>NC_137457.1:11846165-12275033 GCF_964235325.1 Thermobia domestica | reverse complement strand
CTCCCGGGGTGCACCAATGTACCTATGTCTTATGATAGATAATGGACCCCTATACATGACCATATAACCATATAAGGTAATAGGACTTCATCCAAGGGTATAAAATGAGCCAAAATACCAAACACGTGGTTGTACTAAAATTTGGCAAATTTGTACCCCTAGAAGGGAACAAAGTGGTCCACCCAAATTTATCATAATACATGTTAGGGTCCAATACTATAATACCCAATGTTGAAATTGGGCAATTTCCAAAATTTAAGGGGTGGGCCAAGGTACCCCTACCGGGGTGCACCCATGTCTTATGATAGGGAATAGACCCCTATACATAACCATATAAGGTAATAGGACCTCATCAAAGGGGGATAAAATGTACCAAATACCAAACACGTGGTTGTGATCTATATTAGTGTCCTATACTATAATACCAAATGTTGAAATTGGGCAATTTCCAAAATTAAAGGGGTGGGCCAAGGTACCCCTCCCAAATTTTTCAAGGGGTGCACCTATGTCTTATGATAGGTAATGGACCCCTATACATCACCATATAATCATATAAGGTAATAGGACCTCATCCAAGGAGATAAATTAGGTCGAAAACCAAACACGTGGTATAACGTATTGCTTACGTTTATATTTTGGCAATTTTGTACCCCTAGAAGGAAATGAGGTGGACCACCCAAATTTATTATAATACATATTAGGGTCCTGTACTATAATACCCAATGTTGAAATTGGTCAATTTCCAAAATTAAAGGGGTGGGCCATGGTACCCCTCCCAAATTTTTGAAGGGGTGCATTAATATACCCATGTCTTATGAAAGGGAATGGACCCCTGTATACGCCCATATAACTATATAAGGTAATAATACCTCATCAAAGGGGATAAATTAGGTCAAAAACCTCCGAAATTTGAATTTTTGGCAATTTTTTACCCATGAAAGGGAACGACATAGACCCCGAATACTGATAGAGGTACATACTGTGGTCCTAGGCTACCATACCCAATTTTTAGATTTGGCAATTTCCAAAATTTAAGGGGGGTGGTCCTATGTACCCCTGCCAAAATTTAGGGGGTGGGCCATGGTACCCCTGCCAAAATTTAGAGGGGGTGGTCCTAGGTACCCCTAGGTCATTGACCCCGGGCCAAGGTCATTGACCTTTGACCTATGACGTCACAAAAATTTTTGCTGACTCGGCGCAATATACGGGGGGGAGTACTACTCCGATGCTCTTTGCATGTGTCAGTGACTGATATGTGGCTACAGCCTCCCTTCCAAAAATCATATTAAAAATTCACCATAAATATCCTTAGCAGGAACATACCGGAAAAAAACATTTTTTTAAAAATCAATTAAGTTAAATTTGGTGTTATTGTGCTTGAAAGGTATGTGTCTTTTAATATGGGATGTTACTTTGGTACCGCACCGCCTTAGGGGGCACAGGGGGCGAAACATAAAATGATGGATGTTTATAAAAATTCCAAATTTTATTCTGGAAATGCCAGTGAGCATCTGATTAATCATAAATTTCGCAGAATTAATATTGCGATGTTTTTTGCATGTGCCAGTGATTGATATGGGGCTACAGCCCCTTCCAAAAAATCACATAAAAAATTAGCCATAAATATTTTAGCAGGGACATCCGAGAAACCATTATTTCTTGTCAAATTAATGTAAAATAATTTATCTTAGTAAAAAGGTACGCGTTTTTGAAATATAGAATGTTATTTTGGTGACGCCGGATTAGGAGGGCACAGGGCGCGCAGCATAAGCATTTTAATCTTTATAAAAAAAATCCAAATTTTATTCTGGAAGTGTGAATGAGTATCAGATTAATCACAAATGACACAGAATTAAGATTCCGATGCTCCTTCCATGTGCCAGTGATTGATGTGGGGCTACAGCCCCCTTCCACAAATCACGATAAATATCCTTAACAGGGACACACCGGAAGAAGCTATTTTTTAAAATCAAGTAATGTGAAATTTGGCGCTGGCGTTGTTTTTTTAAATTCGGTATAATTTTGATAACGCACCACCTTTAGCGGCAAAGGGGGTGAAGCATAAGATTGTGGATCTTTATGAAGATTCCAAATTTTATTTTGAAAATGCTAGTGAGCGTGAGATTAGTCACAAATGTCACAGAATTAATATTCCGATGCTCTTTGCATGTCCCAGTGGCTTATATGGGCTACAGCTCCCTTCCAAAAATCACAAAAATTCACAATAAATATGTCATAATTAATATGTAAGTTGTCATTATTGCAAAACAAAAAAATATACAATAAACATGGAAATTACTGTAAATGAATAACTTCTGTCAATGTAACTGATTATGCATATAGCTTTGTTGTTATGGTGTCACTGGAATATAATCAAAGAATTTTATATTTTTAAAAATCAATTAGGGCTCTTTTTATAGCAGAAAATCTCACACACAAATCACCTACGTATTTTCTACACACTTAAGCAGAACCATCTCGCAATAGAACACAAAATGACAATGGAAAACGTAGCAGGAAAAAAATCTTAATGAAAAGTAAGATCTTAAAAATTAAAAGTGAGCTTTAAGTTTCAATATTGTTTGCTTTATTCGTAAAAAGAAAAAGCATGTATTTTCATTACTTCTTACACAATAACCGTATTATCCAACTTTCCATATAACAATTTACTCGTATGTACTGCAGAAGTAATACACACGGACACACGGTTGTAATAGATACAAATGTTTCCCGAGGAATAAGAATCAGTTGCTGGAAATTATTCTTTGTTGAAAACTATTCTTCTTGGCTCTACTATCACTAATTGTTTAAAAAGATCATTAACCTAAGTGTAAAACCCATAAAATCAACTTACTTTTATTCGGCATGCCCTCCTGAACGAGCAAGACATAAATTAATGTGGTTTACTAAAGAAACTGTGAGCACCTTCTCCAACATATCTGGAGTGATCATCTCTATACTGTGGACAATCCTCTGTTTCAAGTCCTCTACACTGTTACATGATTTTTGGTAGACAATTTGTTTTAGGAATCCCCACAAGAAAAAAAATCGCATGGTGTAAGATCCGGACTTCTTGGTGGCCATTCGACACTTGACCCCATAGAAATAATCCGTTCCCAAAATTTCTCTCTCAAAAGATTTATAGTCGTATTTGAGCGATGCGCTGGCGCTCCATCTTGCATAAACCATAATTCATCACTTTGACCTAAATTTAAACGATCAAGTTCAGCAAATACTTTTTCTCTTAGTAGCTTTTGGTATGATGACGTTGTTACATTTTCATCAAAAAAGAAAGGTCCTATCACCTCAGTCGCAGTTATACCACACCAAACCATTATTCCTCGTTTGTCCATTGACACTTCTGATCTCACGTTCGGCTGTATCGATGGCCAATATCTTGCATGTGATGACGACACAGAACCATTTAAGAAGAATTTTGCTTCATCGGAAAACATCACTTGAAATAAGAACATAGGGTTTTCATTTAACTTCTCGATAAACCAGTTACAGAAATAAACACAATCACCATAATCACTTGCACACAATTCAGAAACCATTCGGACCTTGTATGGTTTTACCTTCAAGTTTCTTAAAATTCTTTGTAGCGTAATTTTCTTAATATTTAAGCCTAAGCTTCGACGAGCAAGGGATTTCCGCGGTGAACTAGTAACAGATAATACCTGTCTTTTTGTTTCTTCTGTAGATACACTTGGAGATCTTCCTGCACTTTTTCTAGATGCAAGATGGGCAGTGTGAAAACAATTGCTGCGGAACTGTTTGTACAAATGGTGAATTTGCATATCGTGTACTTTTAATCCGAGTTCTTTAACTATACGGGATCTTGTTGCTCTTGCAGATTTTTCTGATAAAATGTACCATTCAATTACATTAGCACGCTGATCCTGAGTTAAAGACTGCATGATCGAAGGACACTACAGTATGAATGCACTCTTAAAGTATACTGGAAACGACAAGTAATTATCAAATTATTTAAGCCAGTCTATCCCCGAGATTCACCTACTATGTAATGTCCATTTCCGAAGAAGTCAATCTAACCCAGGTGTTGATTACAGACACGAAATCCTATTGAACTGTCAACACGTTAACTCGTAAATCGTTGGTGTATTGCGATAAGAAAAGGTCTGAAACTGTTGTCAACACACATGAACAAGAAGTTGAGTCAGGAATTAGAGGGTGTTTTATAAACAAAAGTTTGTTGACATTGCTTAAAATCAGCTTACAGTGGGACGCCAACAAATGATTCGGACGCGTTCCAGTGCTTCTTAAACACACATCTCTTAGCATGCATTCTGAATAAGCCAGAGAGAAGCATGGAAGATAATAAAACAAAGTGGTGTGGTTCTTTAAATGATTTTGGGACCGGGAAGGGGCAATTGAATCACTAAAGTGGTCGCTGGCACATGGAGATAGCTTCTAAGCATTAATTTTGGTATATTTCCAAATATTTTGACGCTCACGGGAAATAACGAAAAGTTTGAATTTTTCTTACTGCCTATCTTCCCCAATTTGCAGGTTTGGCGCAATAAAACGAGAAACGCATGTAACATCATAGATGAAAGGGGAGGAAGAAAAGGAATGATATAGTATTTTCTACCTAAAACTGCTAATTTACAGCAAAATTCGAATAAATATAGAGCAAACTGCTTTCCGCATTTTACATTGAAACTCCAGTTAGGCCAATCAAATTTTGAGTTGACGCCACTAAAAGAGATCAACACATGACCATTATCATATTGTCGCTTTAGCTCTTTTTCTAAATAAACATTTTTCGACAATAATGCCAAATTTCACATTTACCTTCTGCCAGTAGGTCCTTGCGTATAAGGACATTCATCATGAATTTCTATTGTTTTATGAAAGGGGATTGTAGCCTAATATCAATCACTGGTACAGTCCGCAGCAAAAAACCTGCAACATGAGCATATATGTTTATTGTGATACGACGAAGTCTTTTGCTCCAAAATAAGTGTGCAGGGGAGGACGCCGAGGTTTCTCCTGGCGTGATTCATGCCACTTAGATGTTATGTTGATTCCCTGTGCTGTTAGTCGTAGTTTCACAATAAACTTACATGCTCATGTTGCAGGTTCTTTGCTGCGGATTGTACATGGAAATAGCATAAGAGCATTAATTCTGTGCGCCTTGCAATTAATTTCATGCTCATTGGCACTACCAAAATAAAATTTGGAATTTTTATACTTCGGCCCCTGTGCCCTCCAAAGCCAAAAATTACCAACCGCGCCTTTGTCCCCTGTTATCAAAATAATATTTCAGATTTGGAAAATGCATAACTTTTTATTACAATGACGCCAAATTTCACATTAATCGACCAACAGAAAAAAAGCTTCTTCTGGTATGTCCCTGTTAAGGATATTTATCGTGATTTTTGGTGATTTGTGGAAGGTGGCTGTAGCACCACATCAATCACTGGCACATGCAAGGAGCATCGGAATATTAATTCTGTGTCATTTGTGATTAATCAAATACTCATTCACACTTCCAGAATAAAATTTGGAATTTTTATAAACATCCATCATCAGTACTTCGCCCCCTGTGCACTCCTAAGGCGGTGCGTTATCAAAATAACATTCCAGATTTGAAAAACGCATACTCTTTTGATACAATGACGCCTAATTTTACATTAATTAAAAAAATACCTTCTTCTTGTATGTCCCTACTAAGAATATTTATGGTGATTTTTTTAAAAAATTTTGAAAGGGGGCCAAAGCCCCATATAAGTCACTCGCACACGCAAGGAGCATTAGAATATTAATAATGTAACAGTGGTGAAAATTCTGACGCTCACTGGCATTTCCGGAACAAAATTTTGAATTTTTATAAAGATCCATCATCGAGTACTTCGCCTCCTGTGCCCCTTTAAGGCAGTGCGTTATCAAAATAACATTCCAGATTTGAAAAACGCATACTCTTTTGATACAATGACGCCTAATTTTACATTAATTAAAAAAATACCTTCTTCTCGTATGTCCCTACTAAGGATATTTATGGTGACTTTTTTTATTTTTGAAAGGGGGCTATAGCCCCATATAAGTCACTCTCACATGCAAGGAGCATTAGAATATTAATTCTGTGACAGTGGTGAAATTCTGACGCTCACTGGTATTTCCGGAACAAAATTTTGAATTTTTATAAAGATCCATCATCGAGTACTTCGCCCCCTGTGCCCCCCTAAGGAGGTGCGTTATCAAAATAATATTCCAGATTTGAAAAACGCATACTCATTTGATACAATGACGACAAATTTCACATTAACAAAAATACCTTCTTCTCGTATGTCCCTACTAAGGATATTTATGATGATTTTTTTTTAATTTTTGAAAGGGGGCTGTAGCCCCATTATAAGTCACTCTTACATGTAAGGACATTGGAGCATTAATTCTGTGACGTTTCTGATTAATCTCACGCTTACTGGCATTCCGAAAATAAATTTTGGGATTTTGGTAACATATCACGCACCACCTTTTTACGCCCCTTGCCCCCCAAAAGGGGGACCTTCGCAAAATAATGTTTGAGACGGCTTTACTAGCTTTGTGAATGAGTGTTTTTGCATTTTGTAACAAATACAACTCATTTGCTCCAAAATCTTCACGAATAATTATTGGAGAAAACTGCTTCTAAAATTTAACATTGAATCTCCCATAAGGAAAATGAACTTTCGTGTTTACACCCCTAAAAGGGGAGCTAAACAGCAATTTTCTCTTATTTTCTTTACAAATTCGAAAAATTCAGATATTTCTCAATAAGAGTGCCAAATTTTACATTAATAGTGTATAAACTTCATCTTCTCCCAGCGCTGTAGAAAATAACACGAATTATGGAACAGTCTGTATATATATATATATATATATATATATATATATATATATATATATATATATATATATATGTGTGTGTGTGTGTGTGTGTGTGTGTGTGTGTGTGTTGTCTGATGAAAGATATGGTAGATATCCGAAACTGTAACACATTATAGTTTAAAATACAATGTTTGTTGAAGCTTTTGTTAGTATTTCCTTTGTTAGTTGAACTCTCTTCACACTGGCAAAGGACGACATAATTTTTAATGCCATAATATTTTTTTCACTCTTATCGAAACCTACACATTAGAAGTTATCCTAAGCCATACGATTTTGTAAGTCTCGATGTCCTGTGTTTATATATATATATATATATATATATATATATATATATATATAGGGTGTTTCAAAACAGTACCGGCAACGTTTGGGAGGTGATTGTTGATACCAAGATAAGACAAAAAGTATAGACCAATTGAAAACATGAAAAAATGAACTTTAAAGGACTATAGTTCCAATACTATGGACCTACCGTAGTCGGGCCAAGACTTTATTTAGGAACTAGTATGTACCCTATCCAAATATCAAAGTTTTAGAATCCTACGATATTTCCGCAACAATTTTTATAGAGATAGTTGAGGAGCACTTTCAAATTATATGCCCGTAGCCAAACTGCCTCTGTAAGAATTGTTGCTTGAGTACCTTAGGATTCAGAAACATGCATTCTTAAACATCTCACACATTAGATTCTAAGTGAAGTCTTGATCCGATTACGGTAGGCCCCATAGTTTTAAAGCTATGGACTTTTAAAGTTTATTATTTCATATTTTTGGCAGCCTATAACTCCGAAAGGAAGAATTTGTGCAACCGGGTAGATCCATACTTTTCGGCTTATCTTGGTGTCAGGAATCACCTCTCAAACGTTGTCGGTGTTGTTTTGAAACACCCGATATATATTTTATTTGCAAAGTTAAGGGTAATGTTGTGCATTATGTTATTTACCATACAGATAACTATTGTTTTTCTTTATGTCGTAACAAAAAGGGGTTCATACTGGTTTAATTCACTATTACATTCATTTTAAATGTGTGGGGTGCTTCTGTACAGCAATAAATTTTAAATTTAAAAAATTAGAATTTCTCAAAATCTACACCTGAGTTTTTGTATTACTTTGTTCATCCTAATGGCATCTATAGACTAATGAATGTCTCGTATTTAAACAATTTTGTCGTCAAGCGGTGAATAATACTACATGACTGAATATTAGTTACATTCGAGATCTCATAATCCCATCAATGCGGAAATTTTTCAACTTAACGATGACAAGAAGAGAAACTCATAGCAATTAACACAAGAGAGTACACAAGCTGTTATATTTACCTATGGAATATATGATTCTGAAATGAAATTACATAGAAATAAGTTATCAAGTTATGAGGACATTATTAAAATATTGGTGTATTAATATAACCAAATCGTTAGAACCTTTATTCAAGAAAATGAAAATTTTTACTTTCACCTGTCAGTGAACTAGTCTTATTTCTGGTTTAAAATTTTATGTTGATGTGTTGAACAATATGGCCCGTAGGCAAGTCTGCAGACATCGAGACGAACGAACGAATCGATGAAAGGACGAACGAAAAGTCAAAATTTACTTTTTGGCATGTAGACACCATTGGGATGCCTGTTGTTCTGTATGGCTGCGAAACATGGTCGCTTACTATGAGGGAAGAACGTAGACTGAAAGTATTCGAGAACACGATCCTGAGACAAATATTCGGACCCGAGAGAAACGGGAATGGGAATGGAGGAAACTTCATAACTAGGAACTATTTAATTTATACAGTTTACCAAACATTGTTAGAGTCATCAAATCTAGGAGGTTCAGCTGGCCAAACCATGTAGCCAGGTTGGAAGAAAGTAGGAAAGTTTTCAAAGTCTTAATTGGAAGACCAATAGGAGAACGACTATAAAGAAGACCTAGGTGCAGATGGAGGGGCAATATTAAGATGGATGTAGCAGAAATAGGAATACAAAGTAGAAACTGGGTCCAGTTGGCTAAGGATGTAAGTCAGTGCAGAGCTTTTGTCAACGCGGCATTGAACCTCCGGGTTCCATAGGCAATAGAATTAGTTAGACAACATTGAACGTATGTAGATTTTAGACTTTGATATTCGATTCTTTTTTCACGTTCAACACTTCTTGTTTTCTCCTATTGCAGCTTGCTACTAAAGATTGAAAATATGATGAAACTGAAATAATCTCCTACTACTAATGTTTATTTGATCAATATATTTTTAACATTGACGTTAACCTTGTATCACTAATGATACTAAAATCATTTAAGAATTAGTTCTATGATTATTATGGTAAATTTAGTTAGTATTATTACTATTGCTATTCGTATTTAATCTGATAATACTAGTAACACTGACTAGGATTAAGTGATTCATCATGTTTGACTAACACTTTATTGGGTAAACTTACCAAGAGTTAAATTACTCCTAGAATTAAAACAGTCACGTCACTGCTAGATGATGTTCGGTATATAACTAAAAATAACCTAGGTAGATATTTTTGTAATCATTGAAACAGGGTACTGAGTTCTGTATATAAAAATTATCAAAACATGGAATATCAGGAGAATGCAGAACCTGCATTTCTGAAAAATAAAATAAACATATTTTACGGAAACGAACTGCGTTTGGACATCCACAGAATTACATTCTCACTGAGATGCTGTAGAAACTTACAATGATGTATATCTTCACTTCAAAATGTCTTACTTCCCTCTTTAGAAGCTGGAGAGAAAAGAGTATATACTAGATTCTCGTAGTGTTAGGAAATTATTATCTTGTAAGTTATGGTTCTATAAGTGCAATGAGGATTTTAAAAACCAATTTCAGAAAATAGAAATTTTAGTGACTAATTCGGACGAACGTGGCTGATTGACAGCGTTATTTGTAAATTATTATCTAATAAACAAACCAAATATACATTATAGGGCTCAATTGTGGCACTTTAAAGATTATTTTGTCCTTTATCAACGTAAAGAATTTAGTTATGTTTAAAGAGTTGGATGATTTTTCTGTTTCAACTCTCATGGAAGATTTGTTAAGTTTAATCTTGTTTTAATATTTTCTTATCACTCTCATAAAACGTGTAGTTTTCTGTGAGGTACCGCGACATTATTTTACTGAGGTCACAATATGGAGGTTCTGATCTAATTTTGGTACATGTGTTGAAACACATAACGTCTACAAAGTGAATTTAGTAGTATTTATTTCCTAAAGCTATCAACAAACAGGACAATCAACATAGAACACAAAGATGTTTATAACATTTAGTTACAGTTTCATAAGCAATGTTGAAATTGCTATTACATTAGCCCAAGTGTGATTACATGTATTGGCATGTCTTAGGTATATTTACTGATACGAATGCAAGGTTTCATAATAAAGTTCCAGGATTGATTCTAACGACAGAAAATAATTGTCCACGATTTTAGGCTAATAATATTATATTTTTCTTTTCGAAGAAGTGTAAAGATTTAGTGTCGTGCAGCAAGGGGTACAAAATAACGCTGGCTTCCGTGCCTCAAAGAGTTAATGCATACACCTTTGGTACGCAGGGTACTGAGTTCGTTTCCTGATATGAAAGCCTTAAAATGTAAGCTTATTGCGGTAGTTCGGATTCCATGTTAAACTATAGGTCCACATATATTGTAAAGGGATGTTAAATTTCATTCAAAAAGAGATCTGTTGTAGCTGTATGGTTAGCGTACACCAGCAACCAATAGTTGTTTCCCTACAGGAACATATGTGGTTCCTCTCTCACGCTAAGCTGTATGTTTACGTTATACAGTTTCAGTGTTATATGGTTAACGTTACATTGTTTCGATGTTAAACTTTAATCGAAACTATCATCCAATCCAACGTCAAGTGTACGTACGCAAAGTTTTTGTTTACAGATAAAAAAGAAACTAACACAAATTACCAATATCAGTTACTTAGATTGTGATTACACCCTTGCAACGTAACTTTCACAATAAGAATTACAAGATATATCTGTTTGTATAGATGTTTTAAGGCAGCTATAACACTTTTGTTAAGTCGTTGTGAGCAAGTAAAAAATTTCATTGTTTATTGTAGTACCACAGTGCCTTGCGTTCACCATTGACAAGAAGTTAGTACATAAAAGCACGGAGTACATATTGAAAGCACATCATGATGCTCAGTATATTTTTGTATTCTTTTATTCATCAGTCTAGTTCTTTAAAACTGCTGCGGTGTTGATTTTGCACTTCATCGTCTTCTATTTTAAAACTTATTTGAAAGTTAGGGAAGTAATGCGCAGAGTTAAGTTAATGTGTGCGATAGCTATCGGATTGTGGACATTAAAGGATGTTAAACTAATTATGTTAAACGTGTGTTATCCAAGTTTAATTGAATAATTATGAGACAGATCGCCTATGCATTTATAACAATGTGTTTTCTCCTAATCATTAAATTATTTAATATACAAAGTGTGTCATTGACTGCAAGAGTAATTATTGTACAAAAGCAGCATTATGAAATACTCCTTTTATACTTACCCACTTGATTATGAAAATCTAGTAACGTGGTCTTTGCTAAATGTGCTTTTAGGTTAGTTTAGTTTTGAAGAGTGGAGCATGTTGCATTAATTTAGGCTGCATCAAAATAGGAATATAACATTTAATGAAACAAGAAAAAACTGAACAATATCTCACCAGCTTGATTCATTTGTCCAATCGCTCCTTGTATGCCTTGCAACATACCTGTGGAAAACAAAAATTATATTAAAAGGTAAAGCATTTAGAGAAATTGTGAATACGTCTTACATAATTAAATGGCCTAAAACATTAAGCTGCTCTTGGCAAAAACTTTACGTCATTGATTCAAACTCCACTCACGATAGGGATTTAACTACTGTCTTTACGCCATTCATTTTATTATCATCTTTCATTCCTTATCATCTGCTTTGGTATAAAAGAAGATACTTTAAGAAGCATTTAAATACAAGAACATTGGACAGCAAATTACATAATTCAACTATATTGTATATATTCAAAGTTGTAGATAATACTGCAGGAGGTGAAAATAAAAATAAGATTAAGTATAAAAACATGTCTAAGCAATATACATCGAAAGCGGCATCTTTCGTATGAGCAGATTTGTAAAGGTGGCAGAGACGCTTATATAATGCTCAATATTTCACGAATGCGGAAAGAAATTGCTGTTGAGTCAAGTCATTACATAGAAAAACACGTCCAACAAATGCAGCGACGGGCAAAAGAGTTCGGTCACCATGTAAAGCAATCAAAGACAGTAGGGAATCCGCAACGATATTATAAATTTCCCTTCTTAAGGTAGTAGATAGAGAAATTAGCATACGGAATGTTGGGCCTTCTCGTACAACCTTTTATTACAAAAATTGTGTTATGACACAAGTCACTCTAATTGAGGGTCGAAGACCGATACAATGTTCTCTATATATTTTGTTCGGGTAAAGATTCTTCGAAGGTACGCGGAGAGGAGAGAAGGATAGCACTGAGCACTCTCTACTCAAGCTAAGTGGTTACTGTTACGATTTCCCGTTGTTCCATCCAAGAAAAGGGAGGAGATGTTCCCGCAGAGATCCAAACAACTAAGGTGGTTGTGGTTTAGATTTTCCAGTGCCCCGAGAAAGCAAATTGATCAACAAAAGTTGCACGGAGCTCCAGGAAAGCTAGATGGGCATGGAAGATCGGCGAGAAAGGCAAGCTAAGAGAAAGAATTTGCCCAACCTTCCTTAATGCCAATAGAGGTTATGTATCGTGTTTTGTACTCTCTTAGCGGACAACAGCGGGGCTAGTGTACCTCTTCAGTCAAGCTTCCTTTTGATGATGAGGATGCCTATCGTTTGCTTGCTCGTTGTAGTAGTAGTAAAGAAGCATATAGTCTTGTTTACGAATATAAAACACGTGTAGATTACAACAATAGCGACCAGATACAAGAAGACAATGCGCGACTCTATGCGTAATCAGACACACAAACGGTGACGAAAGAGCAACGAACAGACGTGCAAAGAGAATTGAAAATGATCAGCTTAGAATCATCTGGATGTGCAAAGAAAGTTAGGCAATGCTACCGAGTCAAGAGATGTTACCACCCTTGAGCAATTAGTATATGCCATTAGAAGCAGTATAACACTCGCACGCTACGAGGAACGTGTAGTCAGTGTTGTGAGCCATACACAGAAAACACCCTGCTTATAACCGAAGTACGACAGTACATGCACAGAAACGGCATAACGAGAATTACTGTAACGGGAATTTAGCAAAACCAGGAGAGTGTGACATAGGATATCCCCGTCAAAGGAAAAACATTGAAACACTACAGTAGAAATAGAATTGTACAGAGGCGCACATTTGCAGAACAACAAAAACGTAGTCATACACTTAATAATAGCAATGATGGTATTGACCAGCAGATATAACAAATATTCGACGTGTAATCAATATGACACTATGGAACACTATATAGTGATATGCTACATCAGCGACTGATATGTGCGCGAAAATTTATTTGAGCCAGTGTCGTTATTGGTTACGTGTTTCTGGGTGTTCCTCGACCGCATGTGCTTCTTCCACGGTTAGCCTTCCTTGATTTACAGTTGCCAGATGCAATGGCTCAGTCACATTTAGGTGACGATACACAGTTGCAAATTTATAATGAGGCTTCATATTATAGGGTTACCTGATATGGTACCGTCATACAGCCTCTGTGCTACTACTAATTACTCGTCCATACAACAGATGCATGTCCACGTTATCGCAAGTACTGTACTAGACCATTTAATTAATTTCATGTCTATTATCACCTCCTCCTTGAAGTGCTGATGCACATGGTGACTGTTGATGAGTAACACATGAATAATTTTATTTGAAGCGTCTAGCACAATAATACAGCTGAATATAATAAAAACATATTAAGAAAAAGGAAAAGTAATTCCTTGCTTTAACCTCTATGAGGTTTATAGTTTACATGGCATTTATACTTTATAAAATTTATGAATTTCTTAGAATACATTATAGTGCGTCCAGTAAGAGAAACTCTCTGACAGCTCGCAGTGACATTGCCACTACTCGCGTGTCAATGTTTTTTTCGGGGCAACTGTAGTGGAAATTTAATTAATGGTATAAGAAAAAGTGATCGTGTTTGGTAACACTGGTATCAAAGTAGAGGCTGCAATGTCCCACCGCATGTGGTAAGAAACGTCAGAGACCATCTCTTGTTGGCCGTGCTATAACAAGGTTTAACTATCAAAACTGGAACTAATAGTTAATTTAAAATACCTCTTGTTTACAAAATGTAAAATTAGACATAAAGTACGACACTGGTATACACCATCTAGTATCATTCAGCAGTTTCCTGTATTCAGAATGGTAAAAAGTGCTCCTATAACTTCCAGGTAAATGGCATCGCCAAAGAATCGCAGTATTGAGGTATAAAGTTCTTTATATATCTGGAGTACTTTGAAAGATTGCCTACAGCAGGTTGTCATTCGTGATTAAATGTGAACATGCCACGACAATTATAAAGTAGTATCCCTAGTTTTTGTCTTTGGCGCGAGCTGTTCCGGTGGTGATACTAGGTCGAAAAAGTGTAAAGGTTTTTCCAGGACAGCCATCCTGTGTGAGGTTTTCCTTGTTAACACCAGACAAATACCAGGATGACACCTAACATACAGGTCTCAGATAATTTCCTTTCTTCCCTCTTTCTTTGGATACTATGATTGAAGAGGGACGTCTTCCCTCACGAGAGACGGGCTAACATAGATACTGAAAGCCCAGGAATCTAAATTCTGCTTGTTGTAATAGTCAGTACAGTAACTGGATTGTTATTAAACTCCTGTTATGATGACTGTGAACGATAATGTCTTTCTCCTTCAAGGCAAAACGATCACTGAGGATGTCCTTATAGTTCTGAAATGCATAACCTGCAATCCAAATTTGTCCGCGAGCTTCTATTAATGGAAAGAGACAAGGTGTTCACATTTTACAGGAAATATATGTCCACATATCGCACAAAATACTCTGTACTCTCCATGAGTTACAGAATGAAACCTCTCTTTGCCTACTGCGTTCTACTCATGTCCCTCCTTCCGACTACCTATTCCGGCATCTCGATCATATATTAGGACGGAAGATCTTTCTTAAGGAGCAAATTTGGTTGAGGAATTCTTCGTATCAGAGAGTCCATACGTCATAAGAAATGGAGTCCAATTATTCGCTCAGCAATGTTAAAACTGTGTGGTAACGGGAAGGGCACTACATTAATTAATAAGGTATTGTAGTGTTCAAATTTTGCCCATGGGAAAAGACGCGCCTCGCATAAACCTAGTACGCATTTAACAAATTTTTAAATCAAACTGTAAGCTAAAACTTTTATTGAATTATTTAGAAAAGTAAATATATTTGTGTTTCTCTTAATCATTCATTTCATTTTCTAAATAAATGAAATAAAAAACAATATCTAGTTACTGTCGATTAAAGAATAAAAACGCTCAAGTAGTGACGGACGGACGCAAAACAAAAGTTTGTTTTTGGTCCTGGTTCTCAATGGAAGTATTTGTGTTATAACTTCTTATGAAAACCTAAAACATAAAGCGCCAACAAAATCACGTCGAAATGGATTTTGATTTTGGATGTAAGTCTTACATGATTTCCTCTTTGTCACGACCACTAATGCAACAGCAATCAAAAATGTCTACAGCACTGTAAAGAGACAACTACCTGTATGTATAAACCTTTATATTGACACTCAATGATACAAGATATTCTGTAAAAGTTAAAATTGTATCATTTACAATAAATTAACAATAATGTTAAAAATTATATAATAAAAGTAACTATCACATTAAAAGATAATATTGTATTCTTTTGTAAACCTTAAGTAAAAGGAGTGTTAAAATGTTAAAAGATCCTTTATCTACTCATGTAATTACCAGCTGGGTTGAAACCTCCCATAAACGGCATACCAGGTTTGAAACCCATACCACCGAACGGCATCATCATTCCCATTATAGCTGGTGGAGAAAATCCCATCATGCCTAGGGGGAAAATAAGAAGAAATTTTATTATTTATCACGGCATATAGAACTGTTACATAGAACGTAAGTGTCTACATTTACTTATTACAACACAATTAAGATGAGTACCAACTACTCTTGGAAAATAATTGAAGATGAATTTACTGCAATAATCATATTAAATTTTCTTTAATAGCTTCATGTTGGAGGACATAACATAGCAAAATATGAACTGAAGATGCTCCATGCGGTCCGAATCATATGAGATCGAACCTGGACCTCCGGCTCTGATTCTTAATCAAACAAACTTAGTTAATTTTAGGGAAAATCTCATTATAAATACTTACTGTCGATTAAAGTTGCCCAACAATTGCCGAAACAGAATTAAACAAGGTAGTCCTACCGATCAAAAATCCACTAAAAAGTCAACAAAACATTACGACTCTCTATAAAAATTTGAGTCATGTGCAAAGCTAAACAAATTAAAACAAAATGTAAAATTAGCCTAATATAAAATTTGTTTAGACGATAATTTTATGAGCCATTAATTTATTTATCTTCACGCAGACTTCAGAAAACTTTATAAGTAATAATAATCAATAAATTTGTTTTTAGCAACTTTCTTATTTTTGCTTTATAGTGATTATCTTTAAGTTCGGTTAATATTGTTTTCCTTCACAAAAAAAACATGATTTGCATTTCTAAGGACTGTTCATTGTTAATGATTGCAAAATTAACATATCTTTAAAAATACGAAAATTTCTTGTTTTAAACAGGCTATTAAATTACAAATAATTGAGTGTAAATTATTTCTTTCTATAAACACCTGATATCAGTAGTTTCAGCTTTTGAAGACTCAAATATACTAGTAAAATTGGGAGTGAAACCGGTCAAAATATCAAACTAAAAGAAAGGAATTCTGGATGACAAGAAGTGATAACATTAACATATTTGTGTTCATAAGAGTAATGTTAATTCTAGTGTCAATTAATAGTAAAGAGAATATTAATCTGTATTTTTCCAGCAGTTATGCCTTTATCCTAAATACTTGTAAACAAGTGGGTTTATCTATTGTAATAAGCATGGCATCCGATGAACAATGTTTATCAATATGTTCTCTTTATTATTGCTATCTATGTTTTACTTTTCGTTAAACGTAAGAATTTAACTAACAACATTACGCTTTTTATTGTATTTGGATTTAAAGTTATTTTATATAAGATCGTCTCTCAATCTGGGGCTCGCGAAGGTAAGACGAAGAGATAAAAATAATCAGAATCTATTACTTTAAAATATTTTTAATATTATTTTGAATGTTGTTCTGATAGGTACATTTTTATTTCAATCATACTATTAAGAACAAAAATGTCTACTAAACATTTTCAATTGGTGCAAAGTTGTTTAAAAATCAATTTAAATGAAAGAGGTAAGATATGAAACTAATAAGAACTGCATGTTGAAATACCAGATAAATACAAATGGAATTAACAGTGCATATTGAAGTACAGGTAAAATTGAAAGCTAATTAGATACCTGAGCATGGTGTAATTTCACTTGTGCAGCAATGTTCAGTTCAATCTTCGTGATACATATTGTCAAGTCATTTAAAATACCCAATATTTTTTTACCAGCTGTCCAAGTTTTTTAACTAAAATTTTAAATCACTTTATTTTTTATCATATGATCCAAAATTAAGGGAGTGATGAAGTTTTAAAATCTTCAAACAACCTCCATTTTGAAACACTACGACGGATTCGATTTGATATTTTGAATATGAAAAACTCCCCAAATTCAGTTTTAATCCATTCAGATTTAGGGAAGTTACTATATCCAATGTATAGAAGAAATGGATTCTACTATTACAGAAGTAGAAGGATATCGTGACATCTCCGCATAGATATATTAAAAATCCCATACTAGCTTATTACAAACCAGAAATTATAAAGGGTATCACTGGGAAAAGGATGCGATAAATCGGAGATAGGGATAAGAATTAAGTTGAATACCACGTATTTATGCGAATAAATCCAGACAATGTGTAGGACAAGTTATTAAACAATTGTGTAAATATGGCATGGTGTTTAAGGTGGTTGGTGGGTTAATTTAAATAAATAAATTTGTTAATTCTATATAGTTACTTTTTAGCCAAGCACAATTTCAACCTGTAATGTGCAATGGGCTGAAAGTTTCGGGAGATCAAACTATTTACAGTATTAGTGTCAGAGAAGCATTTTCTTTCACAAATCAACGTAAATGTTGAACTAAAAGATTGTAATCTTTTCATAATTGTATTGAAGAATGATTTTCGAAAGCACGTTTCAATGTGAAATTCTTTCAAGGAAATATTATGCTTTACCAGATTGTATAGTCCAGAACTCTTAAGACAAAAACTATTGTAAAATTACAAATTGAGAAAAAAAACAGGAAATCTTAAAAGTGAGGGAAGATTAGCAAAGCAAAATGTAAATGTTTGAGAGACAGAAAAGATAATGTGAATAAAAACTGTAGAGTAAATTTTTAAAAATCAATTATGTAAGAATTTGTAAACAAATGGCGATAACTAATTTCTTGAGAAAACTGAAATTTCATTAATGAATG
Organism: Thermobia domestica; assembly: GCF_964235325.1. Lineage (NCBI taxonomy): Eukaryota > Metazoa > Arthropoda > Insecta > Zygentoma > Lepismatidae > Thermobia > Thermobia domestica. The sequence continues at coordinate 12,256,508 of NC_137457.1, read as the reverse complement.
AAGCATGAAAAATTGAAATTTTGAGTGGAAAAATAGCTTTGTTATGGAAGCAAATCTCAAGTTAATACGCTTCACTTCTCATGAGCTTATCCGTGAACAAATGTCAAAGGATGTTTCTGCTTTTGCCTCATCCTCCCCCCTAGAAAAGCACGATTCTAAATCGATAATTCAAGCAATTACATGAAGAAATAAACATGATTTTTATCTGTCACTAGGTACTCTTTCCTTAGTTATATACGATCGTTCTGCCTGAATTATACCCAAATGCGGTTTCACCTTTGTGTTGTTAGTTCATATTTTCACTTCTTTACTACAAGCTACGAGTAATTAAATTTCCACACTTCGAATATGCACTTATCTTTACATATTTTCTAGAAAAACAAAAGATGACAAAAATTATTACATATAACAAAAGAATTTCTCAACATTTTTTTCTTTCAAATGTAAAGAGGTTGTAAAATATTGCAATTTATTAATGTTCTTTTTTGTTAGATAAAATAAAAGCTAAATTCTTATTGCTTTCTATTAACAACGATTGAAATGTTGGTTGTGTGGGAAAGAAAGTCTTATGCTAAATGTGATTGGGTTTAGTAAGGCAGAAAAATTTGTTAATTGAGATTTTGCTCTTATGTGATTAATTGAAAGTTCCTAGTTAGTACATTATAATAATTAGTAGACACAAATTTCTACTGTTGTAACGTTATTGTTAGAATAGTGAATTATTCTTGAAAGACTAACTTCATAAAATTTAGTTTTACAATCATGATGCAAATTGAAGACACACTACAAAAATCTGAGAGTGCAGAACCAATCTTAAGGGAGGAAAACAGAAAAAATGGTCGAAATTATATAATTCTGATTACTTCGTTCCCTATCCGAAGATTAAACAACTACGAGGCATTGATAAGAAGATTATATATTCAAATATTACTGAAGACTTTGAAAGATCAAATAGTGTCATTTGGAAACGAGGATAAAATGTTAACTAGGTAGGTAGTAGGTTAACGTATTCACTATCAAATAAATTCTTTGTGCTCTTCGTAGAAGTTAAGAAACTTTAACAAACGCGTAAAAACAAATTTGCTCTATGTTTTAAGAATATGTGCATGGTTCCCCTTATTGAATTCAGTAGAATTGTTCTTTCAGTGATAATTCCTCTGTGCCAGGTACTATCACGATCCTTATGACCATGGAAAATTTAATTACACAAAAATTAACTTTTTCAGAAGTTAAATGGAATTTAGGCAAAATTATTTTCCGAGGAAGGATAGAATCCAACTACCTAACGCTAGCTTCTCTCAAATGATTACGATAGGAGAATTGTAATGCAACGGAAAAGTAACAAAATGACTTATAAGAAATCACTTTCCGAAAATTACTAGGTTCTCATAATATAAGAGACATACTGCCCTACTTGATGGACATCATTTAATTAAAATATGCAGTTTATGAGATGAAGATTAACTTACTTATGCTTCAGACAAGAAGAATGAGTAAAAAGAGGCCATGTCCTTATAATTACGTATCATCCGGCATTTGTGTGATATCACTTAGAGATAACATAACTTCATCAATGACATACATATGTATTGTTTACTAATTTAGAGTTTTTATTTGCACATAATAAACATATATTTACTGAATAATTTCAGTTCAAATGAAACTGAAACGATTGCAACTGGCAAAGCTTTGTTTTAACTCCAGCACCTAATTATTTGTCAAGCTTATCCACAATCTTCATTGAGAATCTTCCACGTTATTTCTGTAGTGTTATCAATAAGATGTCGGGATGATACCTGATAATAAGGCCACATGGTCTCTTTTTATACTTATCCGTCCCAAATACACACATAAGACGTTTAAATTCAACTTTTATTTATTTATTTTGTAAATTTCTATGCATATAAATCTCTTAGAAATTGGGAAATAAGGAAATTAAAAGTCAGCTTTCCAAATTTGCCGACATCGAGTTTTAATTGAGGGTGGCAAACAATCAAGAATTTGCTCCTTTTAACTAGAACCTTCGTAGAAAAAATCCTTACATTACATCTAAGTTGAGTATTTTGTTCGATTGTTACCATGCCACTTATGATAATTTAAAACATCGCATAAAACAACCTACAAGTAATGAAGATTATAGATATAACCTCTTTCTGAGTATAAATTCTCTTAAACTAGCTTTCAGAAAAAAAGGATTGTAGCAAACATGAATTATTGTTTTCCTAAAGACAGTCAACGTCCCAGACGTAAAATAATTTGTTTAGTCCCTGGTTTCTGCTATGATTTCCTTATTTGCTATTATATAAGATTAATTTATTAGATAGTTTTTACTTAATACTAAAGGTAACATATTAAATGTATGTGTATGTGTATAAATTATGAAAATTTTTAGGTAACTAAAAATTATCAAAAAGTTTAATGCATATTGATTCACCGTAATATAATATTCGTCTATGTTAAATGTATATATAAAGTTAATGGGTTTAATTGAGATACTTGAAAAATATCAATTATTAGTTAATTGTTAAAAGGCTTGGACTTTGTTAATAAAATTCTAATTCCTCATTTACGTGTTTCTTCAATGATTATAATTTATCAAAAATGTAGGTTATTACGTACAAAGTATTAATTATAACTCTATTATTTCTGTTCTAGTGTACTCAAAAGGAATTATCTTAAATAGATGTCCCACGAATTTTATGAGAGGAAAATTTTTCTCTAACCTAATGAATAATTATACGGTATGCAATAAAACAATTTGTAATTTTCTAAAAGGTAAATATGAAAATATCGTATATTATTATCTCTATGTTAAAAGAAAATGTACAGTCTGGTTTGAAACAATTGCAGGTTACTGACTTTTATTTAAAAAGTAAAACTGATCCTAACGTTTATCAAGGAGAAAAGCATGTAATCTCACTTACGGTTATAATTAAAGAAAACACGAAAGGATATTCTATGGTTAATCGAAACCTTTACACCTTAATCGAAACAGCTTGTTTATCAGAATTTCTTAACGTGGTTTCTAGGATATGATCTTCTCTAGTAAGGCAGATGGTCAATATATTTTTTAATAGTACTGTATTTTTTCGTACATGGAATTAAACATAATTTCTGACCAATTGTGATTTTTATTTTAAACCTAAGACCTAAATTTCTCTATGCACTGTTGCAACAACCTATCAGCAGTTAAAGTTAAATCAGTATTCAGACTTTAAGAACGTACATTGTTACTTAACAAATTCAAACAGTTATCGCATAAAAGGTTAATATACAAGTATAACGTTTTATATTCTTTGCGTATATGTAAGTAAATATTGCGTATATGTAAGGCAGGTTTAATATATGTCCCTCTCTCTCTCCTGAAACTTGCGTTGTATAAACGTAAAAGTTCAGCAGCAAAAGTGTCAAATAAGACGTATCTAATAGGTTTTATTGTTGCTTGACTTTCTAATAGATTCTGATTAATATAAAATTTCACAGCATTTAACGTGCTAGCAATGGTCATTTTCAATATTGAAAAATATAGTGTATGATACAGTTTATTTGATGAAATACGTACAATTTTCTTGAATTTAATTTATAAAGTTGTAACTTTCATATTTAAAATTAGAATACCTCAGTGACTTTCCAATTTTCCTTGTCTTGTGTTTCAAACAAATAATATTCGTATTACAAAATAAAGCACAATTTAACAATTTCACGTTAGTAATTGAGCATTGTTTCTATTTCAATAACCGTTGCATTGGATTTACTGATTAAGATTATCCATATAAACAATGCAAAGCAAGCATTTAACATGATAGAGAACAATGCTTATTGTTTTCTCTACGCTAAAAACATAATGAAATTGTTTTAGATCTGTCCTTTGTTATATACAGTTTCAACTGAAATTAAATAGATAGTAAACTACGGAATAAATTTCATATTTTTTATATTAAATAAAACAACAATTGTAACCAAATAAACATTGTTCCTTACTTATTGTATGTACTATACGTTAAATAATTATTTATAAGTTGACGAAGAAATTAATAAAAAGAATTGTTCCTGTGTTGCAAAAAATATAAAATGTCAAACACAAAATGTCTCCAAGAGCTCTTTACAAATAACTAAATGACTTTCGTTTGAATTATGAACAGCAATAGTAAATGGCGAAACTATGTGAAAGATATACTAAATCCAACTTTTAGCAGAAGAATAACAGCAAAGACAGCGCCTATTCTTGATATGATGTATCCAAATTTAAAAGTCGATTCTCCCTGGTTACTCCACTATTTGTTCTAGAGGAGTTAACATTCAAATCCAAAGACGAAGTAAATTTGTCTTTTTTCGGTTTTAATGAAGGGCGGAAATAGAGCATGTTTTTGAGACAGTGAAACATTTCAAAAAGCTTATTTTTCTATGTTCCTACAATTTTTGTTCTCAAACGGATGGAAACACGAGCGCGATATAGTGTATCATTCACCTCAGGTATGGCATTTCCTTGGTCAATACGAGGAATGATATTTTGTCATACATAACATCATGTACTGGACATACCCGTTTCCTCCCACATATTCACATTCTATCAGGTCTTTCACAATCACTCATGTATATCGTTCGTCTCCTTCACCCTAATGTCGATGATGATGAGACGTCAAGTTAAATATTTCAGCATTTCGTAGTATTTTAGCCTATAAATATGTCTTCCATGACCTTCCTAATTGACAAATATACAAAATATATCTGAGGTATTATATTTTCGTTCGTTTACTTATAAACGTTTCTTTTTCCAATAATATATGTAATTAACTGCAATTAAAAAGGGTAAAAATTATTTATTCTATTGAAATATAAATCATATGCAACACATTTTGCACATACGAAAAATTATATATGTCCAAATCAGAACATCTGAATGCAGAAAGCTGATAAGCAGTTTGACACATCATTGAGTTATTGCAGAACGTCCTAAGGATGACAATGGCATGAGTTGTTTGTCTTGGATTCGAATCTCGCTAAAGACGTTAATATTGAGTGTACCATGTGCTTGTGGCTACAAACATTCTACACGTGTTCCTGTCTTTAAACAACAACCACATACACCTTACACTGGAATACTACACCTTACATTGGAGTACTATAAACTGCAGACAACAGAGACATGATAACGAGGGAACAGCAGAGCCACACTCTTCCAGAACGCCTATATAACTGAGAAGATTTTATGGACAGTCATCAGTTTTGACTGATCAAATTCCCTTCCGGGGCCTGCAATGGAATCTAAAATGTACCTTCTCAAAAACTTAACTTACAGTGGAGCTAACGGTTCCTTTTTTGTTTTATTTTTTTATTTTTCTTTCTTTCTTTCTTTCTTTATTTATTTATTTATTTTGGCTTGCAGTAGAGCCTTGTGGGAAACTTTACGTTTCTTCTTGCTTGCAGTGGAGCAGCGGGATATGTTTCATTGCAACTCAGTCTAGCTTGCAACAGGGCTTTGACGGGATCTCTAACCCCTCTGCTTTCAGTGAAGGAGAAAGCGTTTTAACATCCTCATATAGTCCGCAACTGAGGATTCCTCCCCGAAACAGTTAAATCGAAGAGACATCCAATTTCAACCTTTCCGAATTTTTATGATAAAACTGGTCGTGGGAAAAGATTCCAGATTACACTTTACTCTTCCTAACCCTGTACAGTTAGAATGTTACATGGTAGTGGCCTTAGACTCAGTTTAACTCCCAAAATATCGACTAGCTTTGTCTCTCGTTGACTTGTTTTATCTATGTTTTTGAAACCAAAACTTGTAGTACAAATTTCGTACAGGTTTCCGTCCAGTTTTAGTACAGATTTTTACAAAAGGTATGAAGTGTATTCTTGGGGCACTTGACCGATTGCACATGAACAGCTTTTCGCTATGTATTATCATTTATGCTGTATAGTGATCAACGTAAAAGCTGGGAAGGTTTGCTTTCTTCCATTTTGAATTTGAATATCTTTGCCAAAAGCGAACTTCAAACCTAAACATTGATATCCTACGCTTTGACTATGACTCCTGGTGATCCAACAAGTAGTTCTTGAGAACTTTTGTGTCTCGCGAGGACGAATACAGGGACAGGGTGTATATACAGGGTGATCTATTTACAACGATAGTAGTAAATATCTCAGAAAATGTATTAGGCAGAGAAGCAAACTTTTGCACCAAGAAACTATAAGGAAGGGCATGACGTCCTAAGTAATATTACTTAAATCATGCAGTTGCAAGAACTTGTTGTAATTACAGCAAATAAAAGCTATTGCTGCAATTCTGTAAAAGAGAAGGAAAATAAACCATCATTTTAAATATTTTCTATAAATGCGCCATTTTCAGCAGTCTTCCGAACTTTACCAATGTTTATCATACCTTCGGAACGGTTTGAGATATCGAAGTACTGTCAACGGCAAATTGACTTGTTTGCCAACTGCAAACACTACAAATAACTAGATAGGTATACTTGTCTAAACATTTGTTCGAAGTAAGCTCTCTAAAAAAAATCAAATCTTCAAGCCCTTGTAATTTCGTTCCTATTCATTCAAAACAAGTAAGAATGACCATGGTATCCAACGCTAAGGTACTTTCGATGTGTTTTATTCTGTCAATTTTTGTTGTGTTGTATATGTGATAGAGGCTTCTAAACTTTTACTGTTTGTGATACTACACCTAAAAAGACGGTGTAAAACAAACGAGTGTTTGGACATAGGATACAAAATTAAAGTTCACGGTTTTGCATTCCCACTATCTTCGAGGAAACACTAATAGTTACAGGAATGTAATTTAGTTCAGCATTACATTGTTTCGGTAAGATAAAAAGATTCAGTATAGAATCGTCTTATATACTACTGCATTGACGTGACGTGTAATATACAGCAGCTCCACATGACTAATAGTTTATCACTACAATATGTATGAAGTTTTCACTACAATTTCGATTCAGGGATGAAGGGCAATCCAAATTACGTACAAGGCAATATGCCTTTTCCCTTTGTAAGGCTCAGATAGCGGATCTCGATTGCGAGCCCAACATTAATCACGACGCATTTCCAGTTAGATGGGGCTGAGTCCTTCAGCTGCACTTGCCTGCGGCCACACCCAATGCTCAACTTTTGTGCTACTCATGGTTAACTCCATAAACCTTATTTTGCAGATAAGCGAGGATAAGACTAGACTGCAGAGCTACTAACATTAGCGTATACGTAACTTTTCGGTAACACTAACAAACCTATCATGTAAATGATATGACAATGGATAACAAATAACTCTTCAATAAATACACAGTATATGAGTCCAATGTACTATCCAACGCTTTCATGACCTCAGAAACGATATGAATGGCTAAAATATATCTTTTTGTTTTATTCATTTTTTACAGATTTTTCGGCTCTTTCATTAATTCATGTTTACATGTATTTTAAGAATAACGAAAATATTTCTATGTCCTGAAGTTCCGGTTTTGGAAGCAGGAGAGATACTTATAATCAAATATCAATACCGATTTCTCGGCGGCAAAGTTGACAAAATCGATTTTTGACCGCTTTTTATCAGTTTCTGACCACTGTGCGTCAGTCAGTTCGTTACTCCGCATGATAACTCTTGAACGGATACGAACTTATTATTTCTGTATTTTGCAATAAATAGCTATAATAATCATCTCAGAGGAATTCGTTAACGGAATCAATCAGTTAATAAGAGATAACGGCAACTTTATAGGTGGTTTCTATAAACGGTCCCATACACGTAATTGAATTTTTAATTTTGTTTTCTGCTACAGATAGAGAGAGAGATTATATAGACCATATATTCTTTAATGAAATAAATCCAATTAGGTATTATCAGATAACAACGATTTTAAAAGTAACTATCTACAGACCGTACTCCATGCATATAATTTTTATTTATTTATTACGATAATATTCAGCCAGAGCGATTACCTAGACCAAGTTTACTAATTGATTGAATCCGTTAATATCTTAACGGATAACAACGTCTTTAGCGATGGTTGTTTATGTCCTATATCCCACACATATATACTTGCTGAAACATTCAGAAGATTAAGTGCGTAATATGCAAAATATCTGTCTCAGAAGGTAAATTCGCGAAGTATCCCCTTTGAATTCGTGTAAAAATGATTCAAATGCAAAGTTCTCTGCGACCCAATGTGTATTGTAGTAACTTTTGAGATCCATACCTGTAATTTCAATTTTTAAGGATCTTCATATATCTGAAAATCAATTATACACTATATAACGCTTGGACACTAAATTGATTTTAGTTTCTTTAAATGTAACTGGACACAAATTTGGGCATATGCAAAACAAACAGGATGAGGTACTAGTTCTCTGACACGTGCTACCAATCTCAGACGCCATCTTGCATCCGCCATACTGGATTCAACTTTCGGTTTGTCAGGTGGGAATAGGTGCAAGTGATAAAACAAATTCATGTACAATTTTCTCGGAAATTCACTGGCTTAGTGAATTTTACCATATCTTGTACCGTTTGCAAGTTATCCCATGTTAAATCCCTCCAGACACTTCGCGAATAGACATTGCAGAGTAATATCGGTTACGCTTACGTTTTTGATGTTGACAAATCAAAACAATTTCTAACTGGAAAAATACTGTAGGTATGAACATACTCTTTACAACTTTGGTGTCAATCTTATTACGATTTTGTGAGTGATTGTTATTACTTAAATATTATACTATAGCAAGGAAGTAGTGTATTGCAGTCAAATATGCTTAGTGTAAATCCAGATACGACCAGATGTGGGTGAAGACCTATCATTTGCGTATTGACGTATGTGTGCCTTAATGTAGGTACGTTCAGAGAATATTTCTTCAACGATAAATCACGTAAAAGATTACATGTATATACAAGGGGACCTGCACAACTTCCGATTTGGTTCAATATTTGTGAAGTGCCTGTCATTTAATATACAATACCTTGAAGACAGTACAAGCTACGATAAAACATACTACACCAATGAATTTCCGAAAAAGTGTACATGACTTTAATGTATAAGTTGAACCTATTCCCATTTGAAAAACCGAAAGTTTAATCAAATATGGCGGATCCAAGATGACGGCCTGGGTGGGTAACATGTATCAGAGAAGCAATACTTGATCTAATTGGTTTTACATATGCCCACACTCATGTCCAGTTTCATCTAGAAAAACTAAAAGCAATTTTGTGTCCAGCGTTATAGTAGTATATGATTGAATTCCATATATATGATGGTTCATAAATATACAAATTACTGTTATGAACCACTAAAATTAGTACAATATACGTTGGGTCGTGAACAACTTTGCATTTGAATCAATTTTACACCAATTCCTAGAGGACCCCTTGCGTATTTATCTTGTCAGTTGCAAGTGTACAAGTGGTGTTCAAAATTCTAGGCAAGAAGAGAATCCCTTATCAGCGTGGAACACATTCCACGCTGAATACTGCAGCCAACAAAACCAACATTCATTGACGTGGGGCAGCTCATTCTCAGTAATCAGTGAGAGAAATTTGAGTGCAAAAACAAGCAGCGTGGGAAATGTGGAAACGATCAACTACGAACACTTGCACTTCCGGAAAATCACAGCTAGATGAGTTCTAAAACTTCTAACGTTCGAGCAGAAGCACTGTAGGGAAAACATCTCATCTCAGCATTTAAAGCGAATTCGACAGAAGGTGAAAATTTATTACCTACGATGAGAGCTGGGTGCATCATTATACTCCAGAGTCAAAGTGCTCCAGCAAATAATTCAAGGGATACGTGTGCCCTGGCAAAGTGATTTTGATGGTATTTTCGGACAAAGACGGAGCGATATGCAGTAATTGCTTGGCACTCGGGGCTACAATGAACGCGACGTACTACAGTAATTTCCGCCGGTCCAAAATCAAGGAGGTTTTCTGAAGAAAACGGTTAGAGACGATGAAGGATGGCGTCATCATCCTTCTTGACTACACGCGTCCTCATAGAACCCACGACAAAGGTCACAGGTATCACCGAACTTGGTTGAGAAATCTTAACCATCAACCGTATAGCGCTGATCTGTCACCTTGCAACTCCATCTTTTTGGTTGCCTCAAGGATCACTTGGAGGACAAAAATTCCACAACAACAACGAACTCAAAGTGTGTCTGCTCAAATGAGTGAAAGATTCTTCTAAACTGTTATATTCCTTAGGGACTTCCATACCGATGAAACATATATATATATATATATATATATATATATATATATATATATATATATATATATATATATGTGTGTGTGTGTGTGTGTGTGTGTGTGTACATAAGGAGTACATTGAAAAGCATCAGTAGTAGATTCATATGTTGCCTTCTCTATACTGAATGCCTTGAGCAACTTGGTACACATATCACTTACAATCTGTAACAAATGCATTGGGTTTAAGATACTCCTAGCAAACCTAGGGGTGTGAAGTTGGTGACATATAAACACAATCGAAAAGAACTTATATTGCTGTGTAGTGCGGCACTCAAATGCCGTATTGCAGGCGAAAGAAGCATATAGGGAAATAGTCGAAAATATGTAAAAAAAAAAAAAAAAAAAAAAAAAAAAAAAAGTAGAAAATAACCAATATTAGTGTCGAATTCGTAGTTTTTGGGGTCACTGAGATTAATAGTGATGTGTCTCTACGCCTTTTAAGAACAAGCTCAGTTCTAACTGGAATGGTGGTGAAGAAGGGTAAAAAGTAAAATACCCAAAATGAACTACATTAGTGTCAAAATCTTGGTTTTTAGGATATCTAAACTGCTTAATGACATTTAAGCCCAAGCCCAAGTTTATGCACCATGTCAGTTAGCGACACGCCAGGGTGAGTTCTTGAAGGGTGAACTCCACTGAGTCTCGACTTCCTAATAGCTCCATATCGATCCCTGCAATAATTAGAACGTAGAGTAAAAATTGTAACAATTTCTCTCAACGACATGAACTGCCCACTGGTTGTTACACTGATTCCAAAGCAAGATTCTGCCGAAAGGTCTCCGTAACAAACAAAGGTCACTCGGAGTACAATATGTTATTATGTCACCAGTCCGAAGGTATTGAGATATCTCATCCCAATCAAGTATCTCACTCAAATATTCCAAAATATTCAAACGCCACAAGAGGTTCTACGACTCATTCAGAAATAGAGTTGGTACCTTAAGTTGATCCGTCTCCTGACTTCAGATGTCAGTAAATGAATATTCTGATTCTAAACATAATAACAAGACCGACACCAGTTTCATATCAACTAACGGAGGGAAGAGTATTTGTATCTCTGGCTTGTCCTCAATTCTCCATCTCTCAAAACTTTCCCGCATAACTATAATTACATTATAACTTGCCTTCAAGTTTCTAAATAAACAGATGAAGATAGCATTGCGTCACAGAACTTTGTAGAAACAGTTTATTCAATTCGGAGATCATCCTGAACACATTAACATCGTGATCTCTTTCTATTTGTACATATTGATTAATCTTGTCAATTTCATTAAGTACTAAGTTGTTGACTGATAGGTTAAAGTGTTTCAAGCGACAACCTCAGTCAACTTTTATTCTTCACATTTGAATGCATCCAAATTCCTGGAGTACTTGGTCACCGGCTCAATGATGGACCAAGTGATCGACATCATAAACATCGTATATGCTTAGAGAATAAGCTGGAATGTCCAGTCATTGAAACTATGCTATGTTATTGAACAATATCCTCCGACAACAGACAAATGACAATGATTTTTCAGTCTGACCTGGAAACTAATAAGTGTTAGAATAAGGGAAAACAACAGAGGAAATGCAAATGGAAAGGTAGTTCGAAAGAATGCTGTCTCTCGTCAACAATGTTTCATGTATGTCCAGAAGAGAGTGAAAAAGAGCTTACATAATGAAGAACGCATTTTAAAAGGAGGTAGAATGATTAGGTGTCACCTGGAAAATTAGCTGAGTCGGGTGAAAAAACGAATGAGAGGTTGTTAGAAATTTTGGGGAGAAAACATCAATTTAAACATTATTAAGAAGAGGAACAGAAACTGATTGGTACCTTGGCTAGGAAAGCAGTATATCATGAGGAACGTGCTAGAGGCTATGAGAACAGGAAAGAGAAGGAGGAGCGAAGAAATTACAATTAATGGACATATCAAAAAAGAAAAATCATACGTGAGGACGAAGAGGTTACCAGAAGATCGAGGAGCATGGAAGTTTCTCAGTTGTACCAAGTAATTGGGAAATAATGACAATATATATGAAGATGATGAAGATGGAACATTCTGTACATTTAGCCACGAATAAGCATGGAAGGTCCATTTGGATCATGCGACGAAGAAACACAATATATGCCGTTGACTTGTCTATTTTTGTGCCGATGATGCCACACTGAAAATTTAAGCCCATGGCGTGGTGAGTTCTTCAAGGATACCATAGAAGGAGATTCATGGAATGGAATGACTACAGACAAGTTTTATATATACAATACACCTGTCACCTCATGAATCCAAGGAATTAAGGAAAGTGTAAAACTGGGACTTCTGTCTAGCACATTAATTGACATTGCGAAATAAGGACAACCAGTAGAAAGAAGGGTTTCTCTGAGTTTATGAAAAACTAGAAATGTTTCCGGAATTGAACTGCCACTTCGGATGAAATTTTTATGCTCCATCAATCGCATTGGGTCACGCAAGTGTTTGGTCGTGGTAAACTCCAGAAATATTTAAAGAATCAACTTTCTTCCAACAGAATGCTGCTGGTATTTTCTCTATCTTGGGATGCATCATGTCTTCCTCCGTCGATGCATAACTACCATTGCGGATCGTTACGAGCTAAACACCATTAAATACACTAGGGCCTTGTCCGCAAGTATTCAGCAATACTCAACAGACATGACGTTATGTTGCATATCAATGCATTATCATGTGTCGCGGAAAAAAAACGATGTGGATTCACTACAAATTAAGTTATAAAACCATTTCTCATCCACAGTATTCTCCTGACGTTTCTCCAACCGACTACCACCTCATACTGTATCTCGATCACTTCTTGGCTGGAAAGAATTTCCGTGATATTCGTGAGATGTAACATTAAGTTACAAATATTTTCGTATCGCAGAATTAATATTTCTCTCGTCTACCAGTCGTTGGTAGAACAATAGCAAATATGCATGGCTGTAGCCTGAGACAATTTTTACAAGTCTAGTCTTTTAATACTCTCTCACTCTCTTTCTGTCTCTTAAACTGGTACATGCCAGTCAAGCATTTCAACAGCACCAACTTAAGATGTAGTTTCAAGGAAAAAGTAGGATTTCATGAAAGCATTCGTGTGCTTTCTTAGAAATCTTCCAATAAGACAATCATTTGAAAATAATTCTGTTTCACGCTATTCAGAGGAAAGAAAGCCAATTCTTCCAACATAAAGAAGGGCTAGTTTAGTTGGATTGCCACGTAGCATACTTTATTATTTAAACATATAGAATGAACTCTTAGTTTAGCATCTAAGCAACTATGCCATATGAGTTTAAGTTAGTGAATGTCGATACGCTTGTGTTATAAGAAAGTGGTAAGTTGTGTTGTGTAAGACCGAAGGTTGTTACTTCTATCTTTCAAGTAGCTTTCGAAGCATCATTATAACGCTGGATCTACGCGCAATGCAAACTGCATTTGATAAATATGTACAGTCACCCGTCTTTTTCTGATCAGATCCTGCACTGATTTTCTTCGCTGGTTTCATAAGAAGCCTTATTCCAGTGCAGCAAGTCATTAGCGACGACTGCTGAAACTATAAGTAGGTATCTAAAATAGGCGTTACTATCACAAAACACTAAAGTTTACCTACTATCTTAGGAAAAGAGTGTTCCAAGGAACAAATGAAATTTGTTCTATTACACAACATCTGAAAGAAACTAAGTTTTAAATATTTGCTTGGCTAAAATTACTCGGTAGGGTCAGCCTATTCAGGCAAGTGTCTGCTTGACTATATACTTGTCCTCGCCTGATTGTAGGTGTTTCTATCGTTGGTCAGAGCTTATGTTGACCTATGGTATCATGGCAATGTGTCTTTACTCACTATAGCACTCAATATACCTTGAGAAAACGCCAACATAGGTTGGTACAGTGGACAGATATACATGGTCACCGATCGCATGATGAGAAGCAGATTTAAAAACATCTCAGGATAGTATGATTAAATAAACAGAATATTTAAGCATGAATTTATATAACGTGATTCCTACAAACATGAAAATACGGAAAAATTATATATATATATATATATATATATATATATATATATATATATATATATATATATATATATATATATATATATATATATATATATTAAGGTTAAGTAAGATCTCAGCAGTGATTGGTTTACTACGATAGTTTGCACGTCTGATTTGTATCAAATTCTCGATTTATTTTTGCCTCATTATTTGTTTTATATTCACAAAAGCAATTCTTACTTGTGGATTTAAGTAATGTTTCAGTTGCTGTGTCACATTAAGAGAATATTGTTTTGCTTTTGCTGGAAACTAAATTTAAAACACCACAGCGTATTCTCCCCTACTTTGGTACACAGTATTTCACGGCCCGTCCATAAACTGGAACGATCTTTTAAACTGCGAATAAATGCAAACTTTCACTCGCAATCCATTGATTTTCCTTTGAAAAATGCAACCTGAAATTAGCATAACAGAAGGCTTAAAAATAGTAATGATCAAACATTGACTAAAACTATCACATAATGTGTTGTTTAGTAATATGTAAGTAATATGTAAAAATACTTCATACTTTTTAATTTATCATAGTTCTATGATCCTAAACGGGAATGTGGTTTAATTGATTCACTCAGACTTATTACGAACTATTATTATTATTATTATTATTATTATTATTATTATTATTATTATTATTATTATTATTATTATTATTATTATTATTATTATTATTATTGTATATGTTACGGTGACAATTAGAAATAGAATGACGACGGACTAAAATGATTAGTTCTCTGATAAACTACGGACTACTTGAGTGGAACAGGAAGTTTGCAGCACTCAAGTTCCCTCACAAAATTTTATACTAAATATAAATTTACACTATAAGAGATAATTTCTTAGATTTGGGAAACTGTTTCTTGTGTGTGCACCGAGAAAATATTTTCTTAGAAATGAGATTTAGTAATTCTCATTCATTAACTAGATGCACAGAGAACAAGACACCACACTGTTGTAAAACTCACCGCAGATGTCGGAAAAGTAAATATTCTTTTCTGCGAAGAATACGCAGAACAGAAATTAGCAGGTGTGAGTACTTTTGTTTATAACCCCATCTACTAAACAAAACACATCTAATGATTAAATGTACTTGTTGATATACAGAACGTGTTTGCTTGAATTAGCTGATATTTAATTACATGTATAGAGCAACATCCGGATACTTTCAAATATCTAGGATCAATATTAACAGACGAAAATCATATTCGCGAAGAAATGAAATGTCGACTAAAAGCTGGGAATTACTGTTACTTTTCCGTTCAAAATATTTTGCCGTCACGAAATCTGTCGACAAATTTGAAGCTTAAAATATATAGAAATATAATAATGTCTGTTGTGCTGTATAGTTGCGAAACTTAGTCGCTTACTCTGAGGGAAGAATGTAGACGAAAGTATTTGAAAACAAGATCCTCAGATGAATATTCAAACCCAAAAGGAACGAAAATGGGGAATGGCGAGGAACTTCATATTTTATACAGTTTACCGCACATTGTTAGGGTCATCAAATCTAGGAGACTCAGGCGGGCAGGTCATGTAGTCAGAATGGAAGAAATTAGGAACGCTTTCAAAGTTTTAACTGCAAGTCCAATCGGAAAACGACCATTAGGAAAGCGTAAGCGGAGATGGGAGGACAATATTAAGAGGATGTCGTAGAAATGGGAATACAAACTAGAAACTGGATCCAATTGGCCAAGGGTAGAAGTCGATGAAGAGCTTCTGTAGGCGCAGTTTTGAATATCATGGTTCCAAAGGCCATCGAGTTTGTTTATATTTTACAGAATAAGATCTCCTTCCAAACTTACATTAACCAAAAATTGTTTCTTGATTTATAGCAAAGTATATATATATATATATATCAATTCAGCAAGTATAAATGTAGAGGAGTAAGGGAATCCTTTCATTCCTGAGTTTCTACTTAGATTCTAAGTATCTAAGTAGAAACTCAGGACCGGAAAACACGCCCATATTTATCTCTACATGGCTGTATTCGGACGGGCGCATGGTGATCAGGCAAATATCAGCTAAGCCCAGACATAAAAAGGAAGGAGAGAATACGTATATAGATAGTAAGTCCTGAGCACACTGACTTATGTTCCAGTAACAGCGTTAGAGAGCCCTTTATCTAGCGTGCGCTAGGGAGTATGCACTATGAGACTTTATTGTATTGCTCACAGTACTAAACGTCGGCCTGGTTGCCCTGTTCTCTGGTCAATATGCGGCCGACCTCATTGTAACAACTGCATCTACAGAGTACTAACCCATACGGAATTAACCCGTTTCGTTAGAAGTATATATATGCTTCTTTAAATGTGTTTGTATTTCTTAAAAGTATTTGTATGTTTCCTTAAAAGTGTTTGTATGTTTCCTTAAAAGAAGCTCTATGTTTCCTTAAAAGTATATTTCTATGTTTCCTTAAAGGTATTTGTATGTTTCCCTAAAAGTTTGTGTATATTTAATTAAAAGTGTTTGTGTTTCCTTGAAAGTGTTTGTATGTTTCTTTAAATGTATCTGTATGTTTCCTTAAAAGTGTCTGTAGATTTTTTCTAAAAATATTTGTATGATTCCTTAAAAGTGTTTGTATGTTTCCTTAAAAGTAACTGTATGTTTCCTTAAAAGAGTTTCTATGTTTTCTTAACAGTATTTTAAAAGTATCTGTGTGTTTAATTGAAAGTATTTATATGATTCCTTGAAAGTGTTTGTATGTTTCCTTAAAAGTGTTTGTATGTTTCCTTAAAAGTACCTGTATGTTTCCTTAAAAGTATAATTGTATGTTTCCCTAAAAGAGTTTCTATGTTTCCATAACAGTATTTTAAAAGTATCTGCGTGTTTAATTGAAAGTATTTATATGATTCCTTGAAAGTGTGTGTATGTTTCCTTAAAAGTATTTTATATTTCCTTAAAAGAATCTGTATGTTTGCTTAAAAGTATTTTATATTTCCTTAAAAGTGTTTTTTATGTTTCCTTAAAAGTATTTGTATGTTTTATTAAAAATATCTGAACGTCTCCTTCAAAATAACTATCTCCAAATACATTATCGAAAAAACAAAACAATATATGGAAGAATATAGTGACACTTCTTACTAATAAAAATAGCGGTAGCTACTTCAGTACTTAATCTCATTTGATCATTAAGCAAATGTTTAAATTTATTTTTTGTAAAAGTTTCAAAATAAACAAGATAGTTTTTGAATTTCTTATAATAAAGTGTCCTTATTGACATGTTGTGTTCTCAAAATACAAACCTGGAACAACAAAATATGAAAATGAATCTCTTACAGTAAAATTCTTATCACAATAGTGCGAAATACTAAATACTGCCTGGAATGACTTTTGATAATTGTTTAAAAAAAATTATATTAATACACAACTTAATTTAATTGCATTCCATTGTGGAAACATGTGTTACATTATCTAATAAGAAAATAAATTATATACAGAGTGGGCCAGGAAAATGTATCCAAGGCTAAACAATTATACTACTACTGTCATTACAATAAAAGTGTGTTAATACTCACTGCTCGTAAGAGGTGCTGGATAGTGTCCCGTTCACTGCGGTGCATTTATGTGTATAAAACAATTCCTAGAATCATACTGTATGCGGTTCTTCCACGTGATGCTGCGGATAGTGTGTGTGATATTTATCTTTTAGATTCATTCAAAGTGTTACTGGTTTGAACTTTTCACTTTGGTTTTTACCATTCGTTAAATATGTAAATGCACTTCCATGCACAGACACTGTTGCAGTTACTTGTCACGTACCATTTATCGTGGAGTTTTGCCCTATTATTCTACCCTTCGAATACACGTTTGTTTTGCCAGAGTCTTCTACACTTCGTCTCGTCCATACCATTACACATATGTTTTTCGCGGTTACATAATTGGTTTTCCTTTTCCATTTTACCTTGCATTGATATATCATACACCCCGCTCCTCATTTCAATACCTTACACTGTATCCAAGATGAAGGCTTTCAAGATGGTCGCCAAGTCAGTGTTATAGCATATCAAATATCTTGATATCCTGGTGCTGCCCATCCTTTCCGTTTCCAACATGAACTGATATCTTGCGATGTTTACCTTATATCATATTGTCGCGTAGTGCGTTATGTTGCGGAGCATATCTCCAGTGTTTCTGGATAGTGGCAGCTCTAATTTGGCATTTTTTCTTCTTTTCTATTATATGTTCTCTGGGCGGAGTTTGAGTCGAATCTTATCGTGCCTTGTTCTGTACATTGCTTGTAAGCGATACGTACGATTTTGTAACTTCTCGTACGAGTCATCTGCTACTAGTTTCTCGAAGTGCAAAGTAACTCAAACTGGACAACAAATATTGTGTAATATGAAAACAGAACAAGTATGAAACAATTTGTTGGGGATCTCAAATATAATCAACCTATATATAAACTTAGTACAGCGGATATGGGATACTTATTCGTGGCGCACTCTGTATTATTAACCATGATGTTTCTGAAAGAACAATTCACAAGATTATATTGCTTACGTGAATGAAGATTGTACCTCACAGAAAATTTTGAAATGCACTTGCAAATTTAAAATGTTTGTTAGCACCAGTTGTAAGTTGCTAATTTTTCGTAGTTCAACTCGCTGCCGCTAAGAGTCTCTTCGCTCAACACAGTATGCGTCAATTAAACATGGCCGCCGTCCGCACAACTATTGATCAGTCTAACTATTTTCTAGATATATGCAGGGGTACGATGAATGATACATTGAATATGGATGAAATATAAATCAAAACATTGCATTTTCAAAGGTATTTTAAAGTTTACTTCAATGTTTTAAGAGCGCGAATGAGAAAAATACAACCTTGTGAAATTGGATTACTATTTTTGAAATATCCTATATCATACTGGTAGATAGCAATAATATCTCAATAAAGAAAAATATAAACAATCTTATTTCTTACTTTACAAATAATCCTCTCGAAGTTTTCGACAATATGAAGGTCAAGTTATGAGAGGGTAATACTGCTCCTAACAACTGTAGAATTTATGACACATATCACATGCGTATTGTTACAAGTATCAGTGGTTCAATAAAAGAAAAAGTATGGACTAGCAGTAGAAGGTATGTGTGTGGTGAGAATATATTACATTCTCACCTTTACTCCCAACCTACCTGAAACTATGTCATCCATCGTATTCCCAACTATAATGATTTCATGCTCCTATCCACCATGCAAATGAAATGCTTCATTGAACTAATAAAATGTCGGTCTTTTTACCTACATGGAGTTCTTTATCCCTCATTTATGATTTTGCAATATGTAATTTTGTACAGCTACATTTTTCTCCACCTTGTTCAGAATTAAAAGTTAATCTTTCATTTTTTTTGTATTTCCTACCGCTGTTTGCCGAAAAAAAATAACTTGTTAATACTGATAAGTGATAAATTCCACAAAACGTTACTTATGGGAATGCAACAAAATCTACATTTCCAACTTTAAAAAAAAATGTGTTTGAATTTCATTGCAGTATAAGTATAATATCAGTTATTATTTATCGATCGAAACCGCTAAATTTTGATCGATAGCAGAAGGGCTATAATTCACAGTTGTCACCTTAGTATCTCGTGGTATTAAATATCTCCTGGTTCAGCGGAGGGCTCGGAAGTCTTACAGCGGAAACTTTTATACTTGACCCTTCTGGAAATGCCCTTCTAGATATTTTTAATCAAAATGGAACTTTTCCGTGTTTTCTTCACTTAATGGAAAAAATTCTCGAATGACACTATAATGACGCAACTCCTTTTAACCCTCTGCCCTTGTTCTCGTCAAGCTATCCAGAATGCTAACTTTTTGAATTTACATATTTGGAAGCAAAGAAAATAAACGTACTTAGTGAAAAACAAGATTTAAAACAAGGTTCTCTTAAATGTATTGTCCTTTTTGCGTATGACAAGGCATTAGTGTACAAAATCTCAGGATATATGAGATATATCGGGTCATGCTTCATGTCATTTGACAGTTGACAGCTGAAGCTAATAAATGTCCTAAAAGTGTTGGAATTATTATAATCAGATAAAACGATATGAGGTATTGCGACGTGAGATGATAGAAACTTTAGGCAAAATTGCACTATATTTTATAATTTTTTATCTGATAAAAATGAAAAATTTACTGTGAAACGTATTACATTTAAACTCGAGTAATTTTCGTTCAGCATCTGCAACTATATTTCTAGTCAATTTACTTATACAAAAAAAGTTTTAGCCTTTTCTCTGAAGTGACATCATTAATTGTTAGCCTTGAAATATTTCTTTCCGTCTTTCTTTAAATGCTCCATGTTAGTGAAAATTCATATGCATTATATATGTGTAGTCACTTTTTCTTCTTTCTCATAAGATTTTTGTACGATCAACAAATTATAACTTTAATCGAATGTTCAAACGAATATATAGTTTGCAATTACATTTAACATTTTCTCAAATCACTTTTACATTCTTAGAAGTGCACTTAACATTTGTAGTGATGATATTGTTCAGTTGTATATGCTGTACTAGAGAAGCAACACCACTTCTACCTCCCTTCCGGGCGGCAAGATGCCAATAGCCGGCAAAACGTTGCCATTTAGGATCGTAATAATTATACATTGGATTAAGAAAAATGCTGAATGAACATCTCCAGATAAATAGAAATGTGTCTCCCTACCTCTATGATAAAATTGGAAATGCTGCTCAATCCCATGAAAACCTTTGTGCTGTGCATGGACAAGATACGTTATGAAACGCAATAGCCAAAGGATGATTCAGTCTCTTTAGTTCGAGAATTTTTGATTTCGAAGATGGTCCTCGGGGTGGGCAAACAATCACAGTAAAAGGGGATGACATTCTAGCAAAAATCCAGGAAGACTAACATATAAGAAGTCATGACATTGCCAATGACCTAAGTATCAATCACAAAATATTGTTAAACTATTTGGATAAAAATAGTTATAAAAATAAGCTCGACGTTTACGTGTCCAACAATCTGGCTCAAAAATATTTACTCGGTTGAATTTCCATCTGTGAACCTCTACTGAAACCCAGCTAACTACGAACCTCTACTAACTCGAACCATTTCTAAAGTAGTATAGGAGTGATGAAAAGAGGATGGTCTATGACAACAGTATACAAGAAATATCGTGGTGGAAGTGAAGGGAAGCTTCATAGTTTGTGGCACGCCCAAAAAGCTGGATCGTTATCCTGTGCTTTTATTGGGATTGGAAGGGCATCGTACATCGCTAGTCGCTGACGCTGGTCACAACGATAGAATCAGACTTGTACTATCGACAATTAGTGCAAGTGTTGCTAGCAACTGAAACGAAACGATCGTTTCTGACTATCGAAGAGTGTTGGACAGTTATCGGAAAGAGTGTCGTATACCACACTGTCAAAGCCAGACCGCATACATCCTTCACAATCCATCACAAATCGAAAGAAGTGGTGCAAATGAGGTTTCAGGATGTTATTTCAATATAAAAATAACTGTATTCCTAATTTCTACATCCAAAGACTCAATACTTTACAGTCAACCTGAGGTATGCATGTACGACGTTAGATCCAAACCAGACGAGCTCCCACTGGAACCCGGGTCTCTTCCATAAAAGTTTCTAAATTGAAATTAAAAATTTTGTCTTTAATTCAAAAATTGGAATCTGCATAATTTCTAATTCTCACTCACGAGAAAAGTGTTCCGGCGAACAGTTGATCTTTAAAGAAAGCATTCGTTACAGTTTCGAGGTTCAATTGATTTTTTGGTTTTTGCTTGTGGAATGAATGATTGCGTTGTATTTTTTTTAATTCTCCTCAATGTGCAAAGAAAACGTCTCGTAATCCGTATAGGAAGGACATAGATAAAGCGTTCCGTTCTTTATGAATGTGGCAACTTAGAAATCGATTCGCCGTTGTGATTATTTGAGGAAAGGAAACGCTCTAAATCTTCTGTATTTTTAATGTAAAAAAATTTTTGGTCGAACTAATATTTAACACTATTTTTCTGTCCAAGTCCAAAAATAGTCTCTCTTAGTGAATGAGAATCACAAAAAGTTACTGCGAAATTTGGTTTTGGAAATAAGAAATGTTTCAATGTCTTTCTAGTGAGTCATAACTACTCTTTAAAAAATAATTACCAAAGCAGTTTGTCAGAAAATTTTAACGATCTGTTAATAATCAAGGAGTTGGTAGAAGCGAAGGATCTAACAGCGTCAACAAGGATTTGAAAATCTTTATCCAACTTTTGATAGTGTCGCCTCTTATACATCACATTTTCTCATTAATACCAAATAATTTTATTTTTTTCTATTCTCATGTCTTAACTATCTTGTCTTTTTAAAATGATTGCTGAACAATCTTATAAAAATTGTGGTCTGTGTTAGAACATCCTTAATTCGGGCTTTTATTCTCTACCGAATCAATCTTTCGACCAGCAGCGTGAAAAACTTTGTTTTCAATTTTAATGGGCTTGTTGTTTATATTTCAATAAATATAATATATTTAGTTACAAATTTCATTAACCTTGCGAATGTGTACGAGGAACGAACGAGTGGTGATGACATTTTTAGTAAAAATTGAAAATTGATGGATTCCAGCCTAAATGAGTTATTCCTGAGAACACTCACGGCATTAAATATCTCATTACTAACAATTGTTCCATAGCCTGTTGTAAATTGCAAATGTGTACCATTTTTCGTTAGAAATTGTATAATGATAATCGTAATTATTCACGACAGTTTACTGTTCCTCAAGTGAGTGTATGCTAGATGTACCGATGTACATCCCGCTTCTGATAGACGCCAAAGGGTATCCCGCCTCTGATAGACGCAGAGTTAGAGTCTGCACTGAATAGCTGAACCGCTATAGAAATAAATGTCATTATTTCCTGGATCGGATCATCGCATGTGGCGAAACACGGGTAAAACTTTCCCCAGTTATTATGATGCAAAATAATCTATCTGAAATATGTTTGTATTCTGAAGCCATCCAAGCATTAGTTCAAATCTATGATCAATATAATAACGGGTTAAGTGAAGAAATACAATTCACACGCCTTAAAGTTCCGGATTGACTTGAATACCCTTCGTAATTTGAACATTAGCTTGCATAACTTCTACCAAATGTGTTGCACTCAATATTTATTGGTGCGTGCTGTATGCCAGATTCGAGAACATTTTCACTTCGTATTTTCGTATCACTTCGAAGCCCGTATTCTTTTTCATCTTCAATAGATCAACTTATTTTCACAAACATTAACCCCCTTCACGTCAAACCTATAATCCAATTTCTTACGGAAGTAGCTAGTTTCAACCATTTATCATTACTCTGTTGCTCTTTTTACTTTCCTTATCTTACGAGGGGTGCTCAAGTCAAATGTAAACCTCTACGTTCATAGAATAAAAGAACAAATTGCAAGGTGTGTAAATTGAAATTATTTTCCGATATGCTCGCCCATTACATGCATGGACTTGTCTCATTCTTTAACTAATTCTTCAAAACCTTCTCCCTAAAACATTTGTCGGTAGCCCTAAACCATTGTAAGGCACAATGCTTCATTTCGTCATTAGGACCTTAAGCCGTAGGAACTGGAACATGATACGGATTCACTTGTTGGATAATAAAGCTATATTGTTATTGAGTTAATGGCAGTGTTGTTGATGCGATTGGTTCAGTATAAAGTCGACAAAGAAATCCTGACTAAGAAATTGAATGAGTGATCAATGTCTATGACAAGGTGCTAAAGTTAGAAACTTCAAATTGGGACAGTTCTTGGGTTTATGAGAAACTGTATCAGTCAGGAACGATTTGTTTTAGAAATTCTACCTGAAATTGGGAATGGGTATTCCAATTATTATAGCAAAATGTCCATATCTGAAAATCTCTTTAGGTTAAAGACATAAAATTCGAAATTCACACTTTTTAATTTTATATTATTAAATAAATGTTTAAATGTTTTGTGATTTACATATTTGACCTAAAAGGGGAATAAGAGCTGGGGTACTAAGATGTAGATATCTCAGAATAAATTTGGTTTACAAACATGAAATAGCACTTACAAGACATTTTATTTAAAATATCTAAACATGTGTTGCTGCGTTTTTATTTTTTTAAAACTTGATCTAGAAGATGAGAGAAAGACAGTAGAAATTGTGCAGAAAAGGGGCAAAGCGAGTCTTACAGTTATTACAAGAAAACGTATGAAATTTGGTATTAGTATACTTCAGCTAAAGGATTAAATACATGTTTCAGCATTTCTTAAATATCTCACCAATGAGGTCGATGAATAAAAGTAGGGTTGTTTCATTAAGATTTTGTGGGAAGTGTCAACTTGTCGAACATACAGGAATTCAATATGAAAGACACAGGGCAAATAAAGTAACATATTTCCGGCAGCATCATGTTGACGTAAGAGTAGCAATATATAGAATAACGTTATCAGTGATGTGAACAATCACGACACCAGTTTTAACTTCTTGGAGTGCAAGCGGAAGGGCAGGTACCTTTTTAAGAGTCACTTTTTTTATTCCGAAAAGAACAGTTTTATACTATTTGACTTAAATTACAGTACACCATGTCTAGGGGACAGTCGGTGGGCGGACGATAACACCGAGAGTTGCTCGACTGCTTGCTTACCTCTAGCATCGTCACTGAGTATCAATATGTGGTGGTATAGATGCCAGGAATATGTCATAGTTGTGACTACTTCAAATACAAGTCGTTATTGGTAATACCTAAAGACAGGAGCGACGTTTTTATGGTGCCTTCAATACGATCTAGACAATTCTGGTTTTCTCTGTACCAAGAAAAACTCTCCTCTAATAGCTTATTCAAGCTCCTACTCTTCTGTGGCAGCGAAAAGCAGAAAGACGTCTTGATGTCCAACATGCAATAAGTTTTCGAGAATGCAATTACTCTTGAATGATTATGATCAACATTCCAATTGAATTATTCGTCCGTCACGAAACATTATGTGTCGATTATCTAGAATCAGTGATTCTAATGAAATCATGTTCAGAGAATTTTCATGAGAAGATGCAAGGCGATAATAGATACAGATATACTTTTCTAACCATCACTTTCACGATATACGAGAAGAGTCACTCACAAATTTTGTCTTGTAGGATACTCTAGTTACGAGCTGAAAACCAGCACAGCCGTATTTGTTACTGATGGATTTTCGGCCATTCCAATGCCGCAAACATTCGAATATCCAAAAGATCACCATAAAATGCTTCAAGCCTTTTCTAGATGTTTGGGAATTTTACACCTTCGTTCACAGGTAACTTCTTCATTACAAACTGTACTATGCACGAATTAACCATGTAACTTGAAAACTTAACTACTGTTGCCCGCATTGCTCACTTGGGCTCGCACAAGCTCAGGTGAATTATTCTGAATAAGGTTTTTGTATTAGTTCAGGTTTGCAGTCACTCGAACTTAGGCTCGCTGTATAAAATAGGCTCATGTTCACTGAGGACTCAGACTCCCTACTTTAAATTGGGCTCAAACTGGCTCTTACTAAATCATCACTAATTTCATAGCAGCTCGTGCTTGTTCATTAGGTGCATTGATATTGTAGTTCATTACCTACTTGTAGTGCTCGCCTCAATTACTGATACAAATTCCGATAATCGGAATTGCAACCTTGGACATTTCTACTTACTACCGTATGATGCCGCCAATCTAGCACTTCTATTTATAAGTATAAAATCTAAATTCCTGGATTGATTTGAATGTCCCACACATGCTCTAAATAAAATATGAAAAGTATCGGTGATATGGCATCTTATAGTTTCGTACCGTACAAATGCACAAAAGAACAAAACAACTTGCTTCTTATCCGCACTATAAGTCTCAGTGGCGTATATCAAAATTTCATCAACGGAGCTTAAAGCAATGAATCTCATATCATTTCAGAACTCACGGTATATACGAGTTTGTATATACATATCTCTCGTGTATATATATATATATATATATATATATATATATATATATATATATATATATATATATATATATATATATATATATATTCCTTAATGTAGAGTATGTTTATTTGTTATACCTTGCTCGAGAAGGTTAACATCTTAAGATCTCGGAATCTCCCTTGCCTCTCCCCAGTAAGTATTAATCATAATAAAAATAAAGAAAAAAATTACCTCCATCTGAATTTAGCCCTTGTCGAGTTGTTCCTCCTCCGGCCGCTAGAAGAAAAAGAAGAAAAATCAGACTTCTCATCATCTACATCACAACATATTGAATAGTTATATTCAGCGAAACTAATTTAAAAAAAGCCGGAGAAAATAACACCAGCTTGAAAATATTCTTTTGAAAAAAGACTTAAAATACAAACTAAGCAAAACATAATATACGCTTATAAAACAACGTCAATCATAAAACTTTTTAATAACCGAATCCTTTTCAATTAAACAGATTAATTGTTAAAGGAGAACAAAATGTGTTAACTTATCAATGCATATATTGATATTTATGGCTTGCTATATATCAATGTCAAGCAATGTTTCATAAATAGCCACAAATATGTTCTGTTTATTATTATTATTATTATTATTATTATTATTATTATTATTATTATTATTATTATTATTATTATTATTATTAAGTGTACAATGTAAATATATTTTCCTTTACGCCGCTAAAACACAGAATTTTAATTTCACTTTGTAAAAAAAATTATCAAATAAGATTCAGTAACATATTTTCACTAATATTCTACCATTATTTTAATTTGTCATAACAAAGTATTATTATGCACACGCATATATAAATTTGTTTTATGCCGATAATGTTTAATACAGTTTGAATGAAACTGAAGTTAAACAAGTAACATGTAAAAAAAAAAGTATTGGTGTTCGTTATAAAGGAAAAATGGCAATGAGAATATATTTAAAAAAAACTAATTTCGTTATTTTTAGAACCGAAATTACACAGAAAACACGAAGAAATACTGCATTGTGATAAAGAAAATGTGTCTGAGAGAATATATTTTTATAAATTAATTTCATTCATTTAGAACAAAGTTTACACAATAAAAAGCAAAGAAATACTGCAATTAAGTTCATTCTTAAACTTAAGTAAATTTATTTTTAAAACAAAATGTTCCGTCAATTTTATGTTCTGGTCATTTTCATTTTTCCCATAAACTAAAAAAATATACATGTGTTAATTGCTTCTATGAATCTTCCAGATTTTTTTGTCTCGTTCATTTAAAATACAGGGTGTTACGTGATTCTGTTAAAATATTTTAGGAACATATTCCTGTTGAGGGCAGAAAGAATTATGGTTTATTGCACATGCACTCATCTAAAAAAAAAAAAAAAAAAAAAAAAGGTTGTAAGAAGAGATGAAAATAGCAATGATCTTTTCGAAAGAAAGTTTGTTACTAAGGAGAAATGTATTATGGCTTGTGAAGTAAACTAATAGCTAAAAACGGAAGCCTGTTGATTTAGGTTAGTTACCAAGTGGGTAAGGGAATGTTTTAACTGGTAAATAAACATTTAACAATTCCTCACATCAAAATAAGGAAAAAAGCTAATATAGAGCTGTGCTCAAAAATGGATAGTTTCGGAGTTACAAAGTGCCGAAAACGTAAAATAAGTGAATTTAAAAAGCAACATAGCTCCATTACTATGAAACCTATCATATTCGGGTTAAGACATCAGTGAGGAGTTAGTATGTGGACTACCCAAATATCCACCTTTCAGAACTTTCGGTACTTGTACAATCATTTTTAGAGAGGCTGTTTTAGAGTTCTTGATCACTCTCACGTGGGAGACACGGGTTCGATACCCGGCGGGAGCTCATGTGGTTCG
This sequence comes from Thermobia domestica, assembly GCF_964235325.1. Lineage (NCBI taxonomy): Eukaryota > Metazoa > Arthropoda > Insecta > Zygentoma > Lepismatidae > Thermobia > Thermobia domestica. The sequence continues at coordinate 12,228,398 of NC_137457.1, read as the reverse complement.
GATTCCACGTTAATCAGTAGCTCTACGTCTCGTATAGCTTCGCTGCTGAAAACGAACGTTAAACTAAAATCAACTCAAATTGATCACTGTCTACCATCCTCTCTAAAAATTCTTCTGCAAGTAGTGGAGCATTCTTAAACATGGATATTTGGATAGTTCACATACCAGTTCCTCAGTGATGTCTTGACCTGACTATGATAGGTCCTATACTAGTGGAGCTATGAACTTATTTAAGTTCGCTTGTTTTACGTTTCGACACCCAATAACTCCGAAACCATCCACTTTTGAGGACAGGTCCATATGAACCTCTTTCTTGTTTTGATGTGATGAATCTGTTTCCAAACTATTACGATCACATTTATGTAACACTCTGTGTGTATATATACTCCTACATGTGTTCAATATTATTTCTTCAGTTCTTAAATTGAGCTCCTATTACAAAATTGGATATCAATTAATTGGAGTTTAAATTCCTTTCAAGCAAAAAAAAAAAAAAAAAGTATATGACGCAGTCGTAGAGTTTAACGTCAAATGCAAATATAAAGTTGAATATTTACAGGGGATTGAAAGCTAATATTTTGGCCAAATTTTTGAGAAAAATACTCATAAAACGCTTCGTATGGAGTACTGTAGCATACAGGGTAGAAACATGAATATTACGCAAAAATGATGGAAAATGAGAGGGAGCTGAAAATGCGAGGTTTTAGAAATGGTGGAAGAGAAAATAACACTTTTAGATATTATTGAGAAAAAGAAGAGAAACTGATTGGGACATTAGCTAAAAGGGAATTATGAGTGACGTGCTAGAGGGTATGGTGCCAGGAAAAAGAGGGAGAGGGTGAAGGAAGCTACAATTGATGGACAATATCAAAACAGGAAAATCTTATCTGAAGACGAAGAGGTTAGGGGAAGACCGTGAGGCATGGAAGTTTCTGAGTTGCGCCAGTAACCAATAATGGAAGAATACGTATGATTATAATGATTTCTCGTTTGAAAGAGTATTCTTTGTTGTGGCCTCACGTAGACTGCATACGGGTCTAACGATAGTTTTCGGAGTTAGACTATGAAACTCCTCAATGGCTAAGAGTGTTAGACTATGAAATTCCTCAATGGCTAAGAGTGTTAGACTATGAAACTCCTCAATGGCTAAGAGTGTTAGACTATGAAACTCCTTAATGGCTAAGAGTGTTAGACTACGAAACTCCTGAATGGCTAAGAGTGTTAGACTACGAAACTTTCAATGGCTAAGAGTGTTAGCCTGTGAAACTCCTCAATGGCTAAGAGTGTTAGACTATGAAACTTTTCAATGGCTAAGAGTGTTAGACTACGAAACTCCTCAATGGCTAAGAGTGTTAGACTATGAAACTTTTCAATGGCTAAGAGTGTTAGACTACGAAACTCCTCAATGGCTAAGAATGTTAGACTACGAAACTTTTCAATGGCTAAGAGTGTTAGACTACGAAACTCCTCAATGGCTAAGAGTGTTAGACTATGAAACTCCACAATGACTAAGAGTCTTAGACTACGAAACTCCTCAATGGCTAAGAGTGTTAGGCTTGAAACTCCTCAATGGCTAAGAGTGTTAGACTATGAAACTCCTCAATGGCTAAGAGTGTTAAACTATGAAATTCCTCAATGGCTAAGAGTGTTAAACTATGAAACTCCTCAATGGCTAAAAGTGTTAGACTATAAAACTTCTCAATGGCTAAGAGTGTTTCTACACATAAATTCGAAACACGTGCATTGTATTTTCATGATTCGCTATTTTGATTTGAAAGAGTATATTTTCCTTGTACCACATATAAACTTCACAAGAACATACGGACAGTATTCTGAGCTACAGGATGTCCGTAAACTAGCTCAACTCAAACTTTGGATAGTCAGAACATTTAAAACATAAGTGCGAATTGAATGGAAAGGTTTAAAATTGTCGATGCTTTTAGATTAAATCTTGAGGTGGAAGCTCAATTTTTGTCCTCATGATTGCCAGAAACATTGGAAGGTGAAGATTTTTTTTTTACAGGAATCTTGAAAAATTTCGAATTAAAGACAATTGTGACTTTTTTATGAGCAAATGCAGAATGTAGGATGGATATAACTTCATCGTTGTGAAACATCAAAAACACGTTGACACCAAGTGTAGACATCCCATGGCCATGACAATAGTGTGTCTTAAGAATTAAATATTTTCAGGTATTTCAGCATAATATAGAAATACTGAAGGTACCTGAAGATGACAACACATGTAGATTAATACCAACAACCCTATAGATAGACTGTTACAAGAAATGTAATAATCTACGTGTGGTCATCCCTTCCTGACCTTCATAAGGTTCTAACAATAATCTTCAGGTTATAATATGAAACCCTCCAATAGCTGAGAGTGCTATTATTGTAAGTAATCGATTTCATTATATACATACGTATTCATGCAGAACTTCATGTACTGACTTTGATTATTCTTCTTCAGTTTCAAATAGTATCCTATTTCGGAAGTTCAATTTTTTTTTATTAGCACCTGAATATAGTTTTTAAAGTTTGACCATGAAACTCCTCAACACACGATAGTGTTAATATGTATATGTTCGCGTATGAGCATGTTCAACTCTCTTCATGTGAGAAACATTTCGATAAACGGGAAGATGAGGATGCTCAGTGGTCTAGCCAAAACGCAGACCTAAATCCTATCAAGAATCTGTTGGAAGTTCACCAAAGGCTGAGGCTACGAAACTTTTCCATTCGGGATCAATTATTGCACTTTTAGATCAAAGAAGGAGCGGGAGTACCCTTAAACCGATTGGTTGTTCTCATTGACCCAATGAAATCACGCTGCGCGCTATTAATTAAAGCAAGAGGTTACGCAACCAAGTACTTTTTGTCATTTTCAGATTTGTTTACATTGTTTCGGTAAGTTATTCTGGACCAAGTGTAGTTCTAAAACATTCTCAGTTATACAGTGACAATTGTCAACATACAGTAATTTTCAAAAAAATGTCTGTAATCTTACCAATTATGAAAAAAAAAATGTTCCTTATTTTGTGATAACATCGTATTTACTGCTGCTACTCAAATGTCGTAATATTTGTGAAGCATGTTGTTTAATAAACTTTATATTCTTGTAAACATGTATTTGTCAAACTACTTATAGTCGCCAGAGTACGTATATGTATCAGACTAAATGGAAATGTTAAGAATGATCTCAGTTTCTGCAAAAATTAATTGAATGAATACCAACCTAGGAAGGATTATAAAGAATTTTGTAAAGTTATAGTCACAATATTAGGTGCAACATCACAAGAACAAAGGTTTTCTTCAGTGCACCATCGTCTGCACCGTGCTAGGGCGTGGTGAAAGCTATATATTCAATCAAAATTTGATGGAAAGGACTAACGCAATTTAAAACTGGACGTTATTTTGCGTTAACCATAATATTGATTGTTAACTGCCACTTGTCTCACCGGGACTCATTTACATAATTGGCAGCCGAGTTCCTAGAATAATATATAATCATTGCAAACACAAAATCTAAGAATCCTACTCAAATTTTACGAAATACAAAAGTCCTTGAAGAGATCTGGACAAAGATACTTATTTCAGATCCCCCCAAAATGTTATATTTTAAAACCAAAATCTTAAAGACCTTTAAGAATCGTACAAATCTATCGTGCGCCAATGATTCATTTAAGTTGAAAATGGTTGTATTCACATGACATACCCTGGGTTTGAGCATTGCCTCCTCCTGCAACAGCACCAGCTCCAGCAGCTGCAGACACAGAACCACCTGCTCCAGATACTCCCTCTCCTCCATGATCAGAACCAGCTGCTGCTCCACTAGCAGCCGCAGATCCTACTCCTACTCCTCCTCCTCCTTGTGTATTCATGCTTCCACCAGAATTCGCGGCTGCTGATCCAGCTGCTGCAGCTTCGCCTGAAGAGGAACCTGCCCCGCTTCCTGCACTAGCACTATCTCCCGCGCCACTACTTGATCCAGCTCCAGCCCCACTGACGGCAGCAGCAGTTCCATGGCCTTGTGATGCTCCCATTCCACCTATTTCTCCCCCATTGCTACTTCCAAAGCTTCCTGAAACTCCTGATCCTGATGATCCCGCAGCAGCTGAAGACCCACTAGCGGCATAGCCTCCACCTATGTCACCACCAGACCCCTTGCCGGCTGTTCCTCCAATAGCACTTGCCATTCCAGTACTGACAGCGGAGCTTCCACCTTGAGATGCTCCTCCTTCTCGTCCACTATGTCCACCCACACCAACACCAGTACCTCCTCCTCCCATTTCAGGGGAACCGGATTCATGTTCGGAACCTCCTACAGCACTAGACATCCCAACTCCAACATCATGGCCGCCGCCACTACCACCAGAATACCCAGCAATTCCACTACCCATAGCAGTTCCTCCTCCTCCTCCGCCATAACTACTTGCCATTCCACTACCCATGGCAGTTCCTCCTCCTCCACCAGCATACCTACTTGCCATACCACTACCCATAGCAATTCCTCCTCCACCACCATAACTACTTGCCATTCCACTACCCATAGCAGTTCCTCCTCCACCACCACCATAACTACTTGCCATTCCACTACCCATAGCAATCCCTCCTCCTCCACCACCATAAGTACTTGCCATTCCACTACCCATAGCAGTTCCTCCTCCTCCTCCTCCACCATAACTATTTGCCATTCCACTACCCATAGCAGTTCCTCCTCCACCGCCATAACTACTTGCCATTCCACTACCCATAGCAGTTCCTCCTCCACCACCATAACTACTTGCCATTCCACTACCCATAGCAGTTCCTCCTCCTCCACTACCATAACTACTTGCCATTCCACTACCCATAGCATCTCCCCCTCCACCACCACCATAGCTACCAGCCATTCCACCTCTTATAGCGGAACCACCAGAACTTCCACTAGCCCCTGCCATACCACTACCCATAGCGATCTCTTGCAACGTCCCTTCCCTATCACTTTCCATGCCTCCTGCCATTCCAGTGAATATTGATGAACTTCCATCTAAACCAGCTTCATTTCCGCGCTCTGAACCTCCTCCCATAGCTCCAGCCATTGCTCCAGCATGTCCATAGCCACCTCCAATAAGACCATTTCCCATGCCATAACCACCACCCATAGAACCACCAGCACCTGCCATTCCGCCTCCCATTGCAACACTTCCCCTGCCTAATCCAACGGCACCACCCACTGCTCCTGCCATTCCCCCACTATATTCAGAACTTCCACCTGCTATTCCTCCTCCCAGACCAAACCCACCTCCTCCAGCACCAGACATTGCACCACCCATTGCTCCTGCCATTCCTCCACCGTATCCATGGCCACCAGTAGCTAAACCTCCACCCATACCATAAGCACCACCAGCGCCTGCCATTCCACTGCCCAAAGCAGCACTTCCTCCTCCTCCTGCACTCGCTATTGCACCTCCGAGAGCAAGATTTCCTTTCCCTGTTCCTCCAGCTTTCCCCATAGCTCCTGAAATACCCCCACCATATCCTGATCCACTACCTGCTAAACCTCCTCCCATTGAGTATCCTCCGCCTAAGGAACCTCCACCTCCAGCACCAGCTATTGAACTTCCCATAGCCATATTTCCTCTGCCAAATCCTCCAGAACCACCCATAGCTCCTGCTATTCCTCCACCATAAGCAGATCCACCACCACCTATACCTCCTCCCATTCCATAAGCGCCACCAGCACTACCCATTCCTCCTCCCAAGGCTCCACTACCACCACCAGCACCAGCCATTGCACCACCCATGGCAAGACTCCCTCTAGAAGGATTTCCACCCATAGCTCCTGCGATTCCTGCACCCATAGCAGAACCACTACCAGCTAACCTACTTCCACTGCCATATGCACTTCCACTTCCTCCCATTTCACCACCCAGAGCTCCAGCTATTCCACCACCCATGGCAGCAGAACCACCATCACCTGCGCCGGCCAATGCTCCACCCATAGCAAGACCTCTACCAGACCCTCCGGCACCTGCCAGCCCAGGTGTCATTCCTGTTCCAATATCATACCCTCCTCCCAGATCAGCTCCTCCTGCACCGGCCATAGAGCTCCCGAAAGCTCCTCCTCCCATTGCCCCTGTCATACCAGTCCCCATAGTAGAACCGCCACTAGCTAGTCCTCCCCCCATAGCATATCCCGCACCCATAGGACCCCCTGTACCAGCCAGTGCACCGCCCATGCCAAGATTTCCTCTTCCCATCGCTCCTGCCATGGCTGCAGTAAGTCCTGAACCTCCATACCCTCCGCCAGCTCCTGCCATTCCTCCTCCCATTGCACCTCCACCGTACCCTCCAGCATGTGCTAGTCCTGCGGCCATAGATCCACCTAAGAAAAACATAAAACTGTTCAAAAACTTCAATCACATAAACTAGAAATTACATTTCCTTTATTTATCCTCTTTTAATAACTGCAATATCTGTGAGACAATCAGGACAAAAATATCACAAATTTTGAAGTTAGCATTACTACAAAAATAATATATTAAAAATAACGTTAAAACAAAAAAATGCTTCAAAATTATGAGAACTCATATTACTGTTATATGTGTTGGTAAGTCAAAAACGCTTTTTATAGTGTACAATTATAGAGTTGTAATCTCTGTGGTTCATCTAAATTTACTGAAATGAGGATGGATTGGGAATTTGAGTTAAAATCCAACCTAAGAGTTACAACTTTAAGATATTTCCGTAGGTTGTAAAATCAAAGTAATGCTTAAAAATGATAGAGACAATTAGAATTGAGAATGGATTAGGATGAGAGAAAAAAGAAGAAACTCATGCGCAATGTCTTAATGAAAAATGTCTTCTACATTGCTCCCTGCTTTATCTTGTTTTGTCTTCAGACTGATTGCACCGTGGGAATTCAGGATAGACAAATGTCTCTGCCGATGTAATCTAATATACTTATATACATACACTCTATCATTCTGGATTTTCAAAAGTATGTATCTGTTAAGGAAAATGAAAAGGGGTTACTCCACGGACTGCTCCATGCTATTATTGAAGTCTTCACCATACTCACATTTTGGATTCACTTATGTCGTGATGAATTTAGCAGTTGTTTACCTTGGTATCCCTGCCTTGGTCTTGGTCCTGAGCTTGTTCTTGCCGGTTGTTTTGTTTTAGAAGTTTCGGGCTGGTGCCCATGCCTTCCATCTGTGTTGTTGCTTGTCATTGGTGTAGCTAGCGTATATGAATTGAGGGATCGCAACTGTCACAGATCCCTTGTTCTTCATTGTGGTGCGCGTTCACTCTTGTCTTCTGGGCATTCTGTACAAGTGTCTTGGTGGATCTCTCGTCCCTAATCTATTTACTGTTGAGTTTGGCGCGTCTCTGACGGTCCTCCAGAATTTTGCGGAGTGCTGGTGTCGTAGATCCTCTAGCATTAGGAGATCCAGATCTTCGTGGAGTTGGGTAATCCTGGTGTCTCTTGAGTGCCCTGTGATTAGGTGTCTCTTGAGTGCCCTCTGCTCGTAATAGTCTGAATCCTACGCACACACACACACACACACACACACACACACACGCATACATACATACATACATACACATAGATAGATAGAGAGAGAGAGATATATACACTTCTCAACAAAGACCAAATCCTCCCGAACCATCAGGCCTTGGTGTTAATCCACCAGGAAGATCAATGTTCTATTAACTATAAGAAATATAAGTACTGTGCTTGAGAAAGAGACGACACATATATGTCTCAGAAATGGCTAGTCTGTGTTAGCATTTCTATGAAATACAAGATTTACGACATACTTTAAAAATACAATGAATTATTTCACGTCTCGATAGCTGGGGACAACAGGTGATTACGGTTCTAAAGTAATAACACCAAGGAATAAAGATCCCAACCCTCTCCTTCCTCACCATAGTTATGACGTAATTGTTGAAATTGGTAGACCTATACTATATCATGAAATAAGTATTAGATCTTCAGAATTAATCTTTCATTCAAACCAAATGCTTTCTTGTACCATTAATTTTTTCAGCATAGTACTAAAGTAAAGAAAATATTTAACCAGTTAAAAAATTTAATCTCATAACAAGAATTGATTTTATTACATATGTTCAAAGAAGATTCTTTCGAAATTTGTGGTATTAGAAGAGTGAAAAGACGTATACGTTTATTCTGAAAAAACAAACCTCTGATGGTATAACTTAAGAATATCCTATTGAACTGTTTCAACATTAACATACTAATATCATACTCTCTTCTTATATTTGTCCAGGATAACCAAAATGGAACTTTGTCATAGCATTGTTCAAACAACCATTGTGTTATGGTTTCCCCAGAAAGAAAAGAGCGTTTATAATTGTAGGATATTAGAATTTTGAGTTGTCATTACCTTGTACAAATATGTGGAAGTATAGATAGGAAATATTAATCAAAGTACTTATAATATACAAAGGTTAGGTATTAATTTGTTTCTGTTAGAATCTGAGTATGTATAAGGAATAAACTTTTTCATGTATCTCCTTACAGGCAGACACGTAGCCAAGGGGTGCGTACGTTGGGTCCGGACCCCCCTTCGAGACCGGAAATGAACAAAATAAGGAAGGGCGAAAAAAAGAAACGGGAAAAAGAAGAATCAGCGTTAAATGTAAAAAGCTACAGCAAGCGTTTGGTTACTCTTTCTTAAGGGGATCTTTGGAGCTAGATGGAATTCGTAATGCTCTCTTACAATAATAGTCAGTTTAACTTGATCCCCACATAAGATTTTCACGTTTTTCAAAAGCAAATATTTCCGTGCATGTGTATAACTATTGAAGGGGGGCTTATATATAGTCTACGGGAGCTCAGCCCCCTCCTGAACATGCCTGAATTCAACACTGGTCATGCCTACCCAGATGATATGAGCTAGCATGGTAGTACGTACAAATAGATGGAATTGTTCAAAATGTTAGATACTTATGATATGTTTATATGAGGGTTAATTATTTGTTGTACCCTCTGAAGGAGCAAAGTATCAGACTTATATTCTCTCAAGTGTAATCAGTGTGTTATGGTCTTATAGTTGGTGCTCGACTCTATAATTAGTGTGATATATAATAAAGTACAGGTGAAAGTGAATATCTGTTCTGAAATCACGTTCTCGGTCTAGATTGGTTATCGCATAAATTATTGAATACCCATAAGGGAATACATGAATCAGTCTATTCCTTACACACACTTAGATTCTAACAGGCAAATAAGTTTATAACAAATTATTTAGTCATTAAGCTGGCATAGAAATGCCAATAAAAGTTATAATAAGTATCACTATACTAATACAATTATAATAAGTATCATTATACCAATACAAGTTATAATAAGTATCACTAAGTTCAAACAGTATCTGTAAATGAACTTATGAACTAATTAACTGGTTAAAGTAGCTTATATCATAACTAGAACGGCAAATCGAAAAACGATTGTGAACAGAACAATGTTACCAGAAATTATAATACAGTAATCATCCTACAAACCTGGATATATCAAGGAGATAGTTGCTTTGATTTCATTCTGATTAAATATAGTTTAAATAAAGATTTCAGTCATGAATTATGGTATAGAAATACAATATAAAGTAAAATGTCTATTTCACCTATTTTTCCGTTAATCAACTGTAGTTAATAGCTAGTTAATGTATTTCAGTTAGAAGTTTCTGTATCTAAATTACCGTCCAAAATTAGCAAAGGATATCAAGAATTCAGCTGGCTTCGTAACGTGTTTTTTTTTTTTTAATCTACTTTTCATGTAAAACTAAAGTAATGGTTTATCCTCTACGGTCCCCCAGTACTCATTTGAGTACATTCATTTTAATATTCCTTAAATATATGTCGTTTCATTTCAATCGCACCCTTACACATTTTGCTTCTCAAGTACTCATTCGAGAACAAATTTAGTGCACTTTTGGTCCATCAGATAGCAGCATTGATCATACAGTGTTAAATTCAAAAGTATGGTTGCAGCAGGAGTGGGAGGGATTGAAATACATGACAAACAAACGTGAGTATATTATTTGATTTACCTTCGGTATTGTATAAAAAATTATTTTCTTCTAGTTTAATAGAAACTTCTTCATATAAAAACATTACTCGTGATTTGGACGTTCTGTACATTTCAGAACTTAGTAAAAATTATCATGTACTCAGATGAGTACTTCGGGACTTATGTATACATATTATTCCCCTGTACTCATTTGAGTACTTTTCATATTGCTAGATATTTTTTATCTTTCAAAAGCTATTTTAAGTTTTGTTTTCTTTTAATTGAAATAAATATGCTCCATTTTGTGTGTTTAGAAATAAATATGCTCCATTTTGTAGATAAAATCCGTAGATTCCGAATCACCAGACAAAATTTGGAAAGTGAAGCCAATAGTTGATGAGATACAACACGGTTGTAACCTGCTGCCACAAACAAAAGTCCGTTGCTATCGACGAACAAATTATACTTTTTTCAGGACAGAAAATAACTCAAGGTTTGAAGCAATATGTTCCTTCTAAGCCCAATCCTTGGATATTAAAAAATTGCTCTAGCAGCGTGTGATGGTTTGGTTTTAAATTTTTTGAAATATCAAGGTAAAATTACATTTCCTGAAGAGTTAGTGAAAGTGTATGGAGTAGGAGGAGCTGTTGTAAAAAAATAGTTGAACCAATGGATTCTGTAAAATTTGTTTATTCTGACAAGTTCTTTACTAGTGTGTCCACTGCTGAAAAAGTGTTTGAGGCAAATGCATATTGTACTGGTACAGTAATGCGAAATAGAACAGGAAGAGCATTCAAAAATCTGAAGAGTGATAAGGAAATAGTAAGAGACGAAGTGATGTTCGTATGTAGAAATGATGGTAAAATAGTTATAGTTAAATGGAAAAACAATAAGAGTCTTCTCTTGTTATCTACGGCTTTTGGTAGTTTACCACAAGATCAAGTTCTAAGATACAGCAAAGAAGATAAATATCATGTTTTTGTTCCTAGGCCTTCTGTAGTAAAACATTATAATGACAAAATGGGTGTGTAGATTTGCAAGATAGATTGATTTCGTACTACAGAATCTCCACTAAGACTAAGAAATGGACTGTAAGAGTATACACTCATTTCTTGGATTTTGCTGTTATATTTTGAATAAAATAGATTGTAAGCTTGCAGGTACACCAAAAAAGACGATTTTGATCTGTTAAGAATTTAGATCAGACATTGCTAATTCTCTATTAGCGTCTGACCCAGAAAACGTGACAGTCCCAAAGTTGACAGGCCAAGTAAGAATAACAGTAAGGTGATTTCTGTGAAAAAAGAGAACAAAATGTTATGCCTATAACTCAATATCATGTAAGGTATGATTCAGTAAATCACTTGCCAGATCACGTCCCTGGTAAATCACAATATCGATGTAGGTTTGAAAAATGCAGAGAAAGAACAAGGATTAAATACATAAACTGCGAAGCTTTCCTTTGCTTGCAAAATAGAAGTTGTTTTCTGCGTTCCACACCAAGTAAATCCATTCACCGGGTTTGCAAGGTTATATGTTATGAAAACAACAGTGCATGCTAGATAGTATTACACATGGCAAATGTAAAGTTATTATCGAGATGTAAAATGCATGATTGTTCTAATGAAACATTGAATGTACATGATTATGTTAGCAGCTTATCTTATAAGGTACTGAACGTAAAAATATACAACTAGTAAATTTTCTTTATTTCTCATTTTGTTAAGATACATCACAAAATTATAGCGTAATTTGTTGTAAACACTGCAACAATATTTTTGCCATTAACGTTTGATTTTTCACTAAACATTTGCAAAAAGTCGTTTATGGTATGCAGTGAATTCAACTAAATTCTCATTGATAATTATACGCACACTAAATGTATCACGAATGATGTTAAAATAAATAATTTTGCTTCAAAACAAAACAACTAAATCTTTATTGATACCTGGCTTCTAATACTTGCTTCGTTTCTAGCAAAAACATCCTTTATTTATTTTTATATTTACAATAAATATATGCAGTACGCCCCTAAAGTACTCAAATGAGCACATGCCCTCCCTCTGCCTCTATGGCACATTTTAATATGAAATTGCTTTTAATACACTGAAATACATATAACTAACTAGAAAATATTCAGAAATAATTTTTTGGTGCAGTAAAAAAAATTCGGGACCGTAGAGGTTATCAGTATTTGTTGAAGAAAAGCAAAGCAATGGTTCATTTAAAGAAACAAACAAATGCGAAACATGATCACTTACTCTAAGGAAGGAATGTAGACTGAAAGTACTTGAGAACAAGATCCTGAGATAAATATTCAGACTCAAAGGGAACGGAAACGGGGAATGGTGGAAACTTCAAAACGAGGAATTACATAATTTATACGGTTTATCTAACATTGTTAAGATTATCAAGTCTACGAGGCTCAGAGGGCAGGTCATGGTAGCCAGAGAGGGAGAAAATAGGAACATTTTCAAAGTCTTAACTGGAAGTCCAATCCGAAAACAACCATTAGGAAGAGCTAGGTGCAGATAGGAGGACAATATTAAGACGGATCTCACAGAAATAAGAATACAAAGTAGAAAGTAGATCCACTTGGTTAAGAATAGAATTCAATGGAGAGCTTTTGTGAACGTGCCATTTAACCTCCAAGTTCCATAGGCCATAGAGTTAGTTAGATATGAAACGCTCCCATCTCCCAGAAGTAAAACTTGTGTTCTGTGGTACTCCATATTTCAAATGATATCTTCAAAGTGTCTGTAAAAGATACTCTTAACGCTGTATATAGGAAGCTAAGTATCCTCTTCTATTCATGCCTGCCGGCCACGCATAGCTCGGCTCCTCCTCTCTTTCTGACAGTACCACACAAACTTCATCCCCTAAAACTAAAGAGGAAATACATATACCTACATTGTAAAAGCATATTTCAAATTGCATTTGCCTATAGGTAATTGAGAAACAAAATACGGGTTTTTACAACTAGTCATCGTATTTGAGGTTCCTCTGATACCCGCTCTTTAATTTGATACCCGCTAATATCATAGTCAATGTACGGGGGGGAGAGATACAGTAATGTAAAGAAAAACAACTCCTCGTACTGGAATACTTCGAAATAAAGAGTTGATATATTAGAATCAAGGCCACCTCTACCACATGTGGAACACGTGCATTTGTACGGGGCAGCATCTTTCGAGCAGTGACAAAATCTATCATAACTGCATTAAAATAAACATTCCTGGTTAGAAATAGATGTTATGATAATGGTAGTTAAATTTACTAAGCTGACCTATTTGAATACTACAATCTTATGTTTGGATAAATCATATGTAGGTCGCAGTGCTACAGCAAATAGTCGCACCAATCCCAGCATGAATTGCTTTATTTATTGTCAAATACAAGAAATCAATTCTCGAACAGTAACGAACACATCTTCCATTGAGTTAGTTATCACAGTTTGATACGAAAACTAGTCTTGTCTTTCGCACAATTTCCTTATCATAGAAGGTGGAAGTAAGAAAGTTTATTTTTAATTTTTTTAACAGATGTAGAAAGAAAATAAAGAAATAAAGATAAAAAAGCTAATTATAATGAAACTGCAAACTGATCTATTGAGATTGAAGCTCGATATTGAATTCTATGAAAAGTATTGCCATCTTTCCATGTGTTTGCTTTATCTTTCACAAACATAATAGATTATTATTTGAAGAAAAAAGACACAGAGAAATTGTATTTGTAGTGTTTAAAGCTTTCTGAATGTGGGTATAGTTTCACTCGCTTTGTTGTTTATGATGGCGTAGCATACTTAAAATCGTGGTTTTTAAATTTATTCTTTCTGGAGAATAGGGTCAGCAAATGATGGTATTCAACAGGGCACAAATTGCCTAGGGCCGACCCTGATTAGAACAAGCACAATTATCAAACTATGTGCCATTATATATTCTACTAAGAACTATGCCACTCGTTAAATAAGTATAAAATGAATGTTAACTACAATTGGATTGTTGCAATTAATAACTAACTCTAACTCTATGGCCTATGGAACCCGGAGGTTCAATGCCGCGTTCACAAAAGCTCTCCACTGACTTCTATCCTTAGCTAACTGCATCCAGTTTCTACTTTGTATTCCAATCTCTGCGAGATCCATCTTAATATTCTCCTCCCATCTGCGCCTAGGTCTTCCTAATTGACGTTTTCCGATTGGTCCTCCAGCCAAGACTTTGAAAGCGTTTCTACTTTCTTCCATTCTAGCTACATGACCCGCCCACCTAAGCCTCCTAGACTTCACAACCCTAACAATGTTGGGTGAACCACATAAATTATGTAGTTCAATTAATTGAAAAACATTTAACGGTAGTTTTACTTTATTTATTCTCTCTGTAACTTATTAGTAAGATGAAATGCATTCCAGAAATATTAATTAGAGCGAAATCTCTTCTTTACCTCCAAGATTTCTCAACTTGCTCCCACAAAAAGTTTTCTACATGGTAATTGAACTTTGGATTCTAATAATATGGAAATCAAATAATAACATCTAACGTGAATTCGTAAGCTTAGTTAGATTGCTGACACTAGATACGCAATTTGGATTGATCATTTATTGACCAATCAAGATTATGCAAAATGTCCAAAATTACTCTTAAAAGAATATGACAATAAATTATGAATTCTGCATAAAATTCTTTAGGTTCTGCGATGGTGTAAAACAATTCATAAGCATAACACATCCATGTACATTAATTGCAGATTTTTTTGTTTTCCACACTGAGGTAATAAAAACTAAGACACTACATTAAATATCTTACGCTCTGAGTATTGTAAATAACTATGTTATAAGAAAGGTAAACAATTCTTACCAAGTGGACGAACCATCGAAGATGGACGACTACCTATAAGTAAAGACGAAAATTTAAGTAAAGTTCTAATCTATTTCATTTTCTTCCCTTTTTTCTTAAAAAAAGGATCAATCCTCCTGAAGTCCTTTCTAGTCTTATGGTTTTATGTTCTAGCTACTAACATTGTGTTTATCTTTAATACAAAATCATGAATTCACTTCAAACGGAAAACCACCAGGATAAAAATAAACCCATCATTACTTGCGTTTAGCACAATTAGATTCGTTTTTCACATATTTGTACTTATTGAAAATCTCAATGTTGAACCAGGTCTGATATGTTTTATTTTCCTTTCAAGCTTCATTTTTACTTACTAAGAAAAAAAGGATTTTTTCACTAGGATTACGAGGAACATTTGCGTTAGAATATTTACGCACTTACAAGTAGTCTCTAAGTATGTATTCCGTACTGTTTATAGTCGGTACTATTAACCTAAGGCTATGTTTAATTTAATAATATAACACAATAGTCAATAACTGCTAGGGAATAAAAGCACTGATTCCTCACAATTCAAAGAAATAGTACATGATAAAACCGAAATAGAAAATGAAAGCAAAATGGAGAGAGGACATAAAATGCAAGTTTCGATGAGTGCAGAGAGTTTCGTTCATATTACTAAGGCGTATAACTACCATGGGCAAGCCAGCGTGTTTGTTTGGCATGCTGTCGATGGAAATGTTAGAAGAGCCTTAGGTATGCTTTCTTTCATAATGTACTCCATTGTATATCTCGTCTTCCGAGAGCATCTCAATCTCAGACATGTTCGATAGGATTAAGTTCTGGGGAATATGCTGGCCAATCAGTACTGTAGAGGAGCTCACTCTCCAGTATTTCTGTAACTTGGACAGTTCTGAGTTGGTTAAATTTATGCATGCTTTGTAAAAGACCTATCAGTAACACTGTGCGAACTTTTCTGGAAATTTCACGATACAATTTTGTGATATCCTGGTACTACCTCGAAGTGATATTTCCGAAACAGGATATTTTCCCGAAAATTTCATAAGTACTCACGTAGCCAGACGATCACCTTTCAAAAAAACTTCGTATACTGCCAGTATCCTGTTTGTATATCTTAAATTTACTGATATTTGTAACGAAACACCTAGTGGATGTCCTTACATGAATAAAACAACAACATAATCATGATAAAAGACACAAACAGAACTTTTCTATTGTAGAATACAGTATATACTATATGAAAACTGGTGTAAACACGCGGGTATCATACTTAACAAGAAACTTCCCAAAGATATAAAGTCTCAGGACTTTGTTGCTAAATTTAAAGAAGAACTCCAGAAATATTTATTACAACACTACTTTCAGTCGGTGCTGGAAACATAAATTGTTAACTGCAAAAAAATGTTCATGATCTACAGTAAATTAGTGTCATTACTTGTTTTTTTGCAATAGATATATATGCAAAGATTTTTACATACACTGCAAGTAATAATTACTTACTGAAACTTCATTTTAAATAATATCAAGCAAAGTGTAAGGTATAATAAAGATATCATGTAAAGTGTAAGACATAATTATTAACCTATTGTGCATAGTTTACATTATTAATGCTACCTTTGCTCTTGTGTTTAACCTATATATAAATGACATGTCCACTTTAAGTGTATTATAATACAGTGCTAAATGTATGAAAAAGAGGATGTAAATAAATGCAATACAATACAACGCCTTGAAATGAGTGATATTCAGATTGTTATCAAAATTAAGTGTTACCTTGTTGTTGAGTGTTGTGTTATATTTTCTATCAAGTAGTGAGTTTCTTGTACAGCTGATAAACTTACCCCAACCTGACCCTACATGTCCGTAAGGTGATCCCAGCGAATATATTGGTCCTGGAAAGAGTATACTATTTAATTATATACTTTGTAAAATATCACACAAAATTGCACTAATTATTATTTTCTGGTCCTTCATTTGGAGTTTCAGTTTAATCAAACTTACGATTAAAAAGAGTTTATATTTCCATTATCGAATCTAATAAGAACAATTAATATACATAAATGACGCGATTATTGACTTCAGGAACGCAATTCTAATAAGTTTTAGAATTTAATAATTATAAGAAATAAATTATTACTTTAAATTTTTATATAAATTAGATTACTAATATTAGTTCCAACCGCAATATAACAATTTAAAAACTGTTATAACAAACTTTACATTGAGTATATCTAATGAAACGGAAAGCATATCTTACTTAATATGTAGTAATTATTTTCAATTTCATATTTCACAGATAATATATGTAAAGTGTTTTTAACTTATTATAATAATTTTGTGGTTTACGTTACAAATATTTAACTTTCAGATTATTTTTTTAACAGGTCTTCTTAATTAGAAGAAAAATTTCATCAACTGGATTAAATTTGATTACAAAATAATAATTAAGAAACACAGTAGTCATCAAGTCACCTAATTGATGTTATATCTGCGATTATTTACTTCAATGAACACATTAGCGTCATCAGCAATTCAATTTGGGAACTATGTAGAGTGAAGATTGACTAAAGGCCTCTCAATTCTAGTTAGGTACGCTCAAGTTCTATACAAGATGTTATAAAAATGTATCACAAGTTTTTGGGAACAGATTGGTTCTTATGAAAATAAGATAAAAAGTTTATATGGACCTGCGCTCAAAAGTGATATTTTTGGAGTTATATGGTGCCCAAAACGTGAAACAAGTTTATACCTCCACTAGTATGGGACCTATCGTAGACGGGTCAAGACATCCCTGAGGAACTGGTGTATGAATTATCCAAATATCCATGTTTAGGAAAGCTCCAGTATTTGAACACCAATATTTAGAGACGTAGATGAAGAGTGATCAAGTACTCCGAAACAGCCTCTCTAAAATGAATGTGAAAGTATCGGAGATTCTGAAAGTTGGATATTTGGATAGTCCACATACCAGTTCCTCAATGATGTTTTGAGCCGAATACGATCGGTCCTATAGTAGTGAAACTATGGAACTTTAAAATTAATTTTTTTTCGCATTTTCGGCATAAAATTATTTTTTTTTTCGCATTTTCAGCATAAAATTATTTTTTTCGCATTTTCGGCATAAAATTAATTTTTTTCGCATTTTCGGTATAAAATTAATTTTTTTCGCATTTTCGGTATAAAATTAATTTTTTTCGCATTTTCGGTATAAAATTAATTTTTTTCGCATTTTCGGTATAAAATTAATTTTTTTCGCATTTTCGGTATAAAATTAATTTTTTTCGCATTTTCGGCACCCTATACCTACGAAACTATGCACTTCCAATCGCAGATCCATATGAGCTTTTTTCTTATTTTGATGTGAGCAATATATTCCAAAAATATTGTAAAATTTTTGTAACACCCTGTATAGGTAAAAAGTGATTTGCTTTCCATTATTAATATTAATATTAGTTAAGACAATACCACTAATCTTGAAACCATATTCGACAGGCAGTTAAAATTTGATTACGGTACAAATCCTATTACGGAAGGATCAAGAAGAATCAAGTTTTCCAAAATGGTTGACCGTATGTATTTTTATATAAACTACTCGTAAAAGAGAAACTAGAATATGGATCTGTAGTAAGGAATCCCACCAAAATGTGAAAACACAGAGCCAGAATCTTCTACGTTTATTAGTTCGTTCGGACAGGAAAGGAACAGATATATGAAAGTATGTCACGGTCTATTGAAGCCTGAAAATCGGAAAATTAAATTTGAAAATTTCGTGTTGCGTCTCCGGGTAGCATTGTCTCGCTAACGGTTTCGCCTTTGGTGTGAACTGGTCTTGGGTTTCTTTGCCAGTTAGGACACTCGATTACACTCTTTAGGTTAAATGAGATGGGTGATTAATCAAAATGAATAAAGGGGAGAATGAGAATATAGGAGAAACGGGGAAACACCAAGAAAATTCACGGACAAACAGTTGTGCAAGAACTTACTTTCTTTGGAATCGAATAAAAGACCCCGCAATAAATCTCTATATTAAACTAGAGGCTGAAACTTTTTATTAAAGTTTCTCCCTATCTTTCTCTTCAGCCTCTAAGCATAAAACAGACTGTAAATAATTTATTATTGGTCTCACGAATAAGGCTTACTCACATAGTATATCTACACCACTACTAATTTATAAAAATGCATTAGAAAATAGCAAAATTTTCTTTTGCATATTCTGTAAAACATTTACAACAGCTTTCCTCTCAACACAATTTCATTTTAACAAATTGAAACTCTAAAGAAATCAGAACAATATTTTTTCGTATTGTATTTGGTTAAGTGTCATATATGGAGTATTGGACTGTATGGTTCAGAGACTTGGACATTACGGAAGTTAGAAAAGAAATATTTAGAGACCTTCGAAATGTGGTGTTGAAAGAAAATGTAGAAGATAAAACGGACAGAGAGAGTTACAAACAAAGATGAATTAAAACGGATAGGAAAGAAGAGGACGCTTCCAACTACCATTCTTCGTTCAAAGTTCAATTGGTTTGAACATTTTGCGAAGAAATTGTCATTTTCATACCACCATAGTTGGAAAAATGGAAGGAAATCGGAGAATAGAAAGAAGAACACAAGTGATCGATGAATCGAAAAATAGAAGATATTGGGAGTTAAAAAGGAAGCTAAAGATCGAGAAACGTGGAAGAAACATTTCCAAATCCAAACTTCTTTTTAAATAAATTTTTAAAAAAAATCTTATTAGCCACAGGAGCTGCCTGCAGAATACTTAATAATATTTAATAATAATAATAATAATAATAATAATAATAATAATAATAATAATAATAATAATAATAATAATAATAATAATAATAATAATAATAATAATAATAGTTTTTAATTTCTTAATTATATACGGTAATGAATTAAATGTTTTAGTAATGTATAAACAAAATTATTTATCAATGTATTTAATTATAAAATCAGTAACTTTTATTTCCTCGCTGAGACAGGAAAGTAACTACATACAAGACAATGCATATAATCCAGCAGATACTAATTGCCTTGTACTTCAATATTTATGTTTTATCGCTCTACAAATTTACTGAAGAAAATTTAAAAAATGGAATATACCAAAATTTAAGTAATTATAGAAATATAACTTAAAAATATAACTTTCATTAGTAAATTTAACTCTGAGCTCAATATTAAAAGATAAAATTTTAATTTTAATCATTACCTCCAAACGAAGGGTCACCCGAGATATGATTATAGCGTTGACGATGTCTCGAACCTGGGTAATAGCATTATAAAACATGGGAGATATTTATTTATATCATTTCTTTTTTTAAAAAAAAGAATTATATGTAATGTTTTTAATGAATAACATGCATCTTAATATTTTGATAAACTTTATGATGTGAATTAATCAATAAATGTAAAATTCTACAATAAATAGTTTATTAAATGTATGCATTTAAAGACACAATCTGCACATGTTTTTGTAAACTATTCATTTAATACAATTCAAATAAAGTGTTTGCGAAAGTTTCAAAATGACTTTTTTTCCTTATAAATAAGTAAAAGTTGGGTCTATAGAAGAATTACGCAATTAATAACGTTCCGTTTTAATATTCTATAAGAATACATGATTTCTAAATTTTCATTCTGTAATTAATAAGTTGTTCGTAGAGTATTGTCTTTATTAGATATTAGGAAATATGTCAAATGTATATAATTAATCTATTTCGTAGTTAATTGATATATTTATTAGTGAAATATGAATTATTCATTTTTTTTTCGTTTCGCGTCGTTCAAAAAAAGATTAGATATGTTCAGTAGAACAGTAAAGAGTATACCCATTCTTGTATGTTCTTTTGACTACGGCATAGATATTAATGTGACAATTTCAGAAAATGTCGTTACGTTTCAAAAACAAACTTAAATAAAGCTATTCATTCTAAAATAACCAAACATTTTCAAGTAGATTTACAATTTTCCTGACAACATCTTAATGAGCTTTAATATAATCTATAATTTATCCTTCTTCAGTAATTACGCAATAATTAATAAAAATGAGAAACAATTTAGCATGTTCCCTTTGGACAAAAAATGCTTATGAACATCATAAAAGTGATTACACTATTAGAACTGCATGCTATTAGCGGGATTTTAATTAATGCTTATTAACAGAATTTTCTAAGAGCCAACAACAAAGATTTGCAGTGTAAAAGAGTGAATTTGTGTATGGAAATGAATTAGCATCTGTAATTAACAAAATAATAATTTTTAAAAAATTTCTAAGTAGATATACACTACTGTTCAAAAGTTTTCAACCTGATACAAAGTGTTATGTTTCAAAACAGCACTAGGCGTCCGCATGTTAGTATGTGAGTACTGACATAAAAATGTTCCTAAAAATGGGGAGATCCCGCTTCGTTTCCGAAAGACATGGCTTTCAAATGTGAAGTAAATTAACGGCACACAATAGGGAACAACGGTTCATGTATCATAACTTTTGCATAAAAGTGTTATTGTGTCGTTACAAATGAACGCACAAGATAATAACTTACGTATGAAAGTACAAAGTAATTAAGTGTTAAAAGACACTAAAAAAATAATGTTATTGGTTAACAATGTTACCCACTTTGTACAAAGGCCAGAATGTATTTTCCAGGGATCATCTTGGCAGTGAGAAATACACCAAAAAACCGTTTTGGGAATAAGTACCAACAGGACACGAATCCGCGCCGTCACTCCAGTGTTTATTTGATGTCAATGAACATAACCACAGAGGCCATTGTGTACACTCTAACACTTTCGATAATTTATGTATCTGAGGCAGCCATACAGAAATTAAACTCGAACCCAGTCGTGTCTACCTCTACACAATATCCAGTAGTGACTTGGAGACAATACACCGAATGGGGTACAAGAGGAATCCGCAGGAAAAGAAATAAATGTGCTTCTGTTTTCGTGCTTCTGATAGTCCTAAAGGATAATAACATAAGATAATTTTCATGCATTTGGTTCACGCGCAATTTACTCCTCGTTGATGGATTGTTAGTAGTGAGTGTTGTTGGTTGTACGCCAGATCCCGTGGCTGTATGTATGCTTAATTATTACTATGTGTGTTTCCAGGATGTATGAACGTCAAAAACATTAAACCACGACTCTTTAGGTCCAAGGAATGAATTGGTATTTATCTCAATAGGAGCTTCCAGATCAGCAACACTGACAACCCAATAACATCAAATATTGATTAGTTTCATTCTCTATGTTAGTATAAATGTTTTTATACCCACATAATTTTACTTGATTGTATTATCCTGTAATATTGAACATTTCCATTCACTTTCTCATAGTGAGACATTTGAGCTGCTCGACATTTGAACACCTCGTATCTCGGAAACGAAGCGACATCGGACTCATGTTTATAGGAACATTTTTAGTTATTTGGATATTCGCAATCACCTCGTCACTTTTGGCCATGCATTTATGTTACACCTTGTATTTTTATAACAAATTATCCCTTTATGGGTCCATTCTAAGGGTTATAATTAGATATATAATTCCCACTAGCTCTCAGAGTCTAACCTAATTGACATAAAATTAAATCTATAGAAAATAGTAAATCTGACACACGGCAACAAAATTTTCCTGTCAAAAAAATAATAGTTTCAAAATTGATGCTTAGTTAAATTTGAAGTGTTCGATCACTTTCGACCGATAGTGTACTTTTGTATATATATTTAATATTTTTCAGTCTATCAGAGGCGAAGCAATTAACTTATTGATGGATGTTCTGATTAAAATTATATTAATTTTATGTAAGAAAATATTAAGTCAACAAATCTTGATATTTACGAAGAAAACAATGTTATACAGTTTTCAAGGACGAATGTTGAACAACGATATATATTAGTTATATAACCATCTGGTAGACATGTTAAATATGTATGTTACCAACTTAAGAGTTTGAATAAATTCTTACTTCGTTCATTATTATGAAATAAACTAGATGTATTCTACATTAAGAATTCAGTCTATTCCACTGCAACTTAACCCAAGTGATCCTACCTCTAAAAATGAATATAGATGTGATATATGTGTGTGTCCTTCAGTTGAATAGGTTAGAACATATTTGGAGTGTACCAGATAGAAAGTGGAGTATTAAACAAATTTCATGAACTATTTTTAAATATGTACGTTTTGCTAACGCATGGCCCCCAGCCATCGCTAACCCTCCTCCAACTCCTGTATATTATTTTAAAAATCTATCTAAGAATTATCTCGCAACTTGCATTGTCCTTCATTTGATTTTTACTTTAAAAATAAAATATAAAAACAATATGCCTTACGAGTTGAAACGAACTTATTCGATCAGGATCAACTTATCGTGGTTGTACACATTAGCTGCGCAGGCTTTCAATTATCAATATATCAGATGGCAAAGTTTTCGTCACAACCTATGGTGATGTACACTTTACTTGCGCAAAATTTCGATTATCAATATATTGGATGCCAAATTCTTCGCCATAACTTATCGTGATGGGACAGTTTAGTTGAACAGGCTTTCGATTATCAATGTATTGGACGCAACATTTTTCTTCACAACTCTCGTGATGGTACACTTTACATGTGCAGGTTTTCGATTATCAATATATTGGACGCCTTATTTTCCTCACAATTTATGGTGGTGGTACACTTTACCTGCGCAGGCTTTCGATTAAAAATATATTGGACGCCAAGTTTTTCGTCATAATTTATGGTGGTGGTACATTTTACCTTCGTCTTTCGATTATAAATATATTGGATGCCAAATTCTTCGTCACAACTTATCGTGGCGGTACACTTTACCTACGTAGGCTTTTGATTATCAATATATTGGACACCAATTGTTTCGTCATATTTTCGAAAACAACAAGCATATACTGAACTCATCTGACCGGGATAAACTTGGTAGATCTTGATTAATATATCTGTCTGTGAAACATTAAAGTGTGCAGGCTTTCGGTTTCCCGACTTATTGGAGGTCAAATTTTGAGTTATATTTTTAAAATACAAAATTTCATTCGTCGAAATCATTTAATCGAAATCAAACTTGGCACAATATCAGATTTCGACATAATATGCTAGCACGAGGACTTGTGGGTTTTAAGTTAAGCACAATCATATTTTAACTCAATTCTTATGTACAATAAAAATATAATAAATACTGATTAAATAGCAATTAAATGGTTTGAGTTCTTGGTCAAAAAGAAAATCAAAATCAAATGAAGGATGGTTTGTTTTTACGTCTACGGTTATTTTAGTTGAAAATACCAAAAATCGTGATGAATTTTTAGTTATAATGTTAAATATAACTATTTGTACAATACCAAATATTGTTGAAAACATGTTGGCATGTTTAATTTAAATTTATGACATAATATTGCTAACTTCAACCAGAATTATTGCTGAAATATTTTACATAATAATAATTGATCAAATGTGAAGAGAAACACAAAATGTATGAGTAATTTACTTATTTAAAATATGAAATCTGTTTTAATAAGACCTGTCTATCGACATCTACTGCATGATAAATCTTTGTGTAGTGATGTTGTAAAATAAAACTATTTACATTTATTGAATTTGTAGGAAAATTTTGAATAATATTTCACATCACAACTGAGTCCTTGAAACATTAGTAGAATAACGCTAATAATTAGTAGAATAAGTAAACAGCTTTCAAGTAACAAAATAATGTTTGGTAACATATTAGCAACGAGAAGTTTTACATTATTTTTAAATGTTAGCCATGAATTAATTATACATTCCAAATATTTCACACTATATAATATGGTTTCATGCATTATGAAAACTTTAAGTTTTATAAAAACGTTTCACGACATTTGAAAAATCCTAGGTATATAATAGATGCTTACAATATGAACATAGCTTTAAATCAAACCTTAAAAACTGTCTTATATATGGGTAATCTAAAATAATTACTTCATTAAATAGAAATTAGGCAAAACTTCATACCTCGTCCACCACCTGCTCCTGCATATCCTCTACCCAAAGCAGATCCCCCTCCACCGTACCCCATGGCAGCTGAAATGTATAAATCAATTACCATGTATGAGCATATCCCATTTTGAGGTCTTAAGAACATATTTACTGGTGCATACGAGTCAGGAAGTTGTAATACATCACGCGAGGAAAAGGATAAAAATATAAAGCCAAATTATAATAACAATACTTTCATCGAATTCATCGTAATAAAGACAGTAATACATAGTATACTCACTTTCTACGTTCCGTGATAGTGTTCACAACTTTTAAATTTTATCGTGTATTTTTATACGATAAGGTAGTATCTTCATTATTAGAATGAAAAAGTATTAATAAAGCTTTTCACTTCGTTGTTTTCTATTGATTGTTTGTTTCTTCAAGCCTGGAGGCATTGTATAACACGTTACGTATGGTTTCGTGCCTTTCTGC
Organism: Thermobia domestica; assembly: GCF_964235325.1. Taxonomy (NCBI): domain Eukaryota; kingdom Metazoa; phylum Arthropoda; class Insecta; order Zygentoma; family Lepismatidae; genus Thermobia; species Thermobia domestica. Next base: position 12,203,057 of record NC_137457.1, on the reverse strand, counting down.
GTCGAGACATAGAATGTGATGACGTCATAACTTTTTAAAAAACTTTTTTTTTTTTGTTAGGCTTATTTTTATTAATTTTGGCGGGCTTACTTTTCAACCTAGAAGATTGAAATATTGCGCACACATTCAGTGCAGTCCTTAGTATTTTTGAAATTTCATTCAGATCTTTGCATTAACAGGACTGGGGGGCATCCAGAGGGACAAAAATTAAAAAAAGGGATATTTACAAAAAAAGTTTTTTTTCTCGATTATACCGCCTCACATACATGATGAAGTCCATAATTTTCCTTTAAAAAGAGAGAAAATTTAAAAGGAATAATCGTAAAATAGCTGAAAAAAATTGTTTGAACTAACAAGTGGGAACTCCATCATAAGTATATATAAATATAAACATTGTGTTGTCCAATGAAAATAATGGGAGTGGAGTGTAAATGGCCTGAATGGCTGAGCTCTGAAATCAAGAGTTTGTAGCTGATCTGGAAAGCCACAAGGCATTGTAACAGGCAACAGCTGAATTCGATTCCTGGCATTAATGTACATTTTTTATTCTTTCAATTTAATTGAATTAGCGCTATAAAGTAGGAAGAAAACTAGCTGTCTTTTTCATTTATGATATAATACACAATTTACCCCTCAGAAATGTCCATATATGAAAACATGACTTTCTCAAGCACGATATAATTAGTGTTAAAACCAATGTTATGAGAATGGTTAAGCAACAACTTCAAAACTGTTGTGCCGTTTGTCATGAAAGTGAAATCTTTAAGTTTTACGTTCCACTGTTAGGCCGACTTGGCTGAAAGAGACAGTGAGAAACGTATAGAATGGTGGAATGAATAAAGTGTGTGGTAATGGGAGAACCTCGAGGAAACCCATGCAGACAGTATTTGTCCACCTCAAAGTTCACTTGGCGAGAGCTGGGATCAAACTAGGGCCCCCATGAACCAGAGGTGAACGCTCTACCACTGAGCCACCACGGCCCTGCCGCTTGTTATGAAGTGGATTAGGTTGCATAGACGTTATAAGTCGGAAACTCTTGTTCGATTCTTAGTTCAATTGAACGTTTCATAAAATATGGAAGCTAACCTAACTGCATTCCATAAATTTTCAAGCAATACTGCATATTTATGTTACTTAAGAGTCCATTTATCCTTAAAAATAAAATTTATGAATTTATCTTAATAAAGTTCACTAATAACTGGGCTGGGTAGGATCTGTTCCTATAAACACATTTCCTTTTAACGTGTTTGCTTGTGAGCTAAATCACTTTTAAACAGTAGTTGAAATTTTGACAAAAATCACTGAGTTTGAGCCTAAAATCATGTTGTTGCATGAAGTATCTATTTTAAAATGTTAATACATTGACATGGAAATTGAATAAAGCTGAAATATATAAGCTAAAAACATTTGAAATGTGGTGTTGTCGCAGAAAGCTGCTCATATCATGGACCAAAATAAAAAGGAATGAAGGCGTACTAAGGGAAGCTAATGAAGGACGAAAGATCATTAAGATAATAGGAAAACGAAGAAACAGGATGCTTGGCCATCTTATTCAGCACTCCAATTAGATCACGGCATTGATAGAGGAAAAGGCAGAAGAAAAACCAGCAAGACGAAGACCAAGGATAGAATATCTAGATGCAATTACGAAGAGACCTTATCAATGTATAAAACAGCTCTCCCAAGAGAGAGAAAAGTTTTAAAATTCCCATGATCCCCACCAGCCTGCGGTTGAGGCGAGAAAGATGAAGAATTTATTATTTGGACGATTTATCCGTTCTTCTTCAGAATTTTAACAAAAGCCCCTCATAATTATTTAGTGTTCATTTCTATAGAAAACAAAGTTGATTTTCAATTTTTTTAAATGGGAAAGAGTAAAATGGAAAACGGAAAGAGTAAATTATCAATTAGTACACATATATTTCAATTTCCTATACTTATTCAATGACGGAAAAGTAAATATTTCACCAAATAATAAATAAAGTAGAAATATCTTTGTGAGACTGTTTTTGAATTAAGTTTCTGTACGTTTGTTTGGTTTCTTCGTCTACAGGAAATAGACGAAGGATTACAAGAGATGGTTGAGAAAATAATTGACTGTGGAAAACTATATGAAATGGACATCAACATCGAAAAATCCTTAGAATATCCCGTGGAAACGCACACTTACGGGTCAGAGTAGAAGAAAGAGAACTTGAAGAAATTTCAAGTACCTGGGAAGTATTTTGATAAGAGACGCTTACTGTACCAAGATCAAATAAAGAATTTCCATAGCCAAAGAAGCGTTCAATAAGAGAACTTCATTCAATAGCTACTAGGCTCAATATTGGACTAAGAAATAAATTGGTCAGGTGTTATATATGCAGCATTGGGCTCTATGGTTCAAAGACTTGGACATTACGAGAGTTAGAGAAGAAATATTTAGAGAGCTACGAAATGTGGTGTTGCAGGAAAATGGAGAAGATAAAATGGACAGGGAAATCAACAAACAAAGATATTTTAGGCGGACAGGAGAGAAGACGACACTGTTAGTCAGTATCTTTCGTAGGAAGGCCAATTGGACTGGACACATCTTGTGAAGAAATTGTATTCTTCATACCGTTATAGAGGGAAAGTTGGAAGGCCACAACTGCCACAAGAAATGGAAAGAATACAACTGATCAATGATTTAATAGAAAGAAGAAAATATAGGGAGTTGAAAGATGAAGCTGAAGATATAGAAACGTGAAAGAAACATTTCCAGAATCAAACCTAAAAAAAAAAAAAAAAAAAAAAAAAAAAAAAAAAAAAAAGAGCTCATTAATCCCAGGAAATGCCAGTAGGAAAAATACTTAATAATAATAATAATAATCCTTCACTTGATCATTGATATTTCATACAAACATTTTATTTCAAGATGGATATAAAGCAAATTATAAATGTGAATGCGTATAATACATATGGACTTCTTTATGTCTTATCTATAAAATGTATCTAGAATTTTTTTTTTTTTAGAAACTTTAATAATCTTAAATTAAGTTCTTTCAAGCAACTTTCGATATCTACAACGTGTGATTATGTGCTAATAAATATTTTTTGAAGAATTGATCTTGCAAATTTGACAACACCGCAACCAATGTATTTAACTCTATATTTTGCCTTCACCACACTGTTTCTGGGTTATATTTATTTCGTTTTAATGTTCAAGCGCACTACGTGTTTTTTTTTCAAATTCATTAAAAAATAAGAGGAAGAAAATAAAACGTTATGTCATATTTTCTTCCATTGATCGAAAATAAAATTTTTGGTTCGACATATTCTTTGCTCTGGTTCGAAAGCAATATATTTTGTGTACATTCTGCAATTTGAAACATCACATTGGATTAAGTGTGTAAAGTTAATGTCGTATATTGAAAATAAAAAGGGCTATAAGCTATTTTCTGTATATCATAATAATCTTTTAATTGATACACATTTCTTTTAGTTTAAATGTAACGCAATATAAGTGAAACATATATCTTGTGGTGTATGTATATATCATTTAACAAATAAATTATGCAAAAATAAATTTAAAATTTGTGAAAATAAGTATTACACAAAAATTGCAATTACAGTGTTCATTTTAAGACTGATGTTTTGTTGAAGCTTGTGTTTCTTTTGTAACAAATGTTTTCACAAATGTTGTGCATATTTTTCCCCCATCACTTGTGCTTATAACTAATGAAAAATATATTATATATGTACATGATCTTTGCTTTTCTTATTAATGAAGTGAATTAATATTTATAGTTGCTTTGTAATTGTACAAGTGAGGTTGTGAACAGTGCGTTTTATGTGTATTTTGTTCAACTCACCGTAACACGTATTAAAGATGCACGAATTCTCACATAATATATTCAAAAACGTAAAGGTGTACATCCTAAGTAAAATGAAATATAATTACTGATTTCTAGTATTGAATGGATTCTAATCATCTAACATTCAGTCAATAAAATCGATTACAGAAACTATAAAAAAGGAACATCAATAGTCAATGATCTGTGTACTTCTGATACATATATGAGCTAGGAATTTTGAGAATTTCGAAGAAGATGAATAAGAATGTATATAACAAGCAATTTAGGCGCTGTAATGTATGGCGCTATAATACTATCAATGAATTTTGTTTTGTAAAGCTTATAAAATAAGACTCCTGAAGTGCTTTCATCACTATAAACAGTAGGTTTAACTGGGTAAAGTCGCGGGGTGTTACTCTAACTTCATATCGATACTATGCACAGTCGATTCCTTTTTTACATATGAAACAATTAGGCAATCGTAGAAATCCTCGATCGCAAGCGTGTTCGAATTACGAGCGTGAAAATTTCGGAATGGGACAGATTTTTGTGAAAAGTTTGAATTAACCATTTTTTAGATAGATGCTTCATTTATGGTATCAGGAATTTTTTTTTGTGCCCAAGGCAGTGGTGAGGTCAAAACGTACACATTTTGCAAGATAAGGACACTTATTGAGGAAGGAGTAAAGGGTAATGTTATCTTACAACTTGCAAATTGCCTGCTGTTTAGCACACCGGGTCGTTAGACTGATAAAATGTATTGACCATCCCTATTGGACTGTACTGCCTATCAAATGTCACGTTTCTTTTAGGAAGCTTCCTTTTTTAAGCATGACATCGTAACTGTAATTACAAACAATGTAATAGTTCTTCTAACGTATTATTTTCGTTTTATATGTTTATATATAGTTTATCATAACCACAGAACGGTTAAAAAATAACATTTCTTTGAAGTCATAACTTGTGAATTAACTGTTCAACACTTTTGACATTTTGTTTTGTACATTAAAGATTATTTTTTACCAAAACTTGGTTGTTTACAGTATGCAATTTTTATTTAATCAAGACTGATGTAGCACTAATTCTTCAGTACAACTTTTCTCCACTTAAATTGTATATTTTATGAAATTTCTTGTAATAACAGTCGGCTGTTTAGAGTATACAATTTCTATACAGTAAAATAGTGACAGAGTGCCGATTGTTCAATGCGTTTTTCTGTAATTACTTTTTCTGTTACTGGGTTTGTTAGCTATTATACATTTGGTCGATAATATACAGGGGTAGTCAAAAAAATCTAAAACGTTTGCAAAAGTGTGAAAATCATACCTAGTATGGTGTGGGGCCTCCTTTTGTCTCCAAAACAGCTTGGATCCGACGTGGAATGGACGTATACAGCTCCTAAATCGTGGTGTGTGAAATTTTGTACCATTGTTCCTCCAAAACATGCTCCAGTTCCCTAAGGGATGCTGGTGGAGGATAATGAGACCGAACACGCCTTTCTAACTCAGACCACAATGGCTCAATGATATTCAGATCTTGTGATTATGAGACCCAGGGGAAGTGTGATAGCTCCTGGTCATGCTCCTCAATCTATGATTTCACCGTTTTTGCAGCGTGACAAGGTGCCAAATCATCTTGATAGATGCATCACCATCAGGGAACAATATTTGGGCCATCAGTAGAACCTGGTCCCCCAAGATAGCCTCATACGCCTTAGCATTCATCATTCCATGCAGGGCTATGATGGAACCTGCAGAAAACCACGATATCACTGTCCATACTGTAACAGAACCACCCCCATGCTTTACAGTTGGCAGCAGACAGTCTGTATCATAGGCCTGCGACGGTGTTCTCCATACGTAAACACGACCGGTTGTTGGAAACAAGGTTAAGGTCGGTTCATCGGACCACATTACGTGTTTCCACTGCTCACGAGTCCACGCCTTGTGGTCCTTGCACCACTGGATACGCCTCTTCGCATTTACCGCTGTGACCAGGGGTTTGGCGATAGCGGCCCTGCCATGAATTTTCATTTTATGAAGTTCCCGTCGCACTGTTTTCAATGAAACCGGGTTCTGTAGGCCGGAATTGAGTTTAGACGTAATTTTATTGCAGTGGTCTTCTTTTTAGCTGCTACAATCCGTTTTAATGCCCCCCGCTCCCTATCTGACAGGATTGTCTTTCGACCACTGTTGTGCTTTGAAGACGTCGTTTGCCGATGAATTGTGTATGCCCTCGTGACATTGGACACAGTGCCTTTCTATAACCCCACAATATTCGCCATTGTTGCCACTGAAGCTCCAACCAGAGGGGCACCAACGATCATGCTTCTTTGGAAGTCTGTCAGGTCGCCCATTTTACCGCACCACTTTCACACCACGACACTAACAGGTGAACTGGTTACTGCTGACGGAAGAGGAAGGTCCACATGACACATTTGAAAACAAAAAACAATCGGCAACCGCAACACGTGTTGTACAGTGGAGGACCAAACTTACGTGTCCTGTATGAAGTATTTTTAGATTTTTTGTCTTCCCCCTGTATATTATGACAAGATTAACAAGATTAATAATGAATACCAAGGTGTTCTTGATTGAATCTAGCACACCTGGCAAAGCGTTTCAGAGACAAATGTCATTCTCCAATTTGAAGTTAGCTACACAGCAAACTGATATTTGAATGACAATGCAGTCGAATAGGGTTCTCAAATACAATTTTATCAGCCTAACTACCCGGTGTGCGGTACAGGAGACAATTTGAATGTTGTAAAACGTCATTACCCTTCACCTCTTCCTCAATAAGTACCCTCATCTTTCAAAATGCGTACGTTTTGATCTTACCACTGTGTTGGGCACCAAGGGAAACCCCCTGATACGAAACTTGAAGCGTCTATAAAAAAAAAAAAAAAAAAAGGGTTACTTGAAACTTCGCAAAATCTGTTTAATTTTGAACTTTTAACGCTCGTAATTTGAACATGCTCGCGATCGAGGATTTCTCCGATTGCATAGTTGTTTCGTATGTAAAAAGAAATCAATTAAGCATAGCATTGATATGAAGTAAAAGTAACACCCCGCCACTTTCCCTACTAAGTGTATATTACTAGTAGGTCCTACCTATTTCTAGTATCCTAGTGAATTGAATAATAATTATTGCAGTGTTATTATTTTCATAGTTTAGAAATAAATTGTTTGTGAATAAGTGTTAGGTTATTCATCAAGGAAGTATCTGACATAACCTTCCTATTATACAAATATCTTCGCGAATTTAGCCATGTTTTCAAGTAGTTAAAACCTTCCGAAGGTGCCATTGTGCTAATATTTAAATAAATGAGACTATGGCACCATCTTTAAATCAGCAGACGAGCTATTTAAAAACACGCCTAAAATCGCGAAGCTATTTATAAGGAGGTTATATCTGATAGTTCCTTAATCTATGGTTATACTTTTAAATTTATGTCATGCATGTGTTCCATAGTGTTTGATGAATGCATCCAAGTGTCGTGAATATTATTCTGTTGATGTTGTTATACCTTGGTTCAATAAAACATTTAAGAGACTTCTGCAATCACAGTTATCTAAACCTGAAATTTATGAAAACATTAGCCATTTTAATCAAGTTTTGTTTCTTAAAACTAAAAATGACACCCTGTCTACGTCAAATAACAATAATCAGCCTTGGAAAATATAACTTAATTGCAACACTAATATTTTGGATAAGAAATAAAAAAAATCATAACTATTGTATTGTTGTCAGTACTCTGCCAATGTAACAAATCACAAAATAATATTTCTTACTAGTACCATTACATACACTTGCATAAACCACTTTATTTTAAAACCGTAATTTGGTATATCCTGATAATCTTATAGTTAATTACTGTAAGGGTGCAACTTTAGAAATAACGTTACTTTCACATAATGTTGGAATGACAAAATGTATTAAATATAGGACAAACAGCAGAAGTTTATAATTAGTGCAGAAGAAAACGAATATGAAATTATGTAGTACTTGTTGTCATTGACCCTGGTATCCGGATTTATCAGCAATCTTTCATCATACATACTTTTTATTTAATCAATTTTACATTGAAATTACTATATTACAATATACAGGGTAGTCCATTTATAATGATAGTAGTAAATATCTCAGAAATCGTAAAAGGCAGAGAATCAAAATTCTACACCAAGAAATTATAAAAAAGGGGACAAAGTCCTAGGTATTTTGTAACATCGCCGGATGAACAGTGTGGCCAACCGAATGTAAGAATTTGTTTCTTTTAATGACATTATGTCAGATTATTACATATTTCAATTCAACATGTCAAACGAAAGCTTAAAATATAATATTATTCAGTGTTGCAAACTAGGGATGTTATAGTATCACAAACATCCAAAGTTTGGAAACCTCTATTATACATACAGCACAACGGAGATGGATAAGATAATGCACATTAAAAGTACCTTAGTGTTGGATACCATGGTCATTGAATTTTGAATTTTTTTTAAAGTCTTTATTTTGAAAAATGCTTAGGTAAGCATCATATCTAGTTGCTTGTATGGTGTACAATGCATGTACAAATTATTTTGCCGTGTAGAGCACTTCGATATCTAAAACCGTTTCGGAAATATGATAAACATTCCTGAAGTATACAACACTGCATAAATCATGTTACTGCGAGACCTTGTAACTACAACTACTAAAAGCTATTGTTGTAATGCTAAAAAAAAAAAAAAAAAAAAAAAAAAAAAAGAATGAAAACAACAATCATTTCAAATATTTTCTACAAATACTCCATTTTCAGCAATGTTACGAACTTTATCAATGTTTATCAAATCTCCAGAAAATTTTGAAATATCGAAGTGCAGTAAACGGTAAAATAATTTGTACGTGCATTGTACACCATACAAGCAGCTAGATGTAATACTTACCTAAGCATTTTTTTCGAAATTAAGTCTTTCAAAAAAGAAAATCAAAATCTTCAAGTCCTGTAACTTCGTTCCTATTCATTCGAAACAAGTCATACTATGACCATAGTATCCAACGCTAAGTTACTTTTGATGTGCATTATCCAGTCAATCTTCATTGTGCTGTACGTGTGATAGACGTTTCCAAACTTCGCATGTTTGTGATACTATAACATCCTTAGTTTGCAACACTGAATTATAAACGTTGGATTTTTAGTTTTCACTTGACATGTTAATTTGAAATAAGTAATAATCTGACGTAGTGCCATTTGAAAAATCATACATTTATAGTGGTTGGTAACACTGTTCATCCGGTGATGTTACAAAATACCTAGGATGTTGTCGCCATTTCTATAGTTTCTTAGTGCAAAATTTCAACTATCCGCCTTTTACGATTTCTGAGATATTTACTACTATCGTTACAAATGGACTACCCTCTATATATATTTACGACTAAACTCAGTGATATAGGTTTTTTTTTTTTTTTTTTATGAATTTCATTGAGTTGTAAGAATTCTGTGATTATGTGAATTAGATTCCGGTTGTTTCTTGACAAAAGGATTTTTTAAGAGAGCAAAGTCCAAATCTACATATCTAGAAATTTTGTCTAACATATGTTTGTTTCCTTTCTTTTCGGATTTTTTCACAAGCAAAAATTATGTGGTTTATTAGACCAATATCTTTTTTGCACCAACGTAAGTTTATATATATATATATATATATATATATATATATATATATATATATATATATATATATATATATATATATATATATATATATATATATATATATATATATATATATATATATATATATATATATATATATATATATATATATATATATAATTTGTATGGTATTAGTGCGGCATTGAAGAGTAATCGATAAAGCCAAATTATTTTATGTCTTATCCATTTCTGTATGATGTTCCATGGTTTAGGTTTATTTATATACATAAAATTCCAGCAATTGTTTTGAATTGTATATGACTACAGTCTATTTGATACAACTTGTACCTTCTGACAGTTGCTTTCCTCCGCTTTTTTTCCCACCTGCACGTGGTCACAACAATCAGACAAGAAGAACTGTTTCTATGGCAACAGCACGTTCAGCCAATGGTAGTGGCTCATTTCTCACGCTCTGCAATGGTAAACATTCTATTCTTTCCGCACGTTGCCAATTTGAATATAAACAAATGCGAATGGTTTTAGTTAAATGTCAACTTGAGTAGCGGACCTGCTGGTTATTAAGAAAATTCTTTTTAGTTCTCTTTTGTGTCATTTAATTTTATAAAACTGAAATTTACTTGCAATGAATAATTTCGTGTTTCAACACCAGACGCACAAGCTGGCAACACAGCATTGAGCACCACGTGCACGCAGCGAGCTCTCAGAAGGGACAAGTAGTATGGATTACAGTACAGTTTTAATTAAGGCTGGTTGTCGTTCATTACACGTAACTTTTACAGCCAGTCTGTTTCATCTTGATTTTCTTTTTATATTTGAGTACAATTTCGTATGTACAAATTAAATTGTATACCTTTATGCATGTAATTGTTTATGTAAGTGTTCTTATGTTAAGTAAAAGCCATGCACTTTTGATTGTCCAATTCGTCTTCTTTAAAGCATGGAGTACGCTTAGTGCATCAGAACATATACATGAATTACATAATTGCAGATTTTTATTGAGTAAAAGAGCTTGTCGTATTGTGAAAGCCTCTCCTTCAAATATTGTATAAAAAAAATTGGAAGATTGATTTTTTTAAAAATAATATTTAGGTTAGGGATTAGTACTGCAGCACCAACATGTTTGTCCTCGTATTTGGATGCATCGGTATACAATTAGCAGGAAATTGATTCAGGTATAGATTCCAAATATTTCTGTTAATATTTTGTAATCTGGCTGTGAATCTAACAATTTGGCGACAAAAAATATTGAAATTTATAATTATAGACAAACGGATGGAAATAATATATATGGAAGATTTTGATATGAAGAAGAGATATCGAGAAATATATTTAGGTTAAGAACGAAATGATTTATACGCTGTTTGACGTTTTGAGAACTGATAATATCTTTCTTATGATCAAGGTATAATCATCGTTCTTATCGTCATGAGAAAACGAAACAAAAGTATTACTTATCTAAGTGACGGCAAGTATAGGACAGGGTTTAATTTGTTAATAGAGACGTCCAGTCGGAGCAATCTATGGTATCATTCTTTTTATTCGATTGTCCAAGTATGCCTCGGTTGTTTTGTTTCCATATTATTCCAATGAAAGAAGTCTACGATCGGCTGAGTTTCAGACCAGTGTCCGTGTCGCCTTCTAACAGTATTGCTATTACTTCTTTGACTTTCCCTTTCCAATAGTGTGAACACTTTCTGAAAAGTCTGTTACATCTTTCAATTATACTATGCTTGCAATCCCGATTTTTGTGCTTGACATCGTTTTATATAATCAGGGTTTTCTTTGTGGTGCAAAAAGGACAGCAACTTTCAGAAGGACATCGCTCTATAACTCAGCCAAACGCAGACTTGCTCCAATGAAATGAAACTAAAATAAAGCAACCAATCTGGCCCTTAGTAAGAAATCAGAAACCTACTAATTAGAGTAAAGGCATAGATTGACGCTGATTAAACGTCTCTATCGATTAATCATATTCTGCTATTTACTTGCTAGTGATTATATAAGGAATGCTTCTTTTGTTTGTACAAAATATTACTCGACCCTAATGTTTGAGACACATACTGTCTGTTTCTAAAATCAGTATAACGTAAGTTCTTCGTAAATGTACGTTTAAGCAGGAAAACTTTTCATTTCCTTGAACATCTCCCTTCTTTCTCCCTCTTTCACGCATGTACAGACATGGGCGCCAGAAGAAAATTTTCTAGGGGAGGCATCTCTGTGTTTGCTATATTACGTTTGGTATTTGTTATTTGTATTAAGAAAATCTTAAGAAATTTGTTTTCGTGAGCCAGGGAGGCCGGGTCAGTCCCCTTTGTGTGCCTATGCATACAGACAAGCAAGTAGTTCCAAAATGGAATATAAAAAAATAAAATTTCAAGAACTTGTAAGTTTTTTTTCTTTGTTATGTTTCTTTGTTTGTTTAGTTCGTACACAGCAATTAGGGCTAAATACGCAATAAGAAAATAAGAATACTTAGCTTTCAAGATTTATCTAGTTTAACGAAGCTTCAATTTAGTTTGGATGTAAAACATTTCGTATATTTTACACATCATCTAGGGATCGGAATACACCTAGAAAATATAGAGTGCTATCATCTGAACGTTACTCCGTACCCATAATAATCTACGTTGTAGGAACTCGAGTATAAGTATTAAATAAGCAATTTGAAACTAAACAAATGATAGGAAATTCTTGAAAAGAGTTTCCGGAAAGGCAACAAATGAAATAATTTTGTATATATTAAGTAAGGTGACTTCCGAGAAAGAATGTACGCGTAATCATGTTCTCCTGTGGTGGAATGAACGTATACCCTGCCTCATAGACACAACCTATTCTCTCAAATCTGGCTAGTAAATAACTCTGGAAGTAAGTGCTTCGTTCAAAGTTTCCAAGAACTCTTTACGAGAAAAAGGAACTGGATACACCAATTAACGTGGTGCACTGAAGTAAACCTCTCAGTTATACTTACTAATGCAGGAATCTTCCCCCACCGAGTCGGAGTATATCGAAATATTTAGTGCTGGCATCGGAGCGTTTAGACTCACTCATATCCCTCATTTGGTGCCAAGATTCGTCCCGACACCGATACGACTACAATCAGGTAGAGCCTAACCTGTGATCTGGAAATCCCTGGAAACCATGAAGGGTTACTGTCTCAGGCCTGCCTGCATCAGATTAGGCCTGAGATACCATCTGCACTACTTGGGTCTATGAATCGCTAATCAGCCCATCTCCATCATATATCTATGCATAGACATATCTAAGTAAAGTTTAAAAAACAAAAGCTTTGACAATGTAGTATTTAACTGTTCCCTATTCTGCACTTTAAGGGCCGTATGCAGAGTCCTTCTGACATGTGATTAGAGCCATACTAAAGCGTTCGACTTACATATGCTCCCTGCAAAAGTCGGGCGTTTAGCATGACGCTAATCATTTGTCAAAACGACTCTGCATAATGAGGCATTACATGGTCGGATGCCAAATTACCAAAAATAATTACAAAATATGTGACAGAAACTCTTGGTGACTCCTGTAAATTTAAACCTACAATGTGTGCCTATGACTATCACTATATGGTTCTATCACTAAAATTAATCGTGTTAGCAGCAGTGATAATCACCGCCAATGATGTTACTCTTTGTTTGCATTAATAAACCATAGATTCTGTTCAAATAACTACTAACAAGCTGACGCTATGAGTTGTCTCTTTCGTGTACTTTTCGTTTCAATTATCATCGCCATTTTCATTCATTAAGATAAGTATTCCTATCTGTTGTTCTGCAAAAAATGTTTCATGTAAAATTTAGGGCTGAGGAACCGGCGATCCGCATATATTCCATAATTGTGTCCTCATTTTGGCTTAGCAAAAGATAGTTAACCAGCCCTGGACTCACTTTTGAGCTAACGGTTTAAGCACTAGGTTCTATTAGGCTCCGAAAAGGAGAACCAAATCTACACTATCTTGTTTAGACTATGTAGCAAGAATTAAAGATAAAATTTCTATTAATTAAAATGAGATGAAAGTGGTCGCAAGGATGATAAAGAAACAGATGGCACGATATGGAAAGAAGGAAAAACTTCGAAAATGTTTGATACACAGGGTTATACAATGAAAAGAGTAGTTGTAGAGGTTTCGTAATCACTTAGATGTAACAGGATGACAGATGAGCGAATTGATTATGACAGCTGTGGCAAAATAAAACACCATAATGGCAGCAGGATGACAGATGAGTGATTTGATGATGACAGTTGTGGCAAAATAAAACACCAGAATAGCAGCACGATGACAAATGAATAAATTGATGATGATAGTTGTGGCAAAATAAAACACCAGAATGGCAGCAGGATGACAGATGAGCGAATTGATGACGGCAGTTGTGGCAAAATAAAACACCAGAATGGCAGCAGGATGACAGGTGAGTGAATTGATTATGATAGTTGTGGCAAAATAAAACACCAGAATGGCAGCAGAATGAAAGGTTAGTGAATTGATTATGATAGTTGTGGCAGAATAAAACACCAGAATGGCAGCAGGATGACAGATGAGTGAATTGGTGGTGACAGTTATGGCAAAATAAAACACCAGAATGGCAGCAGGATGACAGGTGAGTGAATTGATTATGATAGTTGTGGCAAAATAAAACACCATAATGGCAGCAGGATGACAGGTGAGTGAATTGATTATGATAGTTGTGGCAAAATAAAACATCAGAATGGCAGCAGGATGACAGATGAGCGAATTGATGATGACAGTTGTGGCAAAATATAACACCAGAATGGCAGCAGGATGACAGGTGAGTGAATTGATTATGATAGTTGTGGCAAAATAAAACACCAGAATGGCAGCAGGATGACAGATGAGTGAATTGATGATGATAGTTGTGGCAAAATAAAACACCAGAATGGCACTAATAATTAAAAGCTTATGTTGCAAAAATTAATATATTTGCTGTTTTTATATGCCACTACTTTTCTAAAAGCTCACATTAAATATATTAATTTACATCATTAGTTAGGAAATGTGGCTTTGAAAGTATCAATAACCAAAACATATCATAAATAAGAAAAAGGATAAAATATAGATCATAGAAATATTAGTATTACAAACATAAAACTGCAAAGAAAGAATGCTATAATGAATACTGTGAAACAAAAGTGAAAAAAAAAAAATCATATCACATAAATTATGCTCTGGCACTTCACAAAATTGTCATGTCATGCAAGACATAATTTGCTTCTGTTTGCACGATATCACAAGTATTTTCTTCAGGTTCTGCATATTCAAGTTATGTAGTCTATGTGTTAAGATGCATTTGATTCCTGAAAACGGACGTTTAATATCTATTGATGTGATGGGATCATATTTGAAGTACCTCACAACCTTGGGAATTATAGCAAAATCAACCGTACTTTCCATATATCTTTTTGCCCATCTCCTCCGATGAGAAGAATTGAATTTGAATACTCATTGGTGATCTGTATGCCACAATAACAATGAAAATATCATTTGTGTCTCTGGGAGGAAGGTAATGAAACTTAAGGAGCAACCATAACACGGAATATATGGCAAATAATCACAACAAATAGCAATTACTCCGATTGCGTGTAAAAATGGTAAAATGTGGTACTTGCAGCATTATGATGCTTATGGAAGCTTTCACACCTCAAGCAGTTAGTCATCGAAATATACTCAAAATTGGTTTTCGTCAATATCAGACTTAAAATTTTTACCAAGTTGGAAGGGACGGGTGGAAGGAAAGAATTTTCAATCTCCAAAATCATTTCACTTCAGATGTTTGTATACATATTTTAATGTAATATTTTTTATTATTATTATTATTATTATTTTTGCATATCTTGCTCAAACGGGCTTAAAACTCAGAAACGCCTCTTGCATGACCTACAGTTTTTAATGCTTTTGTAAAAAAGTTTCGTTCTAATCATAATTGTGTATATGTTAGGAAAACTTCGTTTATTAAGGATATGTTAACTTGTAGATATTCTACGAGGGTGATTCGGAAAGTAATGTCCCCAAGCCCACTACTTGGTCAATAGTACTGCGAATATTCTGAACTGTTCATCATTAATGCACTGATGTTTAAGCTGTAAAATGTCACTTGTTTCACCTTTCTGTCTTCTCTCATTCAAGAGTAACGGAGCAATCCATGACATTCAGTATTGACGTGTGGTTGAAACAGCGGGCTGTCATTAAATTTCTGACTGAGTACTTATTCCTTATATGGGGGGAAGGGGAAAGCAAATTTGGAAAATTTTCTCAGTCTCAGTTTGAAAATTACATTTACTTTCAGGGTGGTTCCATATAAGACTTCTACGCAACAAGTACACTTACAGGGTATTACCATATAGTAGACTACTTAATTGCTTCACATACTAAATTTTATGAGTGTATCCCAAAGGGTAAGGAATGCCATACCTAAAATTCTGAT
This sequence comes from Thermobia domestica, assembly GCF_964235325.1. Taxonomy (NCBI): domain Eukaryota; kingdom Metazoa; phylum Arthropoda; class Insecta; order Zygentoma; family Lepismatidae; genus Thermobia; species Thermobia domestica. The sequence goes on along the minus strand of NC_137457.1, from coordinate 12,187,140 downwards.
GCAAAAAACGAAAAAGTACGTACTTTAGTCTCCCCCGTCCGCCGTAGCACCCCTCACATAAAATACATATAGGCGAAAAGCTTCGTCCTTCAGGAACACATTGATAGCAAAATTATCTTCATAGCTTAATTAGAAACTGAGTTCCTGAGGTTTAAATTGAGTCACAATGAGGGTCGACCAAAATGTGACTATTTCACACCGTCAGATGGAGCAATGGCCGTAAATCTGTAACGATGCATTTTCCGACATAATGTCGTATGAACTTGTTTACGAAGTTTTGCCGTACCTTTTTGTTACACCTTGTATATATTTAATTATTTAATTTTTGGCATTGTTAGGCCATTATAATTTTATTGTTGAGCACAAGTACTTAACATTATTTCTTGTTTAAAATGTACACTCATGTCCAAAATGATTGTCGCATATCTATAACTGTCTTCTTGTAAGAATATAATTTGATAATGATTTTTCAGGGTTCTTTTAATACAGATACTATGTGTACAATCGGGAAATGTATATTTGTGGTAAATTTCATAGGAAAAGAATTATAAATGAGAAAATTAGAATGAGAAAAACAAAATGCTGCTAAATGGACAAGAAAGTTTAATTTTCATTTTAGTGTTCTTATTTACTGTTCTTTTGACATGAAATTTGCCACATACATGTCTTTGCCGATTATACACATACTAACATTATAAGAAATACCGGGCGAATTCGTTATCAAATTATATTGCTACAACGACATGTTTATCGGCATGCGACAATAATTTTGGACATGAGTGTACATATACTCTAAAGAAATTTTAAATTTCATTTCATACCTGAATTGGCCAAAGCTTCCGCAAATCCTCCACCCATTCCGCCTCCACCGCCATATCCCAATGCACCTTAAATAAATTTACAAATTAAAAATATTTTCTAAAACAAACAAAACAAAAAAAATATTGCTCAAATTGGTTTCTTAAAATCTTATATTATTTCGGAAGATCTCAGAAGTCAAGAAATGCATTACTTACTTCCTTGTTCTTGTATTTTTAATGGAATATTAAGTATTAGATAAATTCAATCTTATAGTTGCTTATGGGACGTAAAGAACGTGTTATACCATAATAAAGAGTTTTTCTAAGCTTTTTAATATTCCTAAGCAGAACTATATTGTTTCACCTATTCTCGATATTTCAGATGTGTTTAACGACTATCCATCCTCAGGAGCAAAAAGGGAGGCTTAAACCATGCTATGCAATAAGTTCATCACATGATAGTTGAGTAACGCCAGTGGCTGTTAAGCAGTTATATGGATCTACTGTCAATACGCTGTGGTGATTACAGAGCCTCAATTATAGTATAGACATGATTTTAAGCGTTAGCTTACAATTATTTAGCTATGTATAAGGTTAAGTATACTTAATTACTAACTGTTATCCTATATTTAAAAAATGCCGATTATCCGAGATACTAGTTTTTCCTATGGAGGTACTTGCAACGAATATATCTTCTTGAATAATCTGAAATGTGATAAGGTAGATAAGATCATTTCCAGCATCTCGGAAATATTTTGACGAGAGACGCTTACTGCACCAAAGATATTAGGTTAAGAATTATCATAGCCAAAGAAACATTCAACAAGAGAAGGTCAGTCTTTAACTAACAGACTTAATATTGGATTAAGGAAGAAGCTGATCACGCCCTATATAAGTAGTATTGGATTGTATGGTTCATAGAATTGCAAATTACGGAAGTTAGAGAAGAAATATTTAGAGAGCTTTGAAATGTGGGGAAAAAGATGGAATGGATAGAGAGAGAGAGAGAGTAACAAACGAAAATGTTTTAAAACGGATAGGAGAGAAGAGAACGCTGCTAACCACCATTCTTCGTAGGAAGGCAAATTGGTTTCCGAAGAAAATGTTTCCTTCATAGAACGAAAGATGGAAGGAAAGCAAAGAAAACGAAAGTGATCAATGATTTGAAAAAGATAAAAAAAATATTGGGAGTTAAAACAGGAAGAGGAAGATCGAAAAACGTGGAAGAAACATTTCCACGCCCAAATCTAAAATCGAAATAAAAATAAAGTCATTGGTCCCAGGACTTGCCAAAAGACAGAATACTTAATAATAATAATAATAATAATAATAATAATAATAATAATAATAATAATAATAATAATAATAATAATAATAATAATAAAAGCAAACTTAGTTTCAAACCAAATTTAGTATATTAGCTATTCGTTCGACCACAGCTCGCGCGAATTGAGCTTTGTGGTGGACAAACACCGTGTGCATGGGTTTCCTCTGGGTTCTGCCGTTTCCTACCACTTTCTCCATTCCATTATTTCATTCATTTCTCAGATCACTGTCTCCTTTTGCCTAGCCGGCATAATCGTGGGAAGTAAAACTTTTATTTCAATTATTTATTTATTTACTTTTAGTTAAAAGTCTAATGGCAATACGTGGACAACATGATGTTGATTGTAGTAAGTAGAGATGAAGTACAATAAATACTTGATAAATTGAATAATAAACTTGAAAAATGAGGCCTTAAAGCAGGAAAAAAGGCAAGATAATGGTGATAAACAGGAAGATAGGGGAACCAGAGCAGATAGTGATAAAGAAAGAAAATAAAAACTCAGGAGTAGTTAGTGAGTGTAACTACCTGCAAAGTGTCATGATCAGTAAAGGAAAATTGAGAAAGAAATTGGAAGAAGACTACCTTAGGCCTAAAGGCTGTACCAAGGCATAGCACAAATGATACAGAAAAGGAAAATACTAAACAATTAAAAGGTGTATGTATAAGCATACTTATTGTAATCATTACGTAGGGATCGCAGACCAGGACAACGATAGGAAGAGAGAAAAGCAAAATATACGCAACAAAAATTAAGTTTCTGAGGAGAATAATAGGAAAAATGTGAGAAAGTCCGAAACAAAATAATAAGGAAAAAAGTGGAGGTGGAGAGTGCAGAAAAACATATTAAGAGAGGCAGAATAAAAATATTAAGTCACATAAAGAGAAAGTAGAAGTAAAGGATAGGATGGGAAGAATTAGAAACCACAAAATAAGAAGACCCAGAAGAAGAAGGAAAAAATGGTTGCAGAAACAAACGAAAACACAGGAAAGACGACCCAAATGTGGAGGAGATGTTTAGGGAAGAAATGTGTACATGAAGAGCGATATTCTACACCCGATTCAACGGTAGCCGAAAAAATAGATTAATGAAAAAGAAGCAGAGGCAGAAGAAATTTAAGACAATGGAGAACATAAAGCATCTTGTAAGTGATTCAGATAGTTCTGACTCCTTCGTTTAACATCAACATTAGTTCCTTTAGTAACATTTTGTTGACACTATCTGACTCCATTTCTAAGTGTTCCGAGCTCTTCATTGTCTTTAAGACGTTCCCGACAACAATAAAAAAAAAAAAAAGTCAACCGTAATGAAAATTCTAAAATAAATAAAGACAAATTTTAAACTTATGCTATTTCTATAGCTATAGCTATTTCTGTGAACAGAACCTATAAATAATCCACGTATATGTCACCTTTTCTACTTGAATATCGAAGGGAAGAAAGGAGACTGAAACTATTTGAAAATAAAATCCTAAAACGAATATTCGGATACAAGAGGAACGGGAATGGGGAATGGGGAATGGGGGAAAGCTCATAACGAATAACTGCATAATTTATACGGTTTATCAAACATTGTTAGGGTCATCAAGTCTAGGAGGCTCAGGTGGGCAGATCATGTACCCAGAATTGAACAAAGCAGAAATGCTTTTGAAGTTTTGACTGGGAATACAATTGAAAACGTGCATTAGGAACGCAGATGGGAGGACAATATTAAGATGGACCTCGCAGAAATAGGAATACAAAGTAGATCCTGCGGTAGTCATGCAACAACTTTTATAGAGGGAGTTAGGCTACGGGCATATAATTGGGAGTATTCACCAACTACCTCTATAAAAATTGTTGTGGAAGTACCACAGGAATTTGAAACATGGATATTTATATAAGGCACATACCAGTTCCTAAGTGAAGTCTTGACCTGACTAGGGTAAGTCCCATAGTATTGGAATTATGGACCTCTAAATTTTATTTATTTATTTATTTATCATGTTTTCGGCATTCTCTAATTCCAAAATGAGGGATTTCTGCACTCAGGTTGGTCTATATTTTTTTGTCTTATCTTGGTGTCAAGAATCAGCTCACAAACGTTGTCAGTGTTGCCTCGAAACACTCTGTAGTGGGCTTGTGAGAATGTTTATATTCATAGAAATATTTTAATTATCCTTTTAATCCCTACATCTGAAGAAAGAGCCAGAAAGGTTGTGAAACGTTGTGAAGTAGAACACAAATTTTAATGACGGCAACAATTCTAAATTCAGTAATGACTCTACCCTTGTATTTAAAAGAGAAAATGATGGCATTTCGATTCAGTACTGTAGTCTTTGTCAAACTAAAAAAGTAGTTGAGCAATGGAATTTAAAAGAAGAACAAAAAAGTTATGTTAAGCATTTTTACTTTTCACAAAAGCTAATGACAGGCACATTGTATTTGATGATGTGTTATCAGGACATCAATTTCCATTGTTGTTATAAATGGTTTCCCGTGCACATCTCCACGATTGACAAATACGAAGAAATCTGTATACACTGTCGATAATTCAATGAATTCCTTAGATTTTACTTCTCCAGTTCATTCTATATTGATCTACTAACGTACTCCTTTGTTCAGATAATTTTCAGTGTTGGTCTCTTATCGTAGTCTTTACTCAGATAATTTTCTTTCTTTGGTTTCTATCGTACGTCTTTTTACAGATAATTTTAGTATTAGTCTACTGTCGTACATCTTTGTTCAACTAATTTTAAGTATTAATGGAATATTCTACGTTTTGATACAATTAAAATTCAATATAAAAATCAATAGAAACAAAACAAAACATGAGATTCCCAAGAAAAGAAACAACAAGAACGTAGAAAATCTAAATAATTCACCTGGTGGCAGAGATCAAGGAATTCTGTTACTTAGGATGTAAACTAAAAAGAGATTATAGCTACATACAAGTTAAAAATCCAGAATAGCTGCGATGAAGAAAACATTCAAAAAGAACAGAAGCTATAGAAGAAAAATTGAAAAGTAAACGAATTTATAAGGTATCAAATAAAAGGGTATTGAAAATGGTAGTAGTGAAGAGGATTACACTGAAAAATATTTCTAAAAGAAGAAAAAATGAAATTAAATCTATTAGCTTTACATTCACAGTTCTGCCGTGGAGGCTAAAGGAAACAGTGGTGATGAGTAGGGGCACTTTTTCGCAGTAAGAATTTCGCGTTTTATTTTTCATATTTCGCGTTTTGTCGCATTTTCCAAATAAGGTTTTACATTCTATAGCTCTTAAGGAAAAGATATCCTCTGACATTTTTACAATTGTTCCTTTTATTCATAGATCAGTACAGAAATAAACCATTAATTACCCAAAAACAAAATACACTGAATACTTCACTTGACATTGTAAATTTCACTTATAGAAAATTATATTTTTTAAAATCAAACTGATGGAAAATCAGTAACTAAACTTCATATGAGTAGGAAAGTTTTGCTACTTTCTAAACACACTTAGGCACAAGTTACATTTAAGCATTAAACATAAGCATGCTACATGTTCCCACATTTTCCTCCTTCATTGTTATACGTTTGTCACTCATCATCAGTCCATACTTGAAAAAAAAAAACTCTCACAATTGGCACTCTTGTTGGAATCCACACATACTTACAACAAACTTCAAACAAAATGCACTGTTCATGCCACATTCTACCGTTCCGTCAGCGGAAAACTGGCGGTTTTAAAGTAATGGAAATATATATATATTTAAAAATCGCGTTATATTGCGTATTGTTAGAAATTTCGCGCAAATCTGCCAATTTCGCGTTTTATCGCGCAACGGAAACCAATGAAAATACACATAGAATATCATAAAACGCCAAGAAACTGAAAATTTCTAAATTTCTGACGCATTTCGTTTTATCGCGCATTGCGAAAAACTCGTGCCTTTAGTGATGAGAAATGAAGAATGTGGGAGGAAAACGAAGAACACCTAGAAATCTAATACACACGGTGATTGTCCACCACAAAGCTTGAAAACAGAGATAGGATTATTAGACAGATTATGCGACGTGAAGGAATCATTCTATTAGCTATGAAGGAAATACTAGAATGAAAAATATCTACAGGCAGGCTATGATTAAAATATACGGGCTTATTAATACAAGACGTAGAGTAAAAAAGAGTGAATGAAAATGAAAAATCTGGCTCAGAATAAGGAAGAATGGAAGGCTGGGTCAAAACAATCGAAAGATTGTTGACCTCAGAAGAGAGAAGAAGAAGGTGGTGGTGATGAAGATCAACATATTGGTGACACTTCGCTCAACCAGAAGACATTTGCCATCCGTAGGCCATTGAAATCTATAAATTTCATTTTGTTTCTAAATTTAACGGAAACATCTCTAAAGTAGGTGTGATCTGCCAAATATATATATAGTTGCAGAAGAACAGAAAGTTAACTAATAATTTTTAAAAAATGTTCCAAGAACCCAGACATACAAAAAAATGAATGTTCTGGGCACTGGACCAGAGGGTATGGCTTCGATGTACTCTGTTACACATAATCCAAATTTTGAAACCGGGAAGGTCGATCGTGTCAATTTTTTGTTACGGGCGAAAAACTTGAGCGATTTTGAATAAAGGATACACGTAACGCACCTATATATATATATATATATATATATATATATATATATATATATATATATATATATATATATATATATATATATATAAGTTATGTGCAGTGGACCCCAAAGTATTTTGTTGCACAGAATCCAAATTTCGAAACCCTAGGAAGTTTGATTGTCATTTTTTTATGGGCGAAAACTTTGAGCGATTTTGGATAGGGAAGATACATGTAATACACCTAATCAACAAAACGAAAGTTCTGTTGAGCCGAGCCCTGGGGTATAGATTCCATGTATTTAGTTACACAGAACTCTAATTTTAAAACACTAGGACTATTGACAATGTCAATTTTATTTTATGGGCGAGAAACATGTGTTCTCCCTATTCAAAATAGCTCAAGTTATTCCCATACAAAAAAAAAAAAAAAAAAAAAAGATCTATCTTCCTGGGGTTTCGAAATTTGGACTCTGTGTAACTAAATACATGAAATACATACCGGAACGTTTTACCGAGCGAAGTAGCTCAAGTGATAGAGCGTTGGCTTCGCATTCGGGAGGTCGCGGGTTCGATTCCCGCTGCCGACCATCCTGATTGTGGTTTTCCAGGGAATCCCTCAATCCTACCAGGTAAATGCCGGGATGGTACCTACTAAGACAGGCCCTGGCCGATACTTTCCCAAATCCTTTCCGTTGTTGTTATTTATCCAGTATAAAATGGCCTCTGAGCTGTATCTGGTGATTGTTAAATAAATAAATAAATAAATAAAAATAAATAAATAAACTGAGGTTCGGTCCACAGAACTTTTATTTGTGTGTGTGTGTGTGTGTGTGTGTTGCTGTCTAACTGAAAGAATGTACTTCATCGATTCATATTCAATTATAATGTCTTACCTGCGCTTGCTAAAGAACCAGAATATCCACTTGGTAGACCACCTCCATAAACTGATAACATAAAAAAGAGAAAGGAAATAAAATTAAATCTTAAATATTTTATTTGCACTAAATTCTTCTCATCAATACTATTACCTCATTTCTTATTTATTTATTTTCAAAATCTTCTAAAATCAATTTATAATATGAAAATTTAACTGTGTTGTCATGTAGTGTTTCAAAAATAATCGTTAATCAAATAAAATATGTTCTGAGTTGATTTCCCGTCCTTAAATAACACAGCTTTAAGTGATTTATGAGATTATAAGCTCAGAAGACGACTTCAACAGCAATATTTACTAGTTTAATTAGTATTATTTTATATCAAGTGCAAACTTTATTCAAGGAAACTAGTATTTTATGATTATTACTATTATTATTATTACCTAGGTATTATTATTTATGTAATGTTTTGAATAAAAGTTAAAAAGCTGTAGTTAATTTTATAAATGCCTTTACTGGGAACAATCCAGAAAATAATGTTAAAGACTCCAAGTAACTATATATAATTATTCTCATGTAACACCCTTCAACGCAAAATAACTATATATTGTTGTCTTGGTTTAAATGCAGTAGTTTTCACATTTTTGTTTGAAAGTTTATGGCAGTGTTCGCATTTTCCAGCAAATACCTTCATTTATAAGAAAGTGTATATTCTTCACTTAAAGTTTTTATCATTTTCAGTTAAAACATACAAATTTGTCTGAATGTGAACATTCCTTGCTGGGTCTAGAGGAACGAAAAGCGGTTGATGATGATAATGATTCTATTAAATCGAGTAGGTTTATACAATAGTCGTGAAATTGTTAACCAGTACGTTTTTACGCATACTTTTGTGATCTTACCTTCATTTCTCTCACTGACTACTTGCCCATTCTTATTTTCTATTGCCATAGTTATGTTCCCTGAGAAGTTCTATTGATTTCACTTCTTTGTACATTTCCTATATTTCCCGACTCTTTCTAATTCTTTTATGTAGTTCCACTTTTTTTAAAATATACTCTTCTCTTGATCTGTTTCTTTCCTTTCGTAACTTGTTACTAAATTTCGTGTACATCTTTCTGCCCTTTTCCGTATCAATTTCTTTCTACGTCTTCCTTTCCCAATTTTCTGCAACATATGTTCTGCAACCCATTGCTTCTTAATTGTTTTGTGTACGTGTAATCTACTACTTCTCCTGTAGTCTGCTTAATTCAAAGATTAATATGCTGCCGCCGTCTGCTACTATCGACTCCTATCCTTTCTTCGTTTGAGCATTTTTCTTTGAATTTTTCAACCGAACTTCGTTGTTTTTAAACTTTTGAGTATTCAACATGTTGTAGCCTACTATTCTGTCTACATCTTTCAGTTGAATAGCTGTCTCTTCGGCCACCACAAAGTTATGAAATAACTAAAACTAGGCGTGATTCTCTTGTTCACTGATACATCGTGTATGCTGCTTATTGCTTTATTATGTTTTTTGAATCCAATATTTTCTCCATGCCAGTAGTATATATAAATATGTTCAATTAGCAGTAATGCTTATCAACGAACTTAAAAAATTCGTCGGGGGGCGCGGTGGCTTAGTGGTAGAGCGTTCACCTCCGGTGCTTGGGGTCCCTGGTTTGATCCCAGCTCGCGCCGTGTTGACTTTGTGGTGGACAAACACCGTGCTCGTGGGTTTCCTCGGGGTTCTCCCGTTCCTCCCACTTTCTTCATATCACCATTTCACTCATTTCTCATTATCATTGTGTCCTTTAGCCTAACCGGCATAACCGTAAGGACGTTATACTTAAAGATTTAATTTCATTTTCATTTCTTAAAAAATTCGTTACTAATTCTCCATGTTTGTGTGTCCGTCTGTTTGTCAGCTATTTGCGAAATTTTTCAATTTCGATACCTTCATTTGATAGAGCACCAAAACTTCTTTGAGAAAGTGATTAAATATTTCGCATCACCCTTATCGTTCCCCAGATATTGGCCAAAAAAGTGCCGATTTCGGGAGATTTAAGGAACCATATTTCGAGAACCGTAAGTGATAGGGAGATGATATTTTGCAAATTTTTCAATTTTGAGCCCTCCACTTTGAGCATGTGTCTTTGTAAAACAACATATAGTAGAACGTTTTAACGGGTTTCCTCCTACGTATAAACTAAACACTTTCTCATCACTCTCGATCACACAGTTCCAGAAGTATTGCGGCTTGTTGATGTCCGTCCTTGCGAACTCTAAGCGAACATATAAATGTGCATCTGTTAGTTTGACCTGCAAAGCAGAACAAATAATATGAGTACAGTCACATGTCTCTGCACTACATTCCAGACCTAAAGTTGTTTTCAGGTTTGTTGCTACGGTGAATGGTTTTGTTGCGTTTGCTTCAATAATCGAAACATTTTCGTCTTCTGTTGTCACTTGCGGTCTAGTCAGTTTCCCTTTGGTTTGTAACCCCTATCCTCCTTCTGCTTCGAATCGTTCAATGCAATATCTTACTGTTTTAATATCAAGACCTATGTCTCAAGAAATTTGCTTTACAGGTACTCCAGCTTCCCGCATGCCAATTATTCTTCTTCTAGTTATAGGAGACGAATAGCCTTCCATCTTCGCTTCTTTTATTAAATCAATTTGCCGTACACAACAATCAGTTCTTTTTAAGTTCGTTCTGGCAATGCACTTGGAGCATTCCCAACTGGTTTATAGTAAGTATTTGTTCAACTAGACAGTCAGCATATTTAAAGTATATATGTTCATTTCTAGCTCCTAATACGAAAATCAATAATAAATGGGCTGTTCGTAAGTCCAGTGTCTTGCAAATGAAATTTTATCAGCTCAAACTCACAGCCATATTGTCAGACAAAAGAAAAAAATAATCAGTTCAAAACATCGATTTAATTTTGTTTTCCCTCATTTTTTTATTTCCTCTTCTGTACTAATATTCTGAACCATATGCTTTCAAGCAAAGTATGCTTTCAAAACCATCAGCGGAGGTAAATACCTTCTGTGAATCCTTTTTTCCCAAAAATCTCAAAACTAACTTGAGAACATTTTAACACGTTAATATACTTATTATTGTGAAACGAAGGTAACATCTATATCGTCACTGATACTGCAACAAGTCATATGTCAAAAACTGTAACGTCCAAAATGGAAATCTACTAACCTTGTATATGTGTAAAAGTTAATGTTCTTTATTAAATTATTTTAGTGGGCGCGGTGGCTCGGTGATAAAGTGTTCAGCTTTGGTGTGTGAGGTCCCTAGTTCGATCCAGCTTGCGACAAGTAGATTTTGTGCTGGACAAACAACGTGTCCAGAGTTTTCTTGGAGTTCTCCTGTTTCCTTCCACTTTATTCATACCACCATTGAATTCATTTTCTCATCATCACCGTCTCCTTTAGCCTAACTGGCATAACCATAAGACGTAAACCTGAAAGATTTTATTTCATTTTTCATTAAGTTATTTCAGTCGTCTCTGCTATCTTCTTCAGTAACTTCTTGAACTACTACGCGAGAACTATCACTGTTCCATTACGATATTAGGAATATTCTAGAAGAGAATTGTTTCATAACCTCGAAATTAACGTACGAAATACAGTACGATTAGACTAAAGGTTTTTTCCTGATATTTATTGATTGTCTTCTTTCATAGTGAGCATACTATTCAATTTAATAAATAATCGTACTTAAATTCTTTCTTACAGATGATTTGTACTGCTGCTTCACAAATTTCAGCGTTACATAATTTCCCCATGCCGTAAACATTGGTAGACCACCGATTGGCAACTAGTGACCTCTCGCCAAAACCTGGCGGCCCCGCAGCAACGATCCTCGATGGCACCATTACCGTTTTGAAAATTATACGATCAGTGGCGTACCAGCGGCAGAGACGCGACGAAACGCCAATGAACTAAAAAATTTCTCCTCCGAAATATATTAAATCGCCTATATGTTTCATTTGTTTATATTAAGGTGAGGCTAAAAAACACTAATAAAAGTACCCGAACCACCAACCTAATGATTACTAGGCGAGTACTTTTCCGACTTCAACGGATGTGATGAAGAAAACCTCGCTTGTAGAGCAATAAATCGTTGAAGGTCTTTTAATTTTACCGATCAGAGTGCTCCTATAGCTGTGTATATTCGACGATAATCTTTTGGGATCAGTTAAAATTCGTTCGCTATGTAATTTTATAACAAAATGACTTGTGTCTATTTACTTTATTTCATGGTTCTCCCATATTCACTTTCAAATAATCGGCGACAGTTGCCATCTAAATTCATACAATTATGCGCAATCATCTTACACTTCATGATGTAGAGGCAGGGATAATCCTCTTCTGGGATAGTCCTAAGATGAGAGAACCTAAAATAGTTCTAGCATAGCAATTTAAGAAGTTACCGAAGAAAGTATCAGAGACTACTGAAATAATTTCAGAAGATTAGCTTTACCGAAACAACTTTAATAGTATTTCATTTAAATCTGTTTATTCTATAGTGGCCATTAGCATACTGTCAGTCCACTTTTTCACCATTTTGTAAACAAAATTGCCATCATCACCTTCCTGAAGGACGTCGCACTCATAGTAAGAGAGTTATTTCTATACTGGCAATCCAGCTAAAGTCAATCAACTTAGAATTTGGTTGTAGCATTTTTTTTCTAAAAAATTGACATACGTCATATTGCAATATCAAAGACAATATATTGATGCATACAATTTTACCTCCTGCTGAAGGGTTTTTCACTCCACTTCTTGCACCAAGAGCTCCACCTAAAGAAAATTATCAACGATAATAAGGCAACAAACTCATGCTCCTATAACGTAAATGATTGGATCGTATTAAGTATTATAGCTCATTTAAAGAACTAGTGAAAAGAATACGAGGGGGTAACGTAAAGTTTTAATTAACATTAGAAAGTTATTAAGATGTAATGATGAAAGTTTGCCAGTGTTATGTTCGGTTCTTATGTGTATGATGTTAGGGAAATTAGCTCCCAATGAATGTTATTTCTTTTTACTGGCTATGCAAAAAGTTACCAAAATGCAAAGTGGATAAGATTGAGGCTCACAGTGTGATAAAGTTCCTGCATTTGAAGGGTTATAATGCCAGACAGTTTCATGACGAGATAAAGGCTGTGTATTGCGATGATTGTCCATCTTATAACACCATTGTAAAATGGAAAAGTGAAATACAAATTGGTCATATGTTACTCACAGACGACCGAGGACCTGGAACACCATCCCTGACAGATGGTGGGGCCACTATGAAGAAAGTGGAGTGTTTAATCCTCGAAGACAGACGTGTAACCATTCAAACTATTATGAATGAGATTGGTCTCAGTTATGGTAGTGTGTGAAAAATTATCTATGACGAACTTCACATGTGTAGGGTATTTGCGCACTGAGTTCGTCATTTGTTTACCCATTTTCATAAGCAAAGACGGCGTGATCTCCAGTTACTGTCGACAAAACAAGAGTGTGTATCTTCTAGGTATTGCATTATCCGCCTTATTCTGTCCACCAAGCACCCAGTGACTTTTTCTTGTTTCCGCAAATGTAGAGTCAAATGGGCACATTTTGACAACAGATGACATCATTCATTAGATGGAGGAGTCGTTAAAGCACACTGTGCAGACGTATACAATGACGGTATTCGTAAAGTGAAATGTGTAAACCTGGGTGATGACTACATAGAGAGGGGTTAAAAACTACTAATCACAACAATCCGTGTATTCTGATTTTTTTTTTTTTTTTTTTTTTTTTTTACTATCATAATTAAAACTTTACGAAACAACCCTTGTATTTATAAACAATTAAAAACTGTGACACTCCGTAAGTAATTTTGTTTATTTATTGAGAGAAATATTTCTACCCATATTTGTTAAAATGAATTTATTGAAAAAGAAAACTTGGTCAAACTTTAATGGAAATCGGTCAAGGTTACTCATATTTAAAAAGGTGTTTTCTCAGGATTGGTTTATTGGAAAAATAAATAAATAAAAATAAAAACAGAATAAAACTAATAATTCTGGAACTGTTTATAAAGATAGATATTGAATATTTTAAATACCATTTCCCCTTTGTTCCTTTCAGGGGCGGATCCAATTTTATATATATATAAATAAAACCCATCCCAAAGTTTGGAGCCCTTAAAAGTAGCAGTATGACAACACCCCCCCCCCCCAGAAGTCGGTCCTGGATCCGCCCCTGGTTTCTTTCTTCTCGATTTTTAAATAAACATAAAATAACAATAAAAATGTTATTTAATTTTGTTTATTCAACATTTATTGTCCTTTTTATTATAGACTAAACTTTTATTTGTTGCGTTATGTTATTTTCTTTCATTACTATATACATTTTAATCTTTCATTCTTTTAATATTATATTCATTTTATAATCTGAATTATTTAAACAAAAATTTCAAGAGAAAATAATTTCCTCAACTTTTCACTTTAAGGCCAAACGTTTGCATAACAAAATAATTAAAAATATTAAATCTACATACTACGTGTGTACAGTATACGAAAACTGCCTTAAGGATAATTTTTGAATAAGCTTATTAGTGTTCCAAATATTTACGCAGGACTTTATTACTTAAAAATAAAATTTATTATAACAGTAAATTATCTATTAGAATTTCCTTACTAAAAATTCTACTTGCATACATCATAAAAAATACTTCAAAACATTATAAAACATGTATTTTGTTTTATTTATTTTTTGAACGAATACCATCTAATGCAAAATCACGCTCAGAAAGATTAACCATAATTCTACTTACAGATTTCTGTTAATTCCTGAATCTTTAGAGTTTCAAGCTTTCGACTCTCCCCTGGAGTCTTGGTCATGGAGGTTACACACAGGAAGAAAAAGAACGGAAACAACAAGAAACGGACTTACCAAGATGAAAGCTGTGTTGTACAAAACACACGTTGTCAAGTGGGTTGGCGATCTGCGGATGATGTTGAAGCCAACTGAACTGTTACCTGATTTTACCTAATTTTAGTTTCTTCAACATCATCTGCAGAACATCATCTTTTTCAATATCATCGATATTCAACTACAACAATTATAAAGAAGAGACCGGAGGCGAGAATGTGTACGTATAGTGACTACTTAGAGGCAAGGTTAATCACGGGAGCTTGTGATTGGCTGAGAGAAATGCTGACTTCTGATTGGCTGTTGTTGGGGCTACGAGAAATAGCTTTGTTGTTTGTCTGTTTTCGTTCCTGAAAAGGGCAGTAAGGTGGCTGAAAATGTCTATTTTCAGGAACAAAAATAGAAATTCAACATAGCCATTTCTCGCAGCCACAACAATAGTCAATCAGAAGTCAACATCCAATCACAAACCCGTATTCATAGTTCTGCCCCTAAATAGTCACTATATGCTATTCTTTAGCTATTGTGTAGAAACTTCTTAAGTATTTTTTTTATTATTATTATTATTTTTTGAAAGAATAGATCTCGTTTCGACAATCATTAAACAAAATTCTCTTAATCTTTTTTGACAGCTCTTTGAGTTCAATTGTTATTTGGGTAATGAACATTAGGAAACTAAAACGTTTCACAACTGTTATTAAAGACAATTGTTTCGCTAGATCTCACGAAACCTGAAAGAAATCCCGTTGACCTCCTAAAACTCTAATTCAGTTATTAGTCACTACTAAAATAACATTGCAATGGTAGAAAATTTGTTTTAGATAGCTTATATGAGAGTACATTTCAAAAATATAAGAATTTTTGCAAAAAATATTTATTGAGTCATAGTATTGTAATCCTACCAGGATTTCTCCACTGCAGAAGAGGTTTGCGTCCTGAAAAACAACAAAAGGACAGTGTATAGTCATTCTTAAATAATAAAAACAACTATTACTACTACTATTAAAGATTAAACAATACATCAATTAAACTCTATCTCAAAATCTACAATCGCGTATGTCCAAAACTAACTCTCTGGAACCCCAAGGTTCAATAACGCGTTCACAAAATCTCTTCACTGATTTCTATCATTAGCCAACTGGATTCAGTTTCTACTTTGTATTCCTATTTCTGTAAGATCCATCGTAATATTATCCTCCCATCTACGCTTAGGTCTTCCTAATGGTCTTTTTCCGATTGGATTTCGAGTTACAACTTTGAAAGCATTCCTACCTTCTCCCATCCTGACTACATGACCTGCCCACCTGAATCTCCTAGATTTTTTTGAACCTAACAATGTTCGGTAAACCGTATAAATTATGTAGTTCCCCGTTATGAAGCTTCCGAAATTCCTCATTCCCGTTTTTCTTGGATCCGAATATTCGTACTAGGATTTTATTCTGATATAATTTCAGTCTCCGTTCTTCCCTCAGAGCAAACGACCATGTTTCGCAACTTTACAGAATAGGCATTATTATCATTTTATATATTAAGCTTCAATTCTTCGACAGAATTCGAGATGACAAGAGATTTTGAACTGTATAATAACATGAATTCCCTGCTTTTAGTCGACATTTAATTTCTTCAGGAACATGGTTTTCGTCTGTTAATATTGATCCTAGATATTTGAAAGTGTCCACTTTATCAGAAGTATTATTTGATATTTTAACGCATCCACAATTTGCCGTATTACAGTCCCGATGCACTTCTATATATTTAGTTTTATCTGCATTTATTTCTAAACTCATGTCCCTCCAAGCTTTTAATAAGACCTCTGTATTTCTTTCTATTGATCTCCTATCATCCCCTATTAAATTTACATCACCAAATACCATGCTTTTTTTATTGAATAAAAAGTTTTATTGACACAGCATACAGCCACTAGTGGGCCAAGAGAAAAAATGCACATACAATACTGATTATATCACAATACTATACATAGAATAATATATAGTAAGCTATTGATAAAAATGAAGTACAAGTATTAGAAATTTGGATTAAAGGAATTAATATTCTTGGTACTTAGCTGATCTTTGTCCTCAATGTCCCCTACAACTATTTAAGATAAAAAACTTCTTCCATAATAGGAGAAGAGGGGAATGATTTAAAAATACAAGCTGCGTTTCCCCGCTGAATTGCTAAACTGAGTTCTTGTATTAAAAATTGTTTGCTCCACGGATCCCCTGTTTTCACAAACAGCTGTGAACCAATTTGTTTCACTAAATTCTTTGCGCCTTTGCTGAAAACACCCATTGTTTCAACAGCAAAGGGAATGAAAATATGGTCCTCTTTTAAGCATGTATATTTTAAATGTTTTCGTCTGCACGCTGTTTCTGCCGCACTTCCAGCTTCCTTAGATGTTGATACGATATGAGAAGCTGCAAAAGTATCAACACAAGTGACATCCCATACTAGACATTGCACCTTTTCCCAGGGGATTAACGTGATACCATCTGGTCTTTTCCCATCATCCCTTGATAAACCTGATGGTTCTAAAATTGAAGGCACGTCTATGCTGGCCAAAGCACGCTTTAGGATATCATTTAATTCAGCATGACGGGACACTCTGCCTGCGCTTTTGGTACAGCTCAATGGATGCAAACACTTTTCATTGACTTGCTCCCGACAAATGCATGTAAATTTTTTACACATGTTCATGTCAATTCGTAGAGCAATACAAAGACGAAAGGAATTGTTATCCATGAAAGTTCCAACATTCCTCGATGGAATTGATTGCAACCATGCGCCAGATTCTTTTTCTTGTACGGCCTTAAAGCGAGCTATATCAAATACATTATCCAAGAATAGCTCTTGCTCAATAATTGATTTTAAGATTGTTTTGTTCCAGCTTTTCTGTACTTCCAATGTGGATGGTATATCATTTCCATATAAGAACTTCCATACGTCTCTGTCAAGTGATGAATGACCGCATCATCAACGGGAATGTTAAGAATGTTGGAAATGAGTGGACTCACTCCCATAACAAGAGGAAACAAAAGCTGGAAGACTGAGGTCGGAGACCCTGCGGATGTTCAAACCTCCAAAACGAATTGGAAGACTAGCTTGTGTCCATTGTGTTTGATTCATGGATATATTTACAATAGACTCTAATGCTCTTTTCAGGCAGGCATCCATTTGGAGGAGTAGAGATGGCATATACCATGTTGGAGTAGTTCGAAGAAAATATTGTAACCTTGGTATACCCATGCAATTTTTTAGAAAGAAATATGCCAAGTGAGATGGTAAAAGTTTTGACCGTTCAACAACAGTTTTAAGCTGACTTAGGTGCTCCTTAAAGCTATTTCGTAACCTGTTTCATGCAGTGGAGCACCTAGAAGAAATAACTGGTTTGCATTAACTGTTCGAAGACCAGGAAGGAGCTGTTGAAATTGTGATACAACAGTAGGGTTCTCTTGACCAGATGTGAAAAACAGTTCACATTTAGAAGGATTAACTTCTAAACCAATGCGTTTAGACTCTGCTAATAAAATATTCACATTATGCAAAAAGGATTGTGGGGAACCACCCAAAGTACCATCATCCAGATAAAATAAGTTTAGTTCAGATGATAATTTGCGAACTATAGGATGGATTGATAAGCTGAAAAGCATTGGGCCAGCGGGATCTCCTTGTTGGCAACCGACCTGGGACAGTATTGTTTTCTCTCCAAAAAACAGTATTAATGGACAAGCATAGCTTTGCCAGAAAAAGGGGGAGGTGGCAGGGAGCTGTTGCTTAATTTCACTTAACATGATATCACGTTCCACTGTATTAAAGGCATTTTTATAGTCTATTTTGAGAATGACGTGCTATGAATTTTCATGGTTCTTGATAAAAGTTCGAGTGGAATGGATAATTGCTCCACTCCCTCTTTTCGTTGCGAATCCTAATTGGTTGGGCTGAAAATAGGAAGAGCAGTGCTAATAAACACTGGAGCATGCGAGCTTAGAAGCCAACCTACAGTTATTGGACGAATTCCGCCTTCTTTCTTACGGAGTGCACAAAGTATGGCTCCAAAGAAATATTTTCGCATATCTTGAGGTACTCTTCCACTCAAAATAAGATTAATTAACCTCGTTAGATTTTCCAATAATATTTCAGCTGCTTCTCCAGCCGATTTGGATAACAGATCCTTTAGATGTTGTGGAGATAAGCCATCAATGCTCTGAGCTGAACCACTGAGAAAACTGTAGATAGCTCTTGAAACCATCTTAGCATTCGTTAAAACAGAATCACATTCTAAAGGAGGATCTGGAAACGAGAGTTTCCTAGATGGCGTGGGGTGTTTGTTGGCGAGAAGCTTATATGTCTCCTCGTTCACCGGGCCCAATGTGTCATCTGAGCTTAGCAATAGAATTACACCTTTTGTGTCAGAATCCGAAATTTTCGCTTAACCAAGCTTACAATGTTGAAATTAATGTTTTTGTATTATATCAGCTATATCATAGCAAATAAGAAGAGGAAAACACAAACTAATGAAACGAAATTCCAACTATGACGTACTAACAATAGTATGGGAGATACATTCTACGTTGGCCATGAAAAATCTATGAACGACGGTTCTCCCTTACAAATTTTGAACTCCTTCATTTTTGGCCAAAACAGTACGTTATTTGTGTTCAATAACTTATGTACACAAACGTTCGACTTGCAATACAATGATTAGATAACTAAACGGGTTTTGTCATCAGAATTTACAAGCTAAAAAGCATAGATAAAGTACAGTAAATGAAGACACACTAAACAAACGAAAGAAAAGTCGAAATTTCTGGAGAAGAAATGGAAAAAGGGAGATAAAATAAATCTATTTATTTGTTAAATAAAAAAGTAAAATAAATCTATTTATTTGTTAAATAAGAAAATAAAATAAATCTATTTATTTGTTAAATAAGAAAATAAAATATATCTATTTATTTGTTAAATAAGAAAATAAAATATATCTATTTATTTGTTAAATAAGAAAAGGATGAAAAATGAAACTGAAATATTTGAGTTTAACGTTCCATGATTATGCCCTTTAGGCATATGTATATATGTGTATGTATATGTATGTTAACATATGTACATGTAAGGGAGACGATGATTAAGGCAAGTGAATGGTAATGAAAGAAGTGACGGAAGGAGAAGGTAAGAGGAAACGGGAGTACATCGAGAAAACTCACGGACATGATGTTGTCCACCACAACCTTACTTGGCCGAGAATAGAACCTGGGATCCCACGCACTAGAGATATGCATTGTACCACTGAGTCCTTGTGACCCCTTGTCAAATAAATTGTGCAGAAATGCTAATTTCAGGAGGTGAAATGAAAATTTCCAAAT
This sequence comes from Thermobia domestica, assembly GCF_964235325.1. Lineage (NCBI taxonomy): Eukaryota > Metazoa > Arthropoda > Insecta > Zygentoma > Lepismatidae > Thermobia > Thermobia domestica. The sequence continues at coordinate 12,167,272 of NC_137457.1, read as the reverse complement.
CTAAATTCTGAATTCTAGTGTTTCTCCCATCTAGCCTATCGACTTCAATCTTTGATTCTTCTTACTAAAATTTCCTATAGGGTAATTACAATGTTATATCTAAATTGCCCTAAGCCAAATTTAATTTTTAAATCTTTGATTTAATATAACCATACTCTATTATTATTATTATTATTATTATTATTATTATTATTATTATTATTATTATTATTATTATTATTATTATTATTATTATTATTATTATTAATATTAATATTATATGTCATTATGAGCAAATAGATAAAGTAAGCATTATTAAAGACCTATGTATTACATTTGGTGTCAGTTAAGATTTTCTTAAGACATAGATTACATTCTACAAGATGCCAAAAGGATAATAGCTTTTATTTTTAAACAGTGGTCTGTATTTCAAATGGTAAAACAAATGTATATTTATACAAATGATTTGTAAGACCAAACCTAGAATTTGGTTCAGTAATTTGAAACAGCATTTCTAAAATTTTGAGAAACAAGATAGAATTTGTGCAGAAAAGTTTTATTCAACTTCTATGTCTTAAAATGAAAATAAGATACTATTCATATAGCTGTAAATATTGGAATGATTTGATTATTAGGGTTTGAAGAGTCTTACGAACGGAAGAAAAAAGTTTGACAGAGTATGCATGCAAAAAAAAAAAAAAAAAAAACCAAACAAACAAAAAAGAAAAAACTAGATAATGTTTATATCAATAAATACTGTTACGAAACATAGATTGTAAAGTTTCATATCATATTTAAATAACATAAGAAATAGCACCAATTTAGTTCTTCTGAATTTTAAATGTGAAATTTTAAAAAGATTAACGGATTCTTTAGTCTTACCGTATTAACTGAAAATTTTATGAGATTGACTGATAGTTTTCAAGCAATGACATTCAGAAACATTAAGCTAAAATGTAATTTTAAGACAGCTGCTCTTAGTTGTTTTAGATAGGTAGAGAGTTTGACAATTTTAACAGCGTTGACAAGGAATTATTTCTGATTAACTGACTTTTATCTTTCAGAATAGTGTACTTTATCACTATTAAAGTGTGATGAGGGTTGAGGAAGTATCTATGTATTTGTACCTATATCTATGTCTATACCTATATCTATATCTATCTATCTATTTATCTATATCTATCTATCTATCTCTCTATCTATCTATATATATATATATATATATATATATATATATATATATATATATATATAGATAGATAGATAGATATAGATATAGATATAGATATAGATATAGATATAGATATAGATATAGATACAAATAGATAGATATTTCTTCAACACTCATCACACTTTAATAGTGATAAAGTACACTGTTCTTCAAGAATGTAAACCTCCTTTATTTCCAATTACTCAGGGCAAGGAATCACCAAAGCTTTGAAATATAAGAATCACTTTGTAGCATACTGAGTAAGTATGTAATCTATTATACAAAATTGAAAGTGACTATGTTTGTGATTCCATAACTCCTGAAGCACTGGACCAATCACGATCAAATTTTCAACACAGGTCCTGGGATGGTTTTCATCTGTTCATTTTCATGGTAGAACTTAGGAGAGAAGAAGGAGGAGGAGGAGGAGAAGATATATATATATATATATATATATATATATATATATATATATATATATATATATATATATATATATATATATATATATATAAGTAAATAAAACCTAATAACTCTTAAATCACTTGACCGATCTCGATCACATTTTAAACATAAATCAGGTTCGGCCCTGGAATGGATTTTATCATTTCACTTTGAAGACACAAAGTAGGGGAGGGGCAAAATATTTAAAAATGATCGAAAATGACCGATATTAGTGTCGAACCCATAGTTTTCTGGGTCGCTGAGATCAACAGTAACATTTCCGATGCCATTTAAAACCAAATTTTGTCCCGCAACTTGGGAGAGGAGGAGGGGTGATATATATATAAAAATGATCGAAAATGACCGATATTAGTATCAAATTCATAGTGTTAGGGGTAGCTGAAACCAACAGTGACACTTCCAATGCCATTTAATTCTAAATTTAGACCCATTGCCCTTATTATCCATAACAAAACATACTCTCTCCGTCCAGTGCGAAGAATGGGCAGTCTGTTAGTATTTAATAAATTTGAACAAGGAAAATTAAAATTGTCGCTTTCAACTTGAAACATACTAACACGTATTGTGAGTAAATATTAAATATGACGAAATATTGATATGTTGGATTTCAACAGCATTGTCCTTCCTATTAGGATTGTCAAGCATTCTAATACAAAACCACTATAGAGTTGGACAATAAAGTTTACAATCAATAATATACATACAAAATTAGTAACGTTCTGAAGTACTAGGAAAGGAATAAGGCACAAGCAAAACAAAAATTGCGATAAATAAGGGGAAATCATAAGAAAAATTTCGTAAATAATTCCAGCTTAAAATATGTTTAAAAAAACATGCCTGTTGTTCTGCATGGTTGCGAAGCAATTTCGCTTATTTTGAAGGAAGAAAACAGACTGAAAGAAGATCCTAAGACGAATATTCGGATCCAAGAGGAACGGGAATGAAGAGTGTCGAAAGCTTCATAACGAGGAACTACCTAATTTATCATTGTTTACCAAACATTGTTAGGGTCATCACACTTAGGAGGTTTAGGTGGGCAGGTCACGTAGCCATGATAGAAGAACGTGGAAACGCTTTGGAAGTTTTAATTGGAAATCCAATCGGAATGTGACCATTAGCAAGACTTAGGCGCAGATTTGAGGATAATATTAAGATGAATCTCGCAGAAATAGGAATACATAGTAGAAACTGGATCCAGTTGCCTAATGATAGAAATCAGTGGAAAGGTTTTGTGAACGCGGCATTGAAGCTTCGAGTTCCATAGACCATAGAATTAGTTAGTTAGTTAGTTAAAGATTTTCAGCAAGAGACTGTTATTAATTGTGTAGTTTTCACTATAATGAAAGACTAATACTACTCTAAATAAATGTGATTACGTGGTGATAGAAAAAAAAAGAAAACAAGAAAAAAGCTAAAGCTATAAGCATAACGATATACTGATTTTTTCTGAGAAAAGTATCCCAGAAATTTAAAAAAATATACTTTTTTGTTTTTTCTTTGTTTGATTTAGATATTATCTCTTTTACCAAGAAAGGAGAGCTTTTCCGTAATCAGCTGTTGTAGGTGCGAAAGATTGAGTGATAAGAAAGAGTATATGATAGTCTCGTTTCAGTGAATTTTGGCAGAAAAGTATCACTTAAGAAGGTAAGTCAAAAAATATCCTCAATGTAGCTATAACGTTTCTTACGTACTTTTGTCCGTCCTCGTTTATTTTATTGTTATACTGGTTGTGGTCATGCTATGGAAGTTTGATCCTTATGTCTCCATTTGTCTTCGTTTTGTTGCAGATTGATCATGGCCGCTCCATTAGAAATTTGCACCAAAGAGGAACAACGAGTAGTGATCTGGTTTTTGTTGTCAGAAGGTGGATCAGGAACCGTGACTAACTTCCAGACGATCTGTCACTTCATCAATAGTCACTCGTCTGTCTAATAGAACCAACCATGTCAAGTGCACGCTCAATGTTGTCATCTTTTATTGTCTTAGATGATAGTCCCGTTCCTTCCTCGTGTGTAACAGTTGTGCGTCTATTTTTGAAATTTTAATCCATTTGTAAACGCTCCGTTGCGGCAAGACACTGTTCCCCCGTATTGTGCAAAAAGTCTTTGATGTATTGCGGCCCCTGATACGCCTTTCGACCAAAATAATCGGATCATTCCTCGGTGTTCTTCTTTGGTGCAAACTTCTAATGGAGCGGCCATGATCTATCTGCAACAAAAGGAAAACAAATGGAAGAATTAGGAACAAACTTTTTTAGCATGACCACAATAGCATAACAATAAAATAAACGAGGACAGCGATCAGTATGAACAATGTAAAAAAAAAAAAAAAAAAAATATAGCCACACTGCGGCAAATTTTGTCTTACCCTTGGTAGAAACTTTGTGATTTGACTTCGATGAAAGTGCTAATGCACATTTATCAAGTTGATATTAAAATAAAGAAATGCCAAAGTATTCGTTTAAAACATAGCACTTACATGGAGTACGATAAAAACAATAACCGAGATACAAACAAAAATTATAAAGAATTTCACTGCTCTTCATCGAAGAAGAAGTGTAAAAAATAAAGAAAGAAGAACAGAAACCTTAGTACGTGGAATCTGATGTCAGACTATACAAGTTAGGGAAAAAGAAGGAATATAATGTGAGCATGGACAAAACACTAAAAGAAGTCTCATATTATAGCGTTTACTACGGCAGCAGTGATATATTATGGCGCACTGCATATGCATCGATCTTTTTTTTTTTTTTTTTACTTCGTTTCTCCTTTCCTTGCTTTCAACAGACTTAAAAATTTCGTTACTGAATTGAAAATGTCTGTGTGCCTGTCCATCTGTCTGTTACTTGCGTTTTTTTTTTTTTTTTTTTTTTTCAATTTTAAACCTTCCATTCGATAGATAATCAAAAACTATCCGAGAAACTGGTAGAATTTTTCGCGTCCCTCTTAACGTTCCGGATATATTGGCAAAAAATGTCCGATTTCCGAAGAATTAACGAGCCATGTCTCGAGAACCATAAGTTATAGAGAGATGATATTGGTGTTGATCAATATCTATGAGGATGGTAAATATTTTGGTACCAAACAGCAACTGTCCAACTCGCCACCAGTAATATTGGTATAAAAATGTTTACCATCCTCTTAGGTATTGATTAACATCAATTTCGTCTCTGTATGTCTTACCGTTATCTAGATGTTGGCCAAAAAATAGGTCCGATTTCGGAAGATTTAAGAAGCCATATCTCGGGAACCGTAAGTCATAGAGAAATCATGTTGACGTTGATCGATAGCTCCACTGGCCAACTGCCATCACTCTCCAGATATTGGCCAAAACAGTTTAATTTCGGTAGATTTAAGGAGCCATATTTCGGGAACCGTAAGTAGAGAGATGATATTTTGCGAATTTCGGCGAGAAACAGGAGAAGGTGCGGATAAAAAAAAAATACTTTTACGTGTACGAACAGTCAAAGTTATCCTTTTCATTCCATCTCTCCATTATTTTTAAATTTGTTCTAGCATTGCTCTCGGAGCATTCTCAACTGTTTTCTTTCTTCCCACTAGCTATGAACGTTTTGAGTGTCAAAGTTTAGCGCGTGTCTTCTGTGTGTCTTTCTGGTTTTTCAAAAGGAACTGCTGTTATATTTGGGGCATCTATCTTCTACATATATGATATTCCATCACGTACTTCTCTAATTTCCTTCTATATATCTAAAAAAAATGCTTGTTTTTTAACTTACTGAAAGATTTTGCTTTCTAGAATACTTCTTAATAGAAACATTTTACAGAAATATTTTACAGTACCTAATTGGTTTAAATCGTTGCTTACTCTGAGGGAAGAACATAGACTGAAAGTATTTGAGAACAAGATCCTGAGACGAATATTCGGATCCAAGAGGAAGCGGAATGGGGAATAGCGGAAACTTCATAACGAGGAACTACATAATTTATACGGTTTACCAAACATTGTTAGAGTCATGAAGTCTAGGAGGGTCAGATGGGCAGATCAAGTAGCCAAGATGGTAGAAAGTAGGAACGCTCTCAAAGTCTTGTTCCCAAATGGGAACAATTTATTTTTATCAATTTTTGTCTGTGGATTATTCGTTGTGGATTTATTTCGTCTTTTACAATAAGGATCTGCTACCAGTCAATCTGCTACTACTAAAATGCTCAAAATATATTAAATGAGGTCAGAATCAATAAGTGTAGAAGGAATTAAGAAATTCTGAAACAAAAATAATTTTGGATTAAATGGGTTAACTGGAAGACCAATCGTAAAATGGCCATTAGGAAGACTTAGGCGCAGATGGAAGGAAAATATTAAGATGAATCTCGCAGAAATAGGAATAAAATGTAGAAATTTGATCTAGTTGGCTAAGGATAGAAGTCAGTGGAGAGATTTTGTGAACGTGGCATTGAGCCTCTCGGTTCTATAGGCCACAGAGTTAGTTAGTTATTGGTTTAAATGTTGGTTCTCCCATTGTCGATCTAGCAGGTAAAATTTTAATTATGCATTTTGTACCATGATTTCATTTTGTGGATAATCTCGTTTATATCATGGTTTAGCTCAGCGTTACTCGAACTTCTTCAAGTGAGGACTGTTTTTATTGATGAAAATTGTTTTGCACGCAACCCTACTCTAGTGCCATTGAAAAGCTAATTTGTAATTTTTATATATATATATTTTGAGAATATACCTTTAGAATTTCCTTTGTAGGGTGACCGGAATATTGTCTTGTGAAGTAAGGTGCGTTGCCAATATGTTATTGAACAACAGAGTACATTATATATGTTCCAAGGCATAAAATAAAACTTAATAAAAATCAAATGTTCCGCAGGCCCTTTTCAAACTCTTGCAGTTACCAGGGGTTCGCGGTACACATATTGGGAAACGCTGGTCTTTTGATATCTTCATCGGTTGATTGAAGATTTCTATGTATATCTTCTATTCGTGTGCTGATTGAACGAAATACTCCAAACTACTAGTGAATTATGTGTACAGAAATTGATCCCCCGCTCCTTTCATTTCTTCCTCCTAAACCATATCTACTTACAACACTACCCTGTTGTCCTTCTTCCACAACTACATTGAAGTCTCCCATTACAATTCCGCATACGTCTCTCTTCTCCCTGTGTATAACTCCTTCTATTTTCTCATAATTCTTCCCATAATCTTTAGTTGCATGTGAAGTGTCTTTATTATGACTGTGTCTGTGTCTCTATTAGATCATTATTTCTTCCTTTGAGCCTTATCATCATAACTGTCATCAACAAATTGCACTTTCTCTACCTACTTTCTAAACACTTGTTTCTTCTTCAAGGGGGACACGATGGCGCAGTGGTACAGCTCTTACCTCTGGTATGTGAGGTCACTGGTTCGATTTCCGTCCAAGTAAGTTTGTGGTTTAATTGATTGATTTTGAGTTTAACATCCCGTTCAGCAGCGAGGTTATATGAGACGTGGACCTACTGATTAACATGGAATCCGAACCACATGAGCACCTGAAGGGAATCGAACGAGGGTTTCCACAAGCCCAAGACGCATACGCTAACCAGGTAGCCAGGAAGGAGCTCGTAAGTTTGTGGCGGACAACACCGTGTCTGTGGATTTTCTCGGGGGTTCTACCGTTTTCCCCAACATTCGCATTCCACCAATTCCTCGATCATCATTGGCTGGCCTAAATCATCCGTCTCTTTTAGGGTATAATCGTTGGATATTACACTGAAGATTTCATTTCATTTTTTTTCTTCTTTAAAATTTCCCTCCCTGTAACGTACTAGGTATGTTCCATGTCCCTATTCTCAACGTTTCACTCTTGGGGCCGCGGTGGCTCAGTGGTAGAGCGTTCACCTCTGGTGCTAGGGGTCTCGGGTTCAAACCCTGCTCCCGCCAAGTGAACTTTGTGGTGGACAAACACCGTGTGCGTGGGTTTTCTCGGGGTTCTCCCGTTTCCTCTTACTTTCTTCATTCCACCATTTCATTCATTACTCATCATCACCGTCTCCTTTAGCCTAACCGGCATAACCGTGGGACGTAAAACTCAAAAATTTCATTTTTTTTCAACGTTTCACTCTTGCTTGTGTTCATTCACTATCTTTAACACACTGTTGCTCACTCATCCAATAGCTTTTCCCAAGTTATTTCTTCCAGAGGCCCAAAATATAGTTCCGTTGAAGACAATGAGGGAATCTTTCATAAAGCAGCTGGTAGATCACGACTGCAAATGCATCTACATCAAACATGTGATGAATAAGTGCAATATTTGTAAAGTAATATTAGTATGCTATAAAGTAATAAAGTATAACCTAAATATATGTAATACCAAGCGCTAATTTTCTAAGTATTCGCAAATAATTCGTTATATATCTATATCTATATCTATCTATCTATATAAACAGGGTGTTACTGAAATGTGTCCTGATATTTTGGGGACAGATTCCCTACATCAAAATAAGAAAAAAAAGTTAATATGGACCTGAGCTCAAAAGTGGATCATTACGGATTTGTAGGGTGCCAAAAAAACGTGAAACAAGTCATCTTTAAAACTTCATAGCTCCACTACTATTAGACCTATCATAGTCGAGTCAAGACATCACTAAAGAACTGGTATGTGATCTATCCAAACATCCATGTTTAAGAATGCTCTAGTAGTTGCACACCAATTTTTAGAGAGGTAAGTAGAGAGTGATCAAGTACTCCCAAACAACGTCTCCGAAAATCATTGTGCAAGTACTGGAACATTCTTAAACATGGATAGCTGGATAGTTCACATACTAGTTCGTCAGTGATGTCTTGACCCGACTACGATCGGTCCTATACTAGTGGAACCATGAACCTTTAAAGTTCATTTTTTTTTCACGTTTCCGGCACCTTATAACTAAGAAACTATGCAAACTATGCACTTCTGACCACAGTCCATATGAACTTTTTTTCTTATTCTGGTGTGAAGAATCTATTCTCAAAATATTGTGACAAATTTTTCTAACACCCTGTATATATATACAGGGTGTTTCAGATACAACGTCCAGTGCTTATAAATCCGAAACGGCTGAGAATAAAAAGATGAAACAAAAACTGAGATAGGAAAATGTCATAGGGCGCATCACATGGTGTTGTTGTGGTGACCCCCAGGGCCCTCCCTCCTCCAAGGGGGCCCAGGGGCCAACTTCAAATTTTCAAATAGGAACATGTATTGAATCATACCTCATTCAATAGTACTTGAAAAACGAAACAACTTTTGTAGGAAACAATTTTCGATTTGGGCAACCGTTTTCAAAATGGCCGCAAAAAGTGGGTTCTGTATCAGATAAAACGTCCAGTGCTTATAGGCCTAAATCAGAAACGGCTGAGAATAGAGAGATGAAACAAAAACTGAGATAGAAACGATGATAAAGCATATCAAGTGGTGTTGTTGTGGTGACCCTCAGGAAACTCCGTGAAGGTGGATCAGGTGCCAACTTCAAACTGATGCAGGACTTTTTGCGGCCATTTTGAAAACGGTGCCCCAAATCGAAAATTGTTTCCTACAAAAGTTGTTTCGTATTTCAAGGACTATTGAATAAGGTATGATTCAATACATGTTCCCATTTAAAAATTTTGAGTTGGCCCCTGGGTCCCCTTGAAGGAAGGCCCTGTGGGTAACCACGACAACACCATGTGATGCGCATTATGACATTTTCCTATATCAGTTTTTGTTTCATCTTTTTATTCTCAGCCGTTTCGGATTTATAAGCACTGGACGTTTTATCTGATATAGGACCCACTTTTTGCGGCCATTTAAAAACGGTGGCCCAAATCGAAAATTCTTTCCTACAAAAGTTGTTTCGTTCTTCAAGTACTATTGAATGAGGTATGATTAAATACATGTTCCTATTTGAAAATTTGAAGTTGACCCCTGAGCCCCCCTGAAGGAGGGCTCTGGGGATCACCACAACAACACCATGTGATGCGCCCTATGACATTTTCCTATCTCAGTTTTTGTTTCATCTTTTTATTCTCAGCCGTTTCGGATTTATAAGCACTGGGTGTTTTATCTGAAACACCCTGTATATATATATATATATATATATATATATATATATATATATATATATATATATATATATATATATATATATATATATATATATATTGGATGCTTGAAATAATTCCAGATGTTGTTTATACCAATGATAAATTGTCATTCCACAAGAATAAAAAATATCTTCTACTGAAAGTACTGTTCCTCGGCATCTACAACCTTTTCCCACTTTTCGGGTAACAAATGTATTCCACTATAGAAAAAAAGGGTTTCCTGTGAGGCAATCCACTTATCAAACCAGTTTTGGATATCTTCAACAGTTCTGAAGTGTTTGTCAGGAAGGTTATGCTTCATATGGCGGGTAGGGTAAAACATCACATCGCAATCCCTCTAAGGTTTTTTTCACTACATTTGCAACATGAGGTCTGGCATTGTCATGGAACAGAATCACTTTGTTGTATCTCTGGGTATACTCTGGTCGTTTTTCTTGAAGTGTTTGATTCAGATGCAGTAATTGTATTTGTTAACGATCAGCATTCATCATTTGACCCGGATGAAGCAGCTCATAATAAACCACACCGACTTGATCCCATCAAATGCACAGCATGATTTTCTATCCATGAATGTCCGCTTTTGGCGTTGATGTTGGTTCTCCGGGCCTCACCCATGACTTTCTGCGCTTGGGATTGCCGTAACGAATGCACTTTTTATCGCCGGTTACAATGGTGATGCAAAAACGACTTCCTTTTATGTCTTTGAAGCAGTACTTCACAAATGGTTAAACGTCTCGCAATATCTCTTTCCGTCAATTCATGTAGCACCCAGTTTCCTACTTTCTGGATCTTTCCGATAGATTTTAGATAAATTTTAAACTATTTTAGACTTATTAACAGTTAATTCATCAATATTTAGAGTTTGAGACAACTGTTTAAGTGCCTGAGATGAATCTTCTTTCAGTGGAGCCTCTAATTCCCCATCATCAAACTTTTTCGGCTGACCAGGACGCACTTTGTTGTCAAGTAAAAAATCATTGTTTTTGAATCGTCGAAACCATTCTCTACACGTTGTTTCCGATACAACGTGCTCTCCATATACCTCCAGTAGCAAACGGTAGCTTTCTGCAGCAGTTTTCTTAAGATGGAAGCAGACGAGTAGCGCTTCCCGGAAATGTTCTTTTAGGCACAGAACCCACCATGTTCAAGACACTGAAAGCAAATGTTCTTTTCACTTCACTCGAAGGTCAAATAATGTTCTGGTAACCCAAGGATAGCACTTCCAAATAGGTATCCTGTCACAGTTTACTGTCCTGCAACAGTACAACTACTCAACAGCGAGAATTAGTTCAAGTAAACAATATATTCAAAATTAATTCAAAAAGGATTATCATTAGATAAATAGTTTATTAATTATGTAAGTACCTGGATCTCCATAGCTCCTGGTTTGGGCTGGAAATTTAGGATTTACACCTGATCTTACTGAAAATAAAAATAAAAATGTATTATTATCACATAAATTGGAATACAAAATAACACAGTATCTAACATTTATTTTCCCAAGTGTAAACATAAAAGTGCTTTGGTATACTTTAGATTTCATTCAGATTCGGTCATACGTGATATCTGAGTATGAATTAGCATTAAAATGATTAAAAAGTTATGGAGAATTAAATGTACTTTCTGATGCTCAAAATCTTACCGAATATAGCATCTATAAGCCAATCAAAATATCTCTAGAGTTTGATTATATTATTCCTCAATGACAATATTTTTTATTATTATTACTATTAAGAATTATTTCGTACACGCATAAATTAATAGTGTGAAAACAAATAAAGTTATAATGAATTTAGAAAAAATAAATACATATCAAGGAAAACTATTGCTTCTTCTACAAACAATTGCAAGAACTTGATTGGTTAATTACAAACAAACAATATAAATAAAATCTGCTCCCGTTGTTCATAATTGAATTGTAAAGAATCTGCCTGTACACAAGAAAACAGAGTTTGATTCCAAGGCTGTATAGCGATACTTTTGTTTTGTGCTTTTTGCCAACATTTAATGACTATTGCTTGCTCAAATGTACTAAACTAATTTCACTTACTCTTCTGAAAGTTATATATTCAAAATATTTACGATATTAATTTTTCTTTTATCTGATGTACTAAATTTTGAATAGATGAAAATATGAGTTCGCAAAATTTGTACTATTCCTTTGTGGGGTAAAAACTACAACTTAATAAGATCTTAAGTATTTTGGGGTGGGAGAAAATAACTAGAAAACAAAATTTAGACTAATTTCAATTATAGAACTGTATGCAAAACCAAGAAAACTACGAAAAATTCCAACGATAAAGTTATTTGCCTGTGTTTTGTTTGACTTTTTTACATGCAAAATTGACAGTGCAAAAAGAAAGAAACTCAAAAGAATTTTAAAAATTTATTGTTGATATTGTATATCCTACAAACAAATTTCATGCAAAATGTGTGACAAAAGTCGAACATTTAGAGAATCAACCATAAATTATGTTTTACAAATGTAGTGTAAGATTCTATTTAACCAAAAATAAATAAATAAATAAATAAATAAAGGTTTTCTTTCTCTGAACTATTTACAAACAGAACTAAAAAAATGAATCTTTGAATGATGTCAGTCAAAGAATATGAAAACGAATATCAGTTTGCTACAAGTTGCAGTTAAGTCGTCAAGTTAAAAAAACGGCATTTGTCCATTTACAGCAAATCTCAGAGAAGTTAGAAAAAATGTAGAATATGCATGTTTCTAGAACTGAGAATACTTCAGTGTGTTCATGCGAAAAACTTGAACACCCTCGAATATTTCCAGTTCTACAAGACGCATCAATAGTACATTTTTTCTAGGTTTTCCAGGATTTGATACAAATGGACAAGAACCGTATTGAAACTGGACGACTCAGTCTTTTTATTTCTTTCACAATAACTCTCCTATAAGAAGGTTTGGGAATATATTGTTCGATAATCTCAAATGAAGGAAATTTTCTGCATATGTAATGTTTTAAAATGTCTCCGAATAAGATGATTTATATTAATTTTTTTCTATAAAAATATATACTAATTGAAGACCTTTCAATATATATATATATATATATATATATATATATATATATATATATATATATATATATATAATCTTAATAATTTAAAAGTATAGTTTCTTGTAACACTTCTGATACCCACAATATATTCATCGTTATTTACAAAACACCAGAAAGATAAATTTAAAATACATCAATACATAATAGTAACTTGTGTCAGAATAATACATGCAAAACCCCATAAGGTACTATGAAAGAACATAAAAACACACCACTTGTTTCCTCACCTACCATTTTCAATCCATACCGAAGCACTATATTGTAATCAGCGCGGTAATTCAAAAGTGAAATCGTTTATTAAAACTTCCAGTGCAATTAGGTGTTTCTATCTATTTTCACCCAGATACGTGTAGTAATAAGTGTAAAAGTGCTATGTCAGTTACCGCGTTGATTCATGATACAAAAGGTAATTTGTGTTGTAATGTATGTTACCTCCTCCTGCTGCACCATCGAAGTCTGCCGTGCGAAATCCTAGAAGAAAAACGCCGATGTTTTAACTTTGAGAATAATCTTTACACTATCGTGTAATGATTAACGAGCCGTTGGTAGTCGCCTTTCCACAGCTATAAGTTCTTAACAAATACTCCCAAACTAACAAGTTCTGTCTAATTAATTTCTAGGAAAATATATATAATTACAACTTATTTAGTGTAATATTAATGATTAGGAATCTTTATTAGCGAACATGTTATCTTGATTAATTTATTTTATAATTAAATTTCTAGTGTTTAAAGAGATATTTAAGTGCTGATTAAAATTTAAATTTCTACTGACAAGTAAACCTTACGTTTGGGTGAATCGAGTTGCTGACTGAGACACACATGAGAAAGTAGTACTAAATGTGGTCAGTATTTCAGTGAAGTTTTAGGTGCGAAGCTCCAGGGGTTTAGGAGATACAGCTACCAGAACATCATATGGAAGTACAGAATAGTCTTCATACAGTTGGAGGTAAAATATCTGTAAGACCTCTCGTAATGACAAAAGGTGAATAACAAATATATGGGTACATATTAGGACTAGGGGGAAGTCATATAGTAAGGGTATACCTGACGGCGGCCATCTTGAAATGCGCCATTTTGAATTAAGGTTAAGTTTTTAAAATAGGAATAGGGTCATGTGATACATGATTTAAGGCTCAAATTTAATCAGAAGAACAATGGTGACGTTAATTTTGATTTACGCGCAATTGGTAAAAAGTTACAGGGAAATTAAATATTATTGCAGTATATGTATTAGTCCTTTACCCCACCTTGTAAATTTTGTGTTAATGATAATAATTAAATAAAAAGGAGGTGGATAAATATTAGGTCTATGGTAAGAGTTGCCTTGATGGCGGCCATGTTCTAATCCGCCATTTTGAATCAGACAAAAGTTTTAAACAAAACGCATAACAGTGACACCTTATTAATAGCAAATTTTACCATAACTCCAACGGTATAACCATTTTTGCTTTATCATTAACCAGCATTTGTTATCGCATAAACAAGTTGCTAATTTAAGGAAAAATGACCAAAGTGGAATTGAGTCATAATTAAACTTGGGTCTTTCTTCCAGAAAAGTCCTCAATTAGTACAATCAGTATGTAGTTCAGAAAAGAGTGCATGACTTGCACAAATGCTCTGCTCACAGTGAGCACGCCTGACAAAGGCAATCGAGTTACACTTGACACATTTGTCGTTAACAATTCCGTCAAAGCAGTAGTCGTAAGGAGCGATCCATTTAATTTTGTGCTGGTTAATGATAAAGCAAAAATGGTTATACCGTTGGAGTTATGGTAAAATTTGCTATTAATAAGGTGTCACTGTCATGCGTTTTGTTTAAAACTTTTGTCTGATTCAAAATGGCGGATTTGAACATGGTCGCCATCAAGGCAACTCTTACCATAGACCTAATATTTATCCACCTGCTTTTATTTAATTATCATCATTAACACAAAATTTACAAGGTGGGGTAAACTACTAATACATATGCTGCAATAATATTTAATTTCCCTGTAACTGTTTACCAATTGCGCGTAAATCAAAATTAACGTCACCATTGTTCTTCTGATTGAATTTGAGCCTTAAATCATGTATCACATGACCATATTCCTATTTTAAAAACTTAACCTTAATTCAAAATGGCGGATTTCAAGATGGCCGCCGTCAGGTATACCCTTACTATATGACTTCCCCCTAGTCCTAATATGTACCCATATATTTGTTATTCACCTTTTGTCGTTACAAGAGGTCTTACAGAGCTTTTACCTCTAACTGTATGAAGACTATTCTGTACTTCCATGTGATGTTCTGGTAGCTGTATCTCCTAAACCCCTGGAGCTTCGCACCTAAAACTTCACTGAAATACTGACCACATTTAGTACTACTTTCTCATATGTGTCTCAGTCAGCAACTCGATTCACCCAAACGTAAGGTTTACTTGTGAGTATAGAGGACATGTGGAATGTGTGTATAATATTAATATGAGGTTAGAAAAAATCTTAAGAAAGCCAAATAAAGCTTTAATATATATATATATATATATATATATATATATATATATATATATATATATATATAAAATGGATTTAGAATAAAGTAAAAAAAAAACTGTTTCTAGGTAAAAAAAATAAAAAGTGGATTCTGTGGATTAATGTGGCATCAATCTTTTGTGAGAATGATCCTTCGTTTGGTCTCAAGTTATGATATCAATGTTGCATCAATGAATTCTCGTCGTTCTATTATACCCCTTCCTCAAGTTTACTCACTGTCATTGAAATTTCTTTTAGCTATTAGGCATAACTAGAATATTGTACTTGAAACTTCACATCCTTTTTATACAATCTAAAGTGAGAAAAAGACAACACGCAAGATTGACCGAAATGTTCCGTTTACCTATTTAGCTATTAATCATAACTAGGATATTTCACTTAACATTTTAACAATCTGAAGTGAGAAAAGGAGAAAAGATGACACTGAGCAACAGTTTCCATCCATCTCTTTTAGAAATTGTACATAACTCGAATATAAAGTTAAACACTTCGTACCATTTCTGTACAATCTAAAGTGACGAAGGAGAAAAGATGACGCTGAGCAACAGTTCCTATTCCTTTCTCTTAGCTGTTAGACAAACCTCGGATACAAAGTTTCACCCTTCATATCATTTTTATACAATCTGAGGTGAAGAAAGGAGAAAAGATGACGTTGACAAACAGTTTTTGTTCATCTCTTTCTGCTGTTAGGTATAACTTGGATATAAAGTTAAATACTTCATATTATTTTTGTACAATCTGAACTGAGTAAAGGAGAAAAGATGACCTTGAGCAACAGTTTCCATCCATCTCTTTTAGGTGTAAGGTATAACTGGGACATAAAGTTAAATACTTCGTATCATTTTTGTACAATCTGAACTGAGGAAAGGAGAAAAGATGACCTTGAGCAACAGTTTCCATCCATCTCTTTTAGTTGTTAGGTATAACTGGGACATAAAGTTAAATACTTCATATCATTTTTGTACAATCTGAACTGAGTAAAGGAGAAAAGATGACATTGAGCAACAGTTTCCATCCCTCTCTTTCAGCTGTTTGGTATAACTGGGATATAAAGTTAAATACTTCATATCATTTTCGTATAATCTGAACTGAGGAAAGGAGGAAAGATGACATTGAGCAAGTTTCCATCCCTCTCTTTTATCTGTTAGGTATAACTGGGATATAAAGTTAAATACTTCATATTTTTGTATAATCTGAACTGAGGAAAGGAGAAAAGATGACATTGAGCAAAAGTTTCCATCCATCTCTTTTAGTTGTTAGGTATAACTGGGATATAAAGTTAAATACTTCATATCATTTTTGTACAATCTGAACTGAGGAAAGGAGAAAAGAAGACATTGAGCAACAGTTTCCATCCATGTCTTTTAGTTGTTAGGTATAACTGGAATATAAAGTTAAATACTTCATATCATTTTTGTACAATCTGAACTGAGGAAAGGAGAAAGGATGACATTGAGCAACAGTTTCCATCCATCTCTTTTAGTTGTTAGGTATAACTGGAATATAAAGTTAAATACTTCATATCATTTTTTTACAATCTGAACTGAGGAAAGGAGAAAGGATGACATTGAGCAACAGTTTCCATCCATCTTATTTAGTTGATAGGTATAACTGGGATATAAAGTTAAATACTTTATATCATTTTGTACAATCTGAACTGAGGACAGGAGAAAAGAAGACATTGAGCAACAATTTCCATCCACCTCTTTTAGTTGATAGGTATAACTGGGATATAAAGTTATATACTTCATATCATTTTTGTACAAACTGAACTGAGTAAAGGAAATAAAATGCTCAATATTTTTATCACCGTCATGATCTATTATTATAAAGTATGAAGAAGTTGTATGCATAACGCTCGTATAGATACGGGAGTGAAAAGAAAATTTGAGGTCATGGAAAAGAAATAATTTGGAACTAAGAATGACTGTCACGTAATACAAAGAAATAAACTGTTTCGTTTAATATTTCAACAAAGTAAAAGGGTAAGAAGTAGGATGAAAAGAAAGATTAGAAAAGTACTAAACTAACTGCGAGAAAATTTCCGTAGAACAGTAGTATTGGAATTATCAGAATGGGAAAGATTTCTTCATTCTTTAGTTTTTTCTTCCCATTTCGTAACGTTCCTATGTGATAAGGTATTTAACGAAAGTATTTAAAGTTCGTTCATTCGTATTCTCTTATAGTGTTGTTAGTATCTTTTTCTAAGTAAATAGTTTGTCTCCAATGGTAGTTAGATTTCTCTTGTTCAAAATGCTATCATAAATGGTAGAATGTCAAAATGCCTAGCGATATTACAATGATAAAATATAACCCAGATCTCAGGACACCACAACTTAGTAGAAAATATTTGATTAAAGCCAATAACATTCAGTCAAACGTGCATTTATTGTCTGAACAGATTAAGAATACACTATCGAATTATATAAATAGCACAAGATATCAAAAATACAGCTTTGTTAACTGTATTTTGAAATATAATTAGGTACTAAGTTTGTCTTCATAAAATCCTATAAAAGATATCTCTATTTTTAAAAACATTATCGTAAATAGATAGTGCTGTAAATGTACGACTTTTAAAGAATTGTATATTATGTGTAGATAGTATCATGGAATCTAAAATAATAATCCATTAACTTTTGCAGAATATTTCTTTATTTAATTTTATTATATTATTTTGAACATTAAAATAATTTATATGAAAACTAGAAACGTTCAAGCATATAACATAATATTTAATTAAGTTTGACTGGTTTGACCATGTCTATCTATTTATTTATTATTGTATTTTTACTAATATTCACAATTCGAGCATTTATTAAATCTTGTAAATCATTGAATACTTTACTTCAAATATTTCATTTCAAATTAACATACGTAATTACTAGAAACAAATTGAGGCCAAATATTTCCCCAATGCTTGCAAATAATTTACCGGAATTTAAGAACTTTCATCTATTTATGCCCTGTACTCATTGCTATTTTTTTTAAATATCGTTCAACAAGTGAAGTTCATTCTTAAAATATACAATAAAAAATTCCTAGTAAGATTCATCTTGACCAAGACATTACTTTCTCAAATAATTCCAAATCCTATGTATTTCCTCATGTTCAATACTGTGGTCTTCTCTTCCTTGTTTCTTTTACTTTCTCATTAGCTTTGAATTTAATCCATTCAACTTTCATCTATCTGCATTTCTAATACTTATAAATTTCTCGTTAAGTTTTCGGAAAATCCTCCATGTTAAGAAAATATTTCCTACAAAAGTTCTGATAAGCCTTCATCATAGTTACAAAAGAGGCTTTCGTAATTGATTAATGTATAAAATACATTTTGAGTCTCCTTTTGTGCTCCTACTGCGATATATGTTTCTACATTTATTTTTCCATTCCCATTTAAAATTAGAAAAACGCAGCTTGTCTTTGATATCAGCCATTCTAACTTCTATAGCTGACCAGAAAATCTAAATAAATGTAGCACAATAACGCGATGTTTTTGATTGAACCAAACAAGAAAAGCACTGTTCTCAAAATGTCGTGTGTGGAATTATGTGGGAATATGTATATCCTTATCTATGGTTGTATGACGTCATGTGCTACCATCTGAATTATTGTAAGTTTTGTTTAGTTTATAACCTTCAACTCTTAAGAGGGCGGTGATAGTTACACTAACCACCTTTCTTCATATCTCTCGTAGGCTTGGTTAGAAACGCAAACCACTTAAGTTTTTCCATATTTTTCAATACATGGTATAAGTATTAACTCGGAATAGCTGAATATTTGTGTTTTGAAAAGCATGATAAATAAAATAGTAGGCATAGCCCACTCAAAATGTCAGTCTTCTTTTTCTGCCTCAAAGAGATCACAATAGATTATATCATGTATGTTGAAACTCACTCTGTTTGCTAAAATAGTTTTTTATACTAGAATATTAAGCAAAAACATTTTGAGAAATTGTTTGTATAAATTCTTGACTTCTTTTTACATCATAATTATATATTTATAAGTATACAGAAATGTTACTCGTTCTTCGATTCAGTAGTCATACTGCGTTGTCTTTTCTACAATTTTGTTAGAATATTTCAGCTTTGAGGAGATATAGTGAAGAAGTCTATTAGTATATTAGTTCTAACGTACTATCGTATCCGTTAATGTGAGAGGATTTGAAGAATTGAAGTCAAAGGTTTATATGAAGTCAAAAGATTTTTCCAAAGGTTTACCTGTTATTATTTTCTCTTGAATGACCTACTAGATTAGTATTTGGAACAAAATAATCGGGCTCAGTTTGTCGTCAAAAATTAATGCTATACTAAGAAGATTACTATGATTTATATTGAACTCTTGATTATCAGCAGTGTTCCGTTCCTATTTTCTATTTTTGGCTTCTCGTTTCTTTTTTCCTTTAATATTTTTAAGAAACCGTTAGTCACAAATAAAGAAGAGGTGGTTTAACATGAAAACAGTTCACCATTTTTTTTTTAAACAATGTACTCAACAAACTTGGTTAAATTGGGATTTAGCGCCCCTTTCAACAGAAGGCTACAAAAGTCATAGAACTACAGATTAATGTGGGATACAAACTACATAAGCTCCCGTCAGAAATCGAACTTGGATGCCCTGCGTCTACTAACAAATTTGTATATACTGAAAAGTATCGTTTATTATGTCACAATGATATGTGGAAGTTTAATGCAAATAAAAAATTGTTCAGAAGCATTTCCGTGCGGATTTCCATCCTTTTTTTTGGCTACTTTCCAAACTCTTCGTGCCGTCCAGTTCTATTGATATCGAGAGTTTACTGTATTTAAATAACTTTTATTGTCCCTAGTATTATTGTTATTTTTCTTCCAAATACCATGTATTAAAATTACTTCTTGAATTACATGTTAATGTGATATTATAAATTTTATTATTTTAAAAATAATTGTTTTATACATATTTTTCTAATGTTTCTTTGAAGTTTATTTTAGATTTGGTTTTCAAGGTTTTTCTGAAGTGTTTACTGTATAATGAATATGTTTTCAATATTTAGTAAATTTATTACTTTCGAACATAAAATTTGATTTCCAGTCAAGTTAGATAGAGCATTTGTTAAAAATCTCAGAGAAAGCAGAAAACCACAGATTCAATTATCAAGATGTGGTTAATGTTAGTCTACTAAATGTCAGTTGTAGTCCTCCATTAAAGGTTCACAAGCAGAACCCCACTTACTCATCACTTATCCCAGAAGTAACTGAATATATCTGCGTTAAGTTTTGTCCTGATTTTGATAGTGATTTGTCTATTTGCTCCAAGGAATTCGATACAGTTTTTTCGTTACTCGCTAGACTGTCACTCTCAAAGTGAATGGCGTCACTAAACTCAAGTCCACGAGCTGATGCACTTTTACCTCTAGTACTAGTTGTTTTGTTAAGAGTGTTCTTTGCTGCTCTTGTTCCTTTGAAATCATTTGCGGTAGAGTTCATTGTAGTTGTGTTACTTTCTCTTGGACTTATTTCAGAATGTCTATTTTGCTTGTCGCCCATTCTGCTATTGTCTTCGCCGTTATTAAATTCGATATCTTGCTGTTTAAGCTGTCCTGAATTAAATGGAATTTCTGTCAGGTTTCCAGTTTTAAGTATGCTGTTGTTTTCACTCACCATCTTCGATTGTTCTTTTGTATCAACATCTTCTTGAGTATTTACCAATTTTGGCCCTGTATGCTCCTTAGTTTTTCCCAGATAATTGGTTTTAGATTCATTAGCCTTCTTGAGTGGTATCTGTTCTTCATCCGGTCTATTAAGATCTCCTTCCCCTTCAACCATAGCTGCGTTTTCCTTTACCTCTTTTTCGACTCCTTTATTTTCATTATTTGTGTTATTCTTCTTTTTCTCTTTGAGGATAGTGGGAAGTTTTGAGCCCAGTGCAGCCAGGCCCTTACCTTCAAAATTTTCGTGCTGCCTTGTCTTCTTTTTTGCAATAGTTTCAACGTCATTATATCCTATTCGAGACGCTTGTGGTGATCTAACATTTTCAACATAGCTGCGGGGAAGATGATTCATCAATGGAAAAAATCCTTTTTGTCCAAAAGGGTTTCCAGGATGAACTGGACGAAAAGAGTTTGCTGGATGAACTGGACGAAAAGGCTTTCCTGGATGAACTGCAGGAACAGATCCATACTTATTTAATACGAATCCTAGTCTACTGGATCTAGCTGTGTTAAATGGAGGTTTTATTACCACCAATTCGTTTGGATAAAAGTTACCTTGCACATTTCCCCCAATTTGTTCAGTATTTTTAATATTATTTTGAATGACCGACTGAATGTTTTCAGCTTCCCTAAGATACTTATTCAATAACTGAAATAATTGCCTTTCACCACCTATATTTATTGCTGATAAAGGGTCGTTACCTCCAATTGCATTTAAAGTTCCCTTAACTACTCCGTATCCACCAACAAGATCGTTTACTCCATTAACAATATTGTTCAGAGTTGGAGGAGAAATGTTTCCATCTTCGTCAATTTTTCCACCGTCCTTCTGATCTAATTCAGCCTGAGACGGCGCACTGCCTATGTTGTCAATTCCTTTGAAACTACTTTGTAATGTCTGCAGAACTGGTAGCCCAACCCTCTTCAGAACCGAATTACCGCCAAGAGGTGCAATCGAAGACCATCCTAAACCTTTATTTCTATGCAATAGACCTTGGAGAGGTTGGTAATTAATTTCTGGAGCACTGTTTTCAACATCGATTGTTGGAATCATATTTTTGAATTTGTTTGTTGGATGTGACATTAAAAAGTCTCCATTTCTAGGATTAACCACTGGGTTTTGTTGCAAACCTGTTACAGCAACATCGCGTCTTCCACTAAGAATTTGAGGGGGATATCTCTCAAACGGAGTGTTACTGTCTAATGTGTTTTCAACACCGACTGGTGAAGCAACATGGGCATTTCCTACTTGATTACTAGGGACAAATTTAGAACCTTTCGTTTGACTGATCACGCCAGAAGCCGGAATTCCTTGAATTGGGGGATCACTTTTCGCAACATTTTCAGATTGTGCTTCAAATTTATTTCCTACTTCGCTATTAGGTGCATTACTCTCCTGTTCGGGTAGTTGATTCACTTCACGAGCAACTTCGGGCTCTACAACTGGCGCTGGAGTACCGTTGGATAGCTTGTCTTTCGAATTATCTGTTGCTGAAGCAAGAGTTGTCGGTTGTTTTGTTGTTGGAGCAAGAGTTGTTGGTTGTCTGGTCATTGTTGATCCGATCATTTCTCCAGATCTTGGTGTCTCTTCACCTTTATTGTCTTTCCATAAAACTGCTTGGGTTGGTGTTGGTACTATTTCTCTATATAGGTTTTGCGTTGTTATTAGTGTCTCGGAATCTTCCGATTGTCCCTTATCTTCAGTTGCTTCTTTTCCCTGGAGTTTTGATAATCTTTTTCTTAAGCTTGCATTCTCTTCTTCTTCTTCTTCTTCTTCTTCCTCGTCCTCATCACTTTCTTCTTCTTCGTCCTCATCAGTTTCTTCTTCTTCACTATTTGATGATTCGTCTTCAACTTCTTCTTTCTGAGGTTTCATTAATATTTTGTTCCTTTTTCTTTGTCGTTCGAAAGCTCTAGCTGCCTTCATTCCTAGTTTAAAGTCTCTTTCCTTGCTTGACCTTTGTGGGTTTCTACCTACCTTATTAATAGTTGCTCTTCCCCTCGAATGAATCCCACCTTTTTTCTCGATATTGCCATAAGATTTTCCATGTATTACTACCACCTTTGGCTGAAGAATTAATCCATTGCATACAACTAGATTACACAATAATTGAGCTCTGCTCGGTATGTCTCGGAGGTTAGATCCAGTGTTAATATATTCGACAATGTCATTATTTCTAATATTCTGTAACTTATTTATGTCAGACCTTACTAATCCCTTACGACTAAGACGTAGTTTTCTCATAATCCCTTCTGGTTTTTGTTTGAATTTCGGCCTCCATCCCTTAAGTTTAATGGACCTTGATGTAGATTCACCACCTCCAGATGAATGTGCTTCGGATTTACTACTAGCTATAGTAGACCCACCTTCTCCAATATTGCTATTACCTTTCCCTACCCTGGAAGCAGTCCTATTTGCGTCAGACTTACCACTGCCGAAACTTGGCTCTTCTGTTTCTCCTGGAGGCTCCATGTCTTCTTCTTCAGTTGTTGGAATTGAAGTTAAGGAAGAACTTTTAGCCACTGATCCAGATCCACTGCCAATCTCACCACCTCTTTTACCCGAAGATGCTGCTCCGGATCCAGACCCACTAGCAGACCCACCGCCGTTACCTCCAGATGCTGCTCCGGAACCAGACCCACTAGCAGACCCACCGCCGTTACCTCCAGATGCTGCTCCGGAACCAGACCCACTAGCAGACCCACCGCCTTTACCTCCAGATGCTGCTCCGGAACCAGACCCACTAGCAGACCCACCGCCTTTACCTCCAGATGCTGCTCCGGAACCAGACCCACTAGCAGACCCACCGCCGTTACCACCAGATGCTGCTCCGGAACCAGACCCACTAGCAGACCCACCGCCGTTACCTCCAGATGCTGCTCCGGAACCAGACCCACTAGCAGACCCACCGCCTTTACCTCCAGATGCTGCTCCGGAACCAGACCCACTAGCAGATCCACCGCCGTTACCTCCAGATGCTGCTCCGGAACCAGAGCCACTAGCAGATCCACCGCCGTTACCTCCAGATGCTGCTCCGGAACCAGAGCCACTAGCAGATCCACCGCCTTTACCTCCAGATGCTGCTCCGGAACCAGACCCACTAGCAGACGCACCGCCGTTACCTCCAGATGCTGCTCCGGAACCAGACCCACTAGCAGACCCACCGCCGTTGCCTCCAGATGCTGCTGCGGAACCAGACCCACTAGCAGACCCACCGCCTTTACCTCCAGATGCTGCTCCGGAACCAGACCCACTAGCAGACCCACCGCCGTTACCACCAGATGCTGCTCCGGAACCAGACCCACTAGCAGACCCACGGCTGTTACCTCCAGATGCTGCTCCGGAACCAGACCCACTAGCAGACCCACCGCCGTTACCTCCAGATGCTGCTCCGGAACCAGACCCACTAGCAGACCCACCGCCTTTACCCGCAGATGCTGCACCGGATCCAGATCCACTGGCACCACCACCCCCACTTGCTGATCCGGATCCAGACCCAGCGGCAGTTCCACCACATTTCCCTTTGTCATCTTTACAAGCCGAACCTTTCTCACCTCCTTCAGAACCTCCTTTATTAGAACCTTGTATGATAGCGACACCTGAACCTTTATTACTACCACCAGATCCCTTGACGGCAGCCACAGTACTACCTCCACCTGTCTCTTTTACTGCGGCGATATTACCACCAGGCCCTTTGACAGCAGCAACGCCTCCACCTTTTCCATCAGCATTACCGGGAGCCTTACCACCAACTACAGCTGCCCCTTCACCATTTTTATCTCCCCCTCCAACAGCTACTGCAGACGAACTAGAGGCTGCAGATCCACCTCCTGTCACACTCGCTGCTGATGTACTACTAGCTGAAGCACCACCATTTTTTCCACTTACTGAACTTGTTCCGTGAGTAGATGCGGATCCTCCTTTTCCTGCACTCGCTGTTCCGGATGTAGTTGCTACTGCAGATCTTGCACTACTTTTACCAGGCGGCACCACTTTTTCTTTACCTGACGCCTTTTTTAAAACAGCAGAACCAGTGGATGAACCGGCTGCACCACCTCCTTTTTTTTCTTTGTCCTTCTTCACTACTCCTAAGGAAAGACCCCCAGTTAGGCTGCCACTGGCACTCCCAGTAATCCCTAATCTACCTTCTTTATCAGGACCAGCGCTCAACGCACCAGCAGCACTGCTTGCTAGGTTAGCTCCAATACCTGCAAAATAATACATTGATTATTAAATGTTATTCCTTCACAGTGCCCAGTAGTTAACTAACTCGGGAGGGTAAGCTATACTATTGCAAAAAATCAAAATGATATAAGTCTCACTGTTTGAGAAATCAAAACATTTGAACAGTCATTTTTAAGAAAAAGATGTAAAAAGAAAATAAATAATTCTATAGGGTGGCTATAAAGTCTGGCAAAAACCATGATTTATAATGCAACCCCATTTTAAAAATATTTACCCAAAGGTTCCTAGTTTTGACATTCTTAATATAATATATTAGAATTGAAAGCTGCTTTTCCCATTATTTTCCGTAGGTGGTTTAGATCTGGAGTTTCCACAGCAAATGTTTGCTAAATTCAAAAGGGTCCAGAACAGATGCCCAGTGAACAAACTAACGAACTTCCCTGTTGTAACCCAAATTTCAGACAGTGGAGTAAGTTTTTGTACAAATACGTAAATTATAGGTAAGAAAACTCCACTGTCTAACAATCTTCACAGCATTTATGAAGTCGGTAACTTTACCTAGATATGTTGAGTTTGCTTCAATTTACATATCAATATTTCTTTCCATTACCCTCTAGATGATGAAGAGACCCCATGCCGTAAGCGTCGGTGGACCACCAATGGGTAACTAGAGACATCTCACCAAAAATTGGCGGCCTCGCAGCGATGATCTGCGGGGCCCCACTACTATTTTGAAAATTATATCACTACCAGCCCACCAACGGCAGAGACGCGATGAAACGCCAAAAACCACAAAATTATTCCACTAAAATATGTTAAATCACCTATATAAGTGATTTGTTTACATCAAGGTAAGTCTAAGAAACACTAAAAAGAAAAATGTACACCGGGCTGAGCGCAAACAACCAGCCTTATGATTACTAGGCACGTGTTCTTCATACTTTGCCACGGAGGCGACGAAGAAAACCGCGCTTGTAGAGGAATAAAACATTTAAGTCTTTTTAATTTAGCCAATGAGAATACTGCTTTAACCGCTTAAATTCGATGATAACTGTTTGGGATCAGATAAAATGCGTTTGCCATGTAATTTTATAACAAAATGACGCACGTCTGTTTACTTTATTTTATAGTTCTCCGTCTCCCATAATCCCTTTCCAATAATCGGCGACAGTTGCCATCTAAATTCATACAATTATACGCACTCATCTTACACTTAATGATGTAGAGGCAGGGGTAACTATTGACTCCCGGAGCTAACTTTCGGAAGAAATCGTGAGAAATAAATAATATATAATAATAACTGCATTCACATCACTGCTGATAGTTCGTGTTGGTTCATTCTTGATTCTCCACGACGAATAGAAGGAGCGCGGACCAAAATGAAATCCTCGCTGCTACGTGGTGGTAACTTCAACACCTCGACACTAGATATCTGTTTCGACTCGACGAAACTATGCCGCCAGTGACAATCTTTCGACGCACTGCTATATCGACGATCGAAGTTTAGCGACAAGTAGACCACTAGGTGTTGGCGACGTTTACGGCATTGACAAAATACTTCTCCACTTCTTTTAATAGTTGTTTACACAAGGAGAATTTCGGGAACTTTAAATGACTTTATTCCAGTAAAAGAGATTTTGGCTATGTAAATAAGATTAATATTTGTCAAAATTAGTGTCAGTGTTAGTGTCTAAGGAATGCCATTGGTTGAATATTTTTACATTTCATTCGTCTATTTAAACTCTTGTGTTTTCGAAAGATGTGTAAACAATTCGATGCACGGTAAATGCGTGTTTCGTTTGAAATGGAACTTTTATTCTAAAATTTAATATGTTGTCGTTACTCACGTTGTCTGAACAAATGTCGTTACTCACGTAACTGTAACGCATGAAGTAAGACGTATGAAAGTGAAAGAATTTGGTGGCGCATATTTCATATTTGAGGGACTGAACTGAACTTTAAATTGGTATTTCAAGTTTGAAAATATCGCTAAAGATCAATATCAGTAACGGTGTAAATTTGAAACAGAACTTCCTACATGCTTCAGAACTGGGAGACCTTCGTGAAGAAATTGCACCATGTATTACAGCATACGAGTATATGAATACATTATTTCATATGTGTGTTTTATTGCAATATGCATTATTTGGGATATGTACTTAAATTTAGCATTAACAAATAATCAGACAAGAAACTTATTTATGTACCAACAAATAAGTGTTAGGAGAGGACAAGAAATGACAGAGAAGAGTGCTATTGGAAAGCAAATTCGATAGGAATATTCTCGCTTGCTGACATTATTTAATATACAGGGTGCTTCAAAACAACACGGACAACGTTTAGAAGGCGATTCCTGGTACAAAGATAAGACGAAAAGATAGACCAACATGGGTGCACAAATGCTTCTTTTCGGAGTTATAGGGTACCGAAAACATGAGAAAATGAAGTTTAAAGGTTAATAGCTCCAAAACTATGGAACCTGCCGTAGTCGGGTAAAGACTTCATTTAGGAACTAGTACATGCCCTATCCAAATATCCAAGTTTCAGAATCCTGCGGTATTTCCGCAACGATTTTTATTGAGGTAGTTTGTGAGTACTGCAAACTATACGTAAGTAGCCAAATTCTCTCTATAAAAATTGTTGCATGAGTACCTTAGGATTATGAAATATGTATTTTTGAATAGCTCACTTGTTAGTTCTTAAGTGAAGTCTTGACGCGACTACGATAGGTCCCATAGTTTGGGAGCTATTGACCTTTAAAGTTTATTATTAGTATTATTATTATAATTTCATGTTTTTGGCAGCCTATAACTCCAAAAGGAAGCATTTGTGCACCAATGTTTGTCTTCACTGTTCGTCTTATCTTGGTGTCAGGAATCACCTCATAAAGATTATCGGCTTTGTTTTGAAACTTCCTGTATATTTAGCAAAGAGAGTGAAGAAAAATCTTCATAACGGAATGGTATTTTAGTAGGAGGTAGAATGAATAGGTGGCAGATGATATATCGTTTGTTGTGTAATCTGAAAGGAAAATTAATAAAATTTTAGAAAACTTGAGTAAGGGCTGCGAAGTGTATGTGACAAAAGCTATGGCTGTCGTGACGGCTAAGTGATGAAGTGTTTACTTCTGATGTATCGAGTCCCTCGTTCGAAACTCAATTCGCATCAAATAGGCTTTTTTGAAGGACATGCACCATATGTACGAGTTTTTTTTTTGAGTGTGTGTGTGTGTGTGTGTGTGTGTGTGCTCAGCTCACAGTTTTACGCCAGATGTGTATACAGGGTGTTACAAAAATTTGTCAAAATTTTTGGGAATAAATTCCTCACATCAAACTAAGAAAAAAAAATTATATGGACCTGTGGTCGGAAGTGCGTACTTTCGTGATTATAGGTTGCCGAAAACGTGAGAAAATGAACCTTAAATATCCATAGTTCCACTACTATAGGACCGATCATATTCGGGTTAAGATATCACTAAGGAACTAGTATGTGAACTATCCACATATCTATCTTTCAAAACTTCCGTTACTTGCTTATGATTTTTGGAGACATTGTTTAAGAGTACTTGATCACTCTCCACCTACTTCTCTAAAAATTGGTGTGCAAATACTAGAGCATTCTTAAACATGGATATTTGGATAGTTTACATACCAGTTCCTCACTGATGTCTTGACCCAACTATGATAGGTCCCATAGTAGTGGAGTTATGAACTTCTAAATTTCACTCGTTTCACGTTTTCGAAACTTTCCACTTTTGAAAATATTGTAACACATTCGTGTAAAATCCTGTATGTGTGATACCTTACTTGTCAGGAACTGAAAGAAATTTGATAGAAAAGCAGCCCAATATATAAAGAATATTTGGTCAGGGATAGGGTAGACTTAGATCGGCTTGCCTTGTATATTGTACTTTACTTAACAATAGCCACTGGCCGGATCTCAACAAAATGTGATGGGAAAATAGCTCATTTTGTAAGGAATAAAATCTATACATTTGCTAGCAGAGCTTGACCAGGTACAGGTTTAGCCAGGGGTGGATCCAGGACCGACTTCTGGGGGAAGCGGTGGGTTGTTAAAATGTTCCTTTTAAGAGCTCCAAACTCTCGGATGGATTTTATTTATACATATAAAATAAGAAAGTTTCCTCTTCTGGATCCGCCCCTGGGTTTAGCTCCTAACAGAGTCTGTGCTTGCATGCCGGGAGCTCTTGAGTTCAGTTTATCGTCTGTGTTCCCCTTGACTTCATGCTACTGTTTGTTCATTACCTTCATAATCATTGTCTTTCTTATCATTAAAATATAAATTATGGAAGTAAAAGGAAAAGTTACGAACAAACCTTTCGCGATACAGAAAAGTAAAGGAAAGTGTAACCATATGGTTCAGCTCATTGAATATTTATGAAGAAAATTTTAATTTTTTAAGTGAACCTCGTATAAAAGTACTCTCAAAAATTTTTCCCTCAGCACACAGACGAATATGCACATGTGTGTGTGCGTCGCGTCTGCGACGGAGATCTTGGTGATCCTCTCGTCTCCCCAAATAAGGTGCTAAAATTCAGCGCAGGAAGCAAATGTCGTCTCTAAAAATTCCTACCTATGGGTTGTCATAGCTATTTTTAGCTTTGACATCATCAGGCTGCATCGAGAGCTTGTCCACGGCGTAGAAACGCAAGGAGACGGGGAGAAAAACTAAGTTAGTCTGACAAGTATGCCCGGTGAAACAACAGAGAATTATCATGGAAGCTGTGTTGGTGCGAGTAAACACATAACTGTTCGTTAAATACAGCACATTAATACATTAAAAGAACATTAATAATATAAAAATGTAGTTTAAAGACGAAAACTCGAAATCTCAAATCATTTGCACATGATTGTTAACTTTAAAGTCGTCTTAGCGATGAGAAGCAACAGAGCAGTGAAAAGCGTTCTATTCATCGCAAAGAAAATAGAATGACAACAAGGGAACTAAACCCGTAATCTTCAGGACTTCCACCCTGGAATCACCAAAAATGATCTTTCTTCAGCATCAAACCGACTGAACAATGACAGTGCGAGATTGTGAAAAATAACGATGTAATAAAACACAACCGGTAACCCGCGACAACCGCGTTTTCCGCGCTTACAACAATAATAAATGGGCCGAGTATTAAATTTTATTATCGTATTCAGTTATCAAAATCAAAGTGCCTAAATGTAAAGTAATATGTGTTCGTGAAGTTTTAGTGTTGTTAATTAAAGTGAAAAGTGAAATCTTGAGTATCCTTTACCAAAACAATTATCATGATCTAAATTTATATTTTTAGTTTTAAGAAATAATCTAATTTACTTTTATTTTCAGCATGAATGACCAATGCCTATGCGACGTAATAATTTTCATATTATTAAATCGCATCAGCATTGAAATGTAATTAGAGTCAACTTTGTGTCGATTTCCCAGAACGTTCTAACCCGAACTCTGAACCGTGTTGTCCAGTGGCTATATGGTCGGCTTTGGTGAAAGGTCCAAATCGTTATCAAAGTCCAAGAAAGACGTATAAATTGTAGAGGATCGAATCCCGGACCATAGTAAATGCACAAGCCCACCTTGGGAACCGCAGGACACGAACCACATACACTTGTCTGAATTTGCCGAAAGTCGAGTAATATACGTGTCGAGGCTTGTTTTGATACGCAATTCTGGTTAAAAGTATTACATAAACATCCAGTCGTCCATTCATAAATCACAAATTGTGGGCATATACGAATCTCGTATCAAATGAAGTTTCTGTTCTACGTAACTTCACAATTTTCGGATTACTCTACTTCCCTTGATTTTTATTTATTTATTTATTTATTTATTTATTTATTTAACAATCACAGATAGAGCTAAAAGAACACTTTATACTGGGTATCTAACAACAACAATAACAACGGAAAGGATTTGGGAAAGTATCGGCCAGGGCCTGTTTAGTAAGTACCATCCCGGCATTTGCCTAGTAGGATTGAGGAAAATCCTGGAAAACTCCAGTCAGGACGGTCGGCAACGGGATTCGAACCCATGACCTCCGAAATGCAAAAGGCAACGCTTTACCATTTGAACTACTTCGCTCGGTTAATGTGATAAGGCTGTACTTCTAACTAAAACTTCGAACTTTACGAAAGTCATTAATGGTATTAAAATAATAAATAAATAAATAAATAAATAAAACTTTGCCGTATTCCAGCATCACACACCGTTAGTTTAGATCACTTCATAATTGTATTCTATAGATGCTGAAAATACTATTTTAAAAAAATTGATTTTTATTGAAGTACAGAGTTTAGAAAGTTCTTTAGAGGGGAAAAACTACGACTGAGTTTTGTAAAAGACAAATATTGTCCAAATTAAACGGAAAATTTACAATATATCATTTTGTTCTGATTAGCAAAGTATCCATTAATTTCATTTAAAATAAGTCACCTCAATTTCGTCTTTTTTCTTTAATGTCTGTAAAAGAAAACTCAATATTAACATTTAAAGAACATAGTTCCTTGACATATTGTAGGGACTCTAAAAAAAGTTGAAAAAAATTTTGAATACAATAATTTTATCTGAGACGTATGCCGCGACCATGTTATGATATAGAATTACTGTATTTCACTATTCCTATAATATATCTAGGTGTCTCCATGCACATATCTTCAGTATCTCATTGCAAATAATTGTATTCCAAATATTACTTTTCAAATTAATATTTACGCTCTCACCTTCTATTCGTGCAGTGACGGGTTTGATTCCCAGTGGGGACACGAGGTCGAAAAGATGCAACAGTTTTTCCAGGCCAGCCACTGTGAGTGAGATGTTCCTGAGTTTTCCTCACTCACACCAGGCAAATGCCGGGATGATACCTAACATATAGGTGCCAGGTTGCTTCCTTGTTTCTCCAATCCTTTCTTCCTTCTCTTTCATCGGATAGTGTGCTCGCCGAGGGACGTCACTCTCATACGTGACGGGTTATAAATGGCTTTAGATGCCGACAGCCCAGAAATCTAATTTCTAATTCCCCAAATTAATATTTTGAAATAACAAATATATTTTTTTCAAACTAATTAAATTGAACTCTTCATTGAAAGAAATTAAGAGGCTTTATCCTAATTTTAATTTTAGTTCGTTACTTTTCTTCATAGTTCCAGAAAGTGAAGATGAACACTAAATAGATAAGAAGCCTATAGTCTTGTTTGGAAAGGACACAAGTTATAAGCACAACAGTTTGCTTATAGACGGTAAGGAACATGTATGTATGTAACCTGTGATAAACTCATTTGTGCATTACTTTTGGCGTATTCACTTCAGACGATTTAATTTCTTTTTATTTTAAAAAGACTGCTATATTTACACCAGCGCTATGCATTCTCGCACGGATAGCAACATACAGCAGACGAAAAGACTGACGGCCTTGGCAACCAACGGCAGCCAATCACAACCCTACCTGCGATTACGTCATTTGGTAGGCGGAACTCACGCAAACAGCGAGAACAAGAGAGAAAACGCGGGAAGCAGCATTCATTGGGCGCGAAGATATCAACTGAAGAACAATATATAAAACAACGTTGCTGAAATGGATTGATTTGAAAGTTAGAAAAATTAGTATCTGCTATC
The DNA here is from genome assembly GCF_964235325.1 of Thermobia domestica. Taxonomy (NCBI): domain Eukaryota; kingdom Metazoa; phylum Arthropoda; class Insecta; order Zygentoma; family Lepismatidae; genus Thermobia; species Thermobia domestica. Next base: position 12,134,446 of record NC_137457.1, on the reverse strand, counting down.
ATCTCACATTTTAGATTAACAATACATTTTTTTTTTTTTTTTGGTATAAAACAGACCTGTTCATTGTGGAGGATAAGTAAGTATTAAAATTTTATAAAAGAATACGCCTATACCTGTGTATCATTTACTATAGTTGTGTCTGTAAGACTATGCCTCATGTTCTTCGCCTTGTGTGCATGGTGCAATATATTGATACGAGTGAATTTTTAAAGTGTTAAATTAATTTTCCTGTTAAATGATGCTGATATTTTGTCTTATTTGTCAACTTTAAGTCATTACTCGAATTTTCTTCTCTGTGTAGTTAGCGGTAAAAGAAGATATCATTTTGCGATAACTTGTTTCTTCGTTAACGCTCGGAAGAAAAGTTCAATTAATGGCTATCTAATGTGATGTTTGCTTTACTTGGATTATCATCCTATGGAGTAAACGCCACAAACCCTTATACGATCCCGGCTTTTTGAGGTAAATTTTAACCTTTCAGTCAAACAGGTATTGCTTCATTGCTATTTACCGTAGGATCATGGTTTGTACCTCGTTCGTTTCACAATAGAACAACCTTTCCAACCGTACCACTAGCTTGTCAGTATCGTACACCTAATACGGGAAAATCGGGAAACCCGGAAGTTTTTTTCGGAAATAACGTTTTCTCAAAAGTTTTGTGTCCCTCTGATCTGGATGGGGGTTCATGTAGGGGTCTTAAAATTACTGAAAAAATACACAATTACGGGGGAACGCAATAATTGTGCAAAATTTCAATGTGATATCTTGAAAACTAAGGGCGGGAATTTTTTAAAAATCAAATCTGAAGATGACCAATCTTCCTGAAACAAGATTATTTGTCCCTGGATCATGGTTCATACCTCATTCTCTTCAGAATAAAGCAACCTTTCAAAGTGTATCATTCACATGTCCAAATCATGCAACAGAAACGGTAAATTAGGAAAATCAGGAAAATTCCCTTTTTGATACTTTTGGGCCCCTCGAGCCAGGGCCCAGGTTCACATAGAGAACTCAAAAATGGTGATAAATAGTTAGAGGTGTACACAAAGCGTATGCAATATTTCAATATGATTTCTTGTAAGTTAAGGGTGGAAAATTTTTGAAAATTGCCTCAAGAGGAAAATGTGGTGTCACGCTCCCTCCCGTCCCATTTGATCATCCGGTTCCAAAACGCATCCGGGATGTTTTTTGGTCCATGTTTGGTCCAATATAAAAAACCTGCCATAATACCTGTTATAGGACCTAAATATGCAGTTAAAGGCAACACTGCATTATGGTACGAAAACGTACTGTGGATTGTAAAAGGGGTAAGGAACATCTATTCTAATTTACTAACCTATAGCATGTTCCAGTAATCACCATTAATTCTGGTATGTACTAAATATTTCGATTAGAATATACGACTATCCTTCGTCAGTAGCAGGTGGGAATATTTAATCTTAAGAGGAAAAGTAGGACACATGTTACGATACTGCGGTTCCAGTGGAAAACAGTAAAAAAATCATTCTGATTTCATTATTTCCACTGGAGTTCAACCATTTTAGTACGTCTATATTTTTCTTCTTAAGATAAAATAAGCCTACCTTCTACTAACAATGGATATCATCCTATCCGCAATATGTAACTCATATAAGAAATTATGGTGGCTACAGAAGCATATCGGTGTTAGTAAATTCCAGTACAATATAAGCGCAACGATAATTCCACGTATAGTGAAAATCAAGAATATGGGTGTCACTTTATAATGATTACAATTTTAAATATATGTATGTTATATCCGTTAATATGTACAGATTTAACAATCTATCTGCGCTGAATGTTTAGGATTACGATTAAGAATTATATTTCTGGGCTTTCGGCATCTATGACCATGTTAGCCCGTCACTAGGATTAGGATTAGGAATTAGATTTCTGGGCTTTCGGCATCCATGACCATGTTAGGCCGGCACTAGGATTAGGATTAGGAATTAGATTCCTGGGCTTTCGACATCTGTGATCATGTTATCCCGTCACTAGGATTAGGATTAGGAATTAGATTTATGGGTTTTCGGCATCTATGGCCATGTTAGCCCGTCACTAGGATTAGGATTATAAATTAAATTTCTGGGCTTTCTGTATCTATGGCCATGTTAGCCCGTCACTAGGTTTAGGATTAGGAATTAGATTTCTGGGCTTTCGGCATCTATGGCCATGTTAGCCCGTCACTAGGATTAGAATTTGGAATTAGATTTCTGGGTTTCCGGCATCTATGGCCATGTTAGCCCGTCACTAGGATTAGGATTAGGAATTAGATTTATGGGCTTTCGGCATCTATGGCCATGTTAGCCCGTCACTAGGATTAGGATTATAAATTAAATTTCTGGGTTCTGTATCTATGGCCATGTTAGCCCGTCACTAGGATAAGGATTAGGAATTAGATTTCGGGGCTTTCGGTATCTATGGCCATGTTAGCCCGTCACTTATGACAGATTATGTATCTCGGTGACCATCTATCCGGAGAATTTGAGAGGAAGAAGGGAATAATGAAAGAAAGAAGTGGCCTGGAAAGGTTATGTTAGGAGCTGTCCTGGCATTTGCCTGGTGGGAATGAGGAAAACCCAGGAAAAACCTCACTGAAGATGGCTACCTTGAAAAGCCCTTACATCTTTTTGACAGAAAGTGTCCTCTAGGGATCCAACCCAGGACCACTTACACTAAAGACGAGAGGGTTAGTGATTAATCTACGCAGAATTAGTCAAAATTTTTATAACCTGACATTTAGCAAGCAGATTATGGAGATAGGAGAACAATAGAAAGAAATGCAGAGGTCTTATTAAACGCTTCTCTAGACTCAGTGCTGTACTCATGCCTTTCTTTCTTTCATAAAGTCGAAATTCTTCCTCATTATTGTGTTCTGCATAGTACTAGCGATGGCTTCTAGAGGATGTGTTACTTTGCCAGATTGTTTCTGTTACATTTGTGGTAATTATACAGTGAAAAAGCAGCAACGAAATATTACTGATTTTGTGAAAAAGATTTACTATGCTTATTTTAAAATTAAATTAGGGAAACAAGACAAGTCCTGGGTCCGACTCAAAGTTTGTTCAGTTTGTGTAGAAGAATTAATTCAGTGAAGTCAAGGTACGAAACAATCATTTCGCTTTGGGATCCCAATGGTAATGTAAGTATATTGTAGCCGATATGTTGGAAAACTTCAAGCAGTTGGGGAGTAACATGAGCATGAAAGTCCACTTTATCCGTTCACACCTTGACTACTTTCCAACAAATCTTGTGAAAAAAGATATCAAGGAAGATGGAACACAAACATGATAGCCGATTACTGTTGGATGTTGAAGAGGGATGATCCACAACAAACTCACAACAGAAAAAGCACTAAAAGAAATTTTGTTGGAAAGAGTAAACGTTTCTATAATGACTTATAAACATGATAACTATGTTGAATGTCTATGTTTAAATTTTTAATGCACTAAAATTGTGTTAATTAAAATATTTATAAAATATAACATAAACAAAATTTGTTAAAAGTTTTTGCTAATTATTCTGAAAGTACTACTAAATTTTGTTGAAAACCTTACGTGATGGAAAAAGCAGGTTTTATTTTTGAAATCAGCGCTAAAAATATAGATTCAAATAACCTATTAAAGTTAAAACAATTTTTAAAAAGTATTCTTTTGCAGACCTGTGTACTCTAAGTGCATATGATGTAAATAAAAAGCTTTTTACGACTATATAATCTTACTATCTGAAATTGAATTCTTTTGTTTATAATCCTTGAAATTGAAAGTACTTCCTTAGAGGAAAGCAGAAATAATTTCCATAATAAATTAGTAAGATTACATAACAAATCAATTATGAAAATTAGTCTTTCATTAGAAGTAAAAGAAGCCAATTATTTAAAGTGCGTTTAGTCTATTTTTATTATAATATGATTGGCTTAGTCTGCACCAGAGTAATAGAAGTATTAATTTTTCATTTTCAATAAATTTCTTGTATTTTTCTTTGGCTTAGTCTGTACCAGAGTAATAGAAGTATTAATTTTTCATTTTCAATAAATTTCTTATTTTTTCTTACATTACTTTGAAATGAAGATCTCATTGAATTTTATAAATTTACAGCTATTAACATTTACTAATACATAAATGAAACAATACAATAAATAAATATTTTTATAGCTTGTGTGAAAATTTTATTGGTGCATCCTGAGGACAATAAATACCGTAAGACGGAGTTACTTTGGACCAGATGTGAGGAACTTTATACAAAATCGCATGTGACTTACAAACGTAATGATTTAGAACACTGTATTTTAAACATATAATAGCTAGATATATATGGACAACATTCGTGCAAATACGCTGGTAAACATTCAGTATGACCACAGTTATTGAAATATAAATTTTGTTGCAAAGTAACCCCATACATGAGGAAGCTCTGCACCACATACAAAAAAGTATGTTCACCACACGAACATAATGTCTCTGTGCAACGATTTTCCTTCAGTATTTATACATTTCACTTCTTGCATACAGTCTACAAATATTGATATTAGAATGATGGTATCGGTGTCAGTATGAATTACCGATATTTGTAAAGAAAATTATGTATTTTCTGGTACCTGCACAGGAATCACATTCTGATAATTTAGCATATGTCCCATAAAAATGCCAACTCAGGAACAGAAAAAAAATCCAGTAAACTGATTTGCCTCCGTTGCTCTTTGGTCCAAGAATATCATCCCAAACGTAATCAGTGGAATATTTACGGGTTTTGGCGCTTTCAGGCTGAAGCCCAACCAAATTGCATGAATTCATTTTTTAAAAAGAAATCTTATGTTATTCATTTCTATGAGTATAAGCTTCAAGCCTTCTCAAAAGTCTATTGATTTCTAAAATAAAATTAAAAAAAAAAAAAAGAAGAAGTCTTTCTGAGTGAAGCCCCTTGCAAATTATTTTTCGGGATCCACAACTGTTCGTAATTTATTTTACAACAAGAAATCCATTTCGGCATCTACCTAAATAGGAAATTTACCTAAAAATTAAAAGACAGGAGGTATAACTAACTAACTAACTAACTAACTCTATGGCCTATGGAACCCGGAGGTTCAGTGCCGCGTTCAAAAAGCTCTCCACTGACTTCTATCCTTAGCTAATTGCATCCAGTTTCTACTTTGTATTCCTATCTCTGCGAGATCCATCTTAATATTGTCCTCCCATCTGCGCCTAGGTCTTCCTAATGGTCGTTTTCCTATGGGTCTACCAGTCAAGACTTTGAAAGCGTTTCTACTTTCTTCCATTCTAGCTACATGACCTGCCCACCTAAGCCTCCTAGACTTGACGACCCTAACAATGTTGGGTAAACCGTATAAACTATGTAGTTCCTCGTTATGAAGCTTCCGCCATTCCCCATTCTCGTTCCTCTTGGGTCCGAATATTCTTCTCAGGATCCTGTTCTCAAATACTTTCAGTCTATGTTCTTCCCTCAGAGTAAGCGACCATGTTTCACAACCATACAGAACAACAGGCATGATTATCGTTTTATATATTTTAAGCTTCAAATTCCTCGACAGAATTCGCGACGACAAGAGATTTTGAACCGAATTGTAACACGAATTCCCTGCTTTTAGTCGACATTTAATTTCTTCGTGAATATGATTTTCGTCTGTTAATATTGACAGGAGGTATAGCAGTGGTAATTTCCTATATAAGGGTTACTTTGGACTTGTGCAAATTATCTCGATTAGAGGCTGAAACCGCTTTCTCCCAGTTTTATTTTCTTATGACTTTAAAACGTTTCACACTTCAATTTCAACTATTGCTTCAAAGTACCATTATACACATTAGTATTCTACGAAACTGACTGAACTTTGACGGAAATTCTTGTAGGTGATATCTTTCAAATTTTGTGGGCCTTTACAGTGACTGCTTTCCATACCTCTACACTGAGAAAAATCAGTTCTCCGGACAGTCGTATATTGTACTAATATACGGAATCCTCTTGCTCACTACAGAAATCAGTACGGAAGATACTTTATCCGTATGGTACATAGGCACTTCGCTTAGATGTTACATCATGCCGTTACAGTATGTTTGATATCTAACAGTCTTCCTTATATTACATATATATATGTATGTTACCTTCGTCAGCTATATGTTATATACGTCCATTTGTATGTGAGATCCTGGTCGCCTATATTGTTTCATACGGAAAGTATGTATAGATGGAACACTTATACAGAAAGTATTATAAAACACACATTTTCAGTTATACGTTTGCTGTATGTTAAGTTCAAAAACTACAGGAATTACAAATGTAACATACTCTTTTACGTACACCACATACAATTTCTTTTCTCAGTGTACAACAACAAACCCTAGTTAGATATTCTGTCTTATGGTGACAGTTGAAACTTTTTCTTTACAGTTCATGGTTATACCGACAGAAGACTCTGCAACTCTTTTCATATTTTGTGCACAAAGTTACCCTTGGAATGCAAAGTAACCCCGTCTTACGGTAGATGATATTAAATCTTCGTGTTCTAAATTAAATTTTGTTCTTTGCCAAGATTTAAGTTGAAATAAATTTATTTTGCTAAAGATCTAACAATAATTTATCTTCTAATGGTGTTTTAATATTAAATAATGTTGCAATATTTTAATTCTAAATTACAATAATGATTATTTATTAATTTTCCTCCTAATGGAAGGAAAAGCAATCAATAATTAATTATTCTTACCTCAGCTTGTTATCTGTCCTCATGAAGCACCATCTGTCCTTCGTAATAACATGATCTTGATGAAAATGTCGATTCATAAAAGTATTATTTATTTCATTAATTATTCACATTTTTCAAAATTACTAAACATTCAAAGGTTGTCAGAAGACGTTTGCGAGCCGATCTTTTGTTACTAGATATGAATGAATGAGAATTATCTTCTTACAATAATAATAATAAAAATAATAATTTATTCCTCATTTACATTTAATATAAAAGATTAATTAACGCAATTGAAGAAAAATAAAATAACAAGAATTTTAGGAGTGATCCACAAAATGGATAAAAACATTACGATCTTGGCCAAGAATTTTAGGAATGATTCAAAAAATGCATCAAAAGATTGCGATCTTGGCCAGTAATTAGTTTTTGAATCAGGGGCTATAAAATCTTTGAACGCCCCTAAATCGAGTTTTCGTATTTTTTTTTTTTTATACAATATGAACATCATACTGAGTTAAGTGATGGTTTGGGCTTGGGTTCTCCAGATATAAGGAATAAAATAATATTTTTGATTGAAATACATTGGTTCTTTTGAAGCGTTTTAGGATCAGGGGCCACAAATTTTTTGAGTGGCGCCTAAATCGAGTTTTCGTATCTTTTACGCAATACACATCATATTGAGTTAAGTGATAGTTTGGGTTTGGCTAACTATATGTAGTTCTCCAGATATAAAGCGTAGAAGAAAATTTTTGATTGTAACATATTGGATCTTTTGATTAAAAAAAATCACTTATATACGCTATTAACAAGATTGAGGCCATACGCAGATGAATTTATTGGAGATTATTAATGTTGTTTTAGGCAAAAATAGATCAGTTTTTATAAACCAGATGAATATTTACCATTCGCCAAATACTCGATAAGATATGGGAATGTAGTACCATAGGCCTATTGCTAGGCTAGGAGACAAACATTATACAATATTTTTACCGAATTTGGTATATCCAAAATGCTAGTTAGATTAATAAAGATATGTTCAAATGAAACTCAATTTAAGGTCCAAGTAGAAGACACTCTCCCCGAGTTTTCATGCCAAGAATAACTAGAAATAATGAGACGCGTTGTAACCATTATTATTCAATTTTGTTCTGTAATGCATTGTGAGGCTAATTAAAGATAGCAATCAGGCTCTAAAGTTGAATGTACTCATCAAGTTATGCTGATGATGTAAATCCGATAGGAAAAGGTACGGGGTCAATAGAAAGAAATATATATATATTTTTTTCTATGTCTGCAGGAACATGAAAACCTTAAAGTAATACTTTTATACTTTTACAAATTAGTCACTTTGAAATATCCAGGATCAACTTAGCAGATCAGATTCATATCCAAGAAAAAAATAAATGTTACATGAAAACAAGGAATTCTAGTTATTTCTCAGTTCAAAATTATTTTGCTTTTGTGAATTTTATAGAAGAATTTGAGAAGTTAAAAGTAACAATAATGCCTGTTGTGCAATTTCGTTGCGAATTATGGTCGCTTACTTTGTGAGAAGAAGGCAGACAGGTATTTGAAAATAAAGTTCTGGGGCGAATATTTGGTCTCAAGGGAGTCGGAAACGGCAGAAACTTCATAACAAAAACATTGCATAAGTTTTGCCATTTACCTAATATTGTTAAGGTAATTAAGTCTATAACGTTCAAGGGCATCTCATATATTCAAAATAGAAAAAAGTAGAAATGCTTTCAAAATTTTAACTGGGAACCCAATCTGAAAGAAACCATTAGCAAAACCTAGATGCAGATGTGAGGACAGTAGTAAGATGGATCTCGTATATAAAATAAAAATTGGATGCTACGGTCAGAAGTAAATGGTAGTTATTTGTGAATACTTCTATTAAACATTTTCATAGTTCTAGAACTAGTAAGTTAATTGAACACAAGTAATGAGTATGAAAATTATTTTAATATAATTATAATATTGATGCAAGGAAATTAATTATTGTTCCTACTGATACATTGCATACAATTTATTTTGAAGTTTAAAAATAAAGGATATCTGCAACAAAAGGAAAATAATATTATTTTAAATTATGTGTAAACATTTTCATAAACTTGGAGTCAATTTGTAATGATTGGCATAAGTTCATTTCGCAAAATTGGACAGTATATGTACCATTTTAAAAGGAACATTGACTTAAAAGTTTCAACATTAATAAAATGAATTTTTTCAGTCCCATGAAGAAGTCCTTTAGCCTAAGAGAGACGGGTGATTAAGATAAATGAATGATGATAGAACAATTTGTGGAAACGGGACTCCCATGGAATCTGAGAAAACCCACGGAAGCAATGTTCTGCACCACAAATTTATTTCACCAGAGACGTAACCAGGGACCCCACGAACCAGAGGTAAGGGCTCTACCACGGACACACTGTATTCCTTAAACATTAATGAACTGCAGAATTAAAAAAAAAAAAAGTTTATTTGACTATTTTATTGACATTACAAAACTTCATTCATTGAAAACAATTTGTGATTCATGTATATTTTATTTCGAAGTTTAGTAAAAATAAACGTAATTTTTAAATTACTTTAAATCGAACAGATCATTTACTCTCAGTAATTAACAGATGCTTTTCAATTATGAATATTTTATTTAATCAAATTAAGATTTCCATTATATTGCTCAATATTTCTTTCATTCAGATATAGTATTATAACAACACTATCCATGACGTTGGATAGGATATTATAACAAAGGAAACACTGACTATTTCTTCAACACAGACTGTATGGTGCGTGTTGAAGTTTTGGTCAGGTTTATTTTGTTACAATATAGTATAATGGAGAAATTTCAATATTAGTTCTACCATACAAAGTTTAGTACTATTTTATATAGATGAAAATAAAAACAAAGCTTAATTTTGTTTGCAAGCGAAAAAGAAGGGAAAATTCTATCACTTGTCTCCCATCTTCATTTTAAACACAGACATTTTTTCATATAGCTGAATAATGTATTATGTTAATATAATAGAAAACTAAAGAAAATTATCTCTAATATATAACCATAATAATATATCTATCGATATCCAGAATTAATTTTTTATAATTGACGATGTCCTACCGTTGGTCTCTTTTGCCGGGGATTGTTTTAAATTATCCACCATTTAGAAATTTTATGTGTTAATTGTGTGGGAAATTACAGATTTATCTGTAATAGCATTAGTTGGTCATCTTCGTCACTGTAGAACACATAATTCTGACATTTTGTTACATCTTATAACTTGTGTTCAGCAGTACTTCAGTACTTTTGGCGTTGTATTGAGAGAAGAAATATATAATAAGAAATGTTAAATATACTATACACTTCATTTGGATCTTGTTTATGAATTTAATATTCCGAAAATGCTTCAACTCTTACCTTTTAGCAATATAGTGACCAATTATTTAATGTAATGCTACCCCAAGGTATATAAAATAACAGGTAACCTCAGTTCGCTTTTAGCGTTCTGTTTGGCTTCCTGTCTGTGACGTCATGTGGGGGGACTTTTGTCTATCTTGAAACAGTATACCAACTAGCGTAATTGCGTTTGGAGTATTTCACTTGTTCTTTTGAAAGATATCTCGCGATATTGTAAAATAGAGGATCTGCCTTTTCATCCTATTAACTGAATGAAGCCGAAAAACAATCTAATATTGGCACGTCTAATTGACTGCTCTCGTTTCTGCCTTATATATTGGCTCAAAATATTGTGATTTTTATATGTTGACATGTAGCGTATCTGTCTTTTATTTTTATTTAAGTCATTGCTTCAGATTCATATTATACAATGGTTACATGTTGCACGTATGGTTCTACAAATAGAAGTGAGAAGAAATTACCCGGAATAACCTTTCACGAGTAAGAAAATCATGTGTCTGTCGTTTATTGTTATTTAAGTCCTTGCTTCAGATTTATATTATACAATGGTCAAATGCTGTAAGTATGGTTGTACAAATAGGAGAGAGAAGAAATTACCCGGAATAACCTTTCACGAGTAAGAAAATCATGTGTCTGTCGTTTATTGTTATTTAAGTCCTTGCTTCAGATTTATATTATACAATGGTTACATGCTGTAAGTATGGGTGTACAAATAGGAGAGAGAAGAAATTACCCGGAATAACCTTTCACGAGTAAGAAAATCATGTGTCTGTCGTTTATTGTTATTTAAGTCCTTGCTTCAGATTTATATTATACAATGGTTACATGCTGTAAGTATGGGTGCACAAATAGGAGAGAGAACAAATTACCCGAAATAACTTTTCACACATAAGAAAATCACCAATCGTGGGATACGTATGGCTGTGACGTATAGATTCACGATTTTATGGTATGGACAGATCCTCTATTTTCTAACATCCTTGCGATACCTCCACGTGACGCTACCGATTACAATGTATCCTGGGAAAAATGAGAGCAGAAAGGCTGAATCGAAAGTTCCCTTAGTATATTCACATGTTAATTTTTGTCTTTTTCTTTTAAAAGTGGACTTTGCAATAATTCAAACAATGTATGATTCATCATGCTGAGTGAATTACTCATGTTGAAAACTTAAAATTTTGACAGTTCTTTCTAATTTAAAGGAAAACGCAGGTGTCTAGAGAGGCGTTGAAGAACACATGAAGTGCACGTTTCTCTAATACTCAAGGAATTCAACACATTATATAAATATAGTTACGAACACTAAGAAATGCAGTAGCTTCTGTTTCCTAACAGATTATGAGGTGCGTTTCTGGAAAGCTATGTCTATTGAGCAATTTGGAATGACATTGAAGTTTTAAAGTATTATACATAATAATATTGGTTGTAGTGAACTTAAACGATGGCGTTATTGCTGGCTTTCAGAGTCAGTTAAGCAAGGTTTCGGATAGCTATTGGATGACTAATAGTATTACTGATAAAGCGCGAAATCTTTTCAACTCTGACCGCAGATTGAGTATGCAGATCATGTGAGAACAATTAAACTTGCCAAAAACTATTCTGCACAAGATTGTGAAAAAAAGTTTGTGCAAAATTGCTGTCAAGGACTTCCGGACCAAACATGGCCTCACACTGCTTCCCCAGCCACCCTACATCCCAGATGTGGCTCCTGTAGTTTTCTTCTTCTTCCCTGGACACAAAAGGGTCATGAAAGGACGGCACCATGGCTCTGTCCAGGCCAATTAAACGGCTGTAATAAGGGTGCTGGAGAGCATTCCAGTTTCTGCGTTAAAGGGAACCTTCAATGATTGGCAGAATCGCTGGAGGCACTATGTTGATGCAGAAGGGACATATTTTGAAAACTAAGTCAATGTGTGAAAATTGCAATCAATTAATTTTAAAAATTGCAGTCCTACTACTTCTCGGAATAACCTTGTATGTATCATGAGACATGCGTTTCTTAAAGTTCAAAAGTCGTAAACAGTGTACAGCAAAGGCTTGTTCAGTAATATCCTGTTGCACAAAATTCCATTGTAACGAAATCAAAACTTGAATAAAATTTCTCAATTTTGCGAAACAGGCAGTGCTTTAGATGCTTCCAGTACTGATTCGGCTTCACTAGCAGAAGACAAAATTAGTAACATCAATCTGGTTCATACATGTTTGTAAGGTTTTGAAGAAACATTTGCAGTATTTTCTGGATTTTAAGTACAACTTCACTTTTACCATAGCCTTACTTAATTAAAGATTTTTAAACTACACAATGGCTTTATAGAAACCATTGTAATTGCTAGTTGCTAACGACAATTAATATTGCAATTGCTAATTTCTAGTTCTTCCTTTTATATAAATGTCCGTATCTGTTTAGAAATAAGAACATAGTTCGCACTAATCATATTACGAAAGACATTAAGTATCGTTAAAACAAATTTAAATTAATTATATAAATGCAAATTAGTAAATGCAGTGATATGGTAGAAAAAGATTGAATTAATTATATCACTAGAAATTAAAAGTTAGTTGTGTTATATGTGGAAGCAATCATAGAATTAAATGCAGAAAGTTGGTGCATTTTCTGCTCATACACCAACTGAAAACTAGAATCTTAATAATTTTCCTTTCAATTTGTCGAATATAGTATGGTATCTATGTTCTAAGTAAGAATTTCTAATAGCGTAATGAAGTAACTAAGGTTTTACGTTATTAGAACTACATTTCGTTAACATCAAAACGTGAAATTTTGAGTGATATACACTGTAGCTAGACATCCAAAAATGTAAATGTCAACTGGTAAAAATTTGAGGGTAAAGTTCCGTAGATAGCATACCTCCTTACAGGATTCAAAACATGGTAGCAATACCCAATTAACCTGTTATTAGCTAATTTACTACTACTATTGCTATTGCTACTACTGCTACAGAACTTCATCCGAATATGAGAGATGTATTAATGTGCTTAACCCTATAATAATGGTAATAATGGGCTTTTGTTTATTGTTATGTGATAGTGCCATTAATGTAAATACGTGAAGTATAAATTGCACATTGTATTGCTTAAGAATTATAGTTTAGTTGTTAGTTAGTGATAGTTTTAATTAGTTATCAACTGTCATTTAGTAATAGTTATTGTTTTACATTTCAGTTTTTTTTTTACAATTTAAATACTATTCTTGACGTAGTCTATTGTCATTATGTTGTCTAATTACTAATAAAACATTTTAATCTATTCTATTCTATAACCATTGGCAGCATAATGTACGGAAAGATTCAAGAACAGTGTCCGTGGGTTTTGAAAAAGCACTTCCATTTCCTTTAATATATATATATATATATATATATAGGGTGTTCTCAAAATGGCACCCACGGATCACAGAGCATTATTCTGCAAGTCAAAAAGTCAGAATAAAGCAATATAATATATATATATATATATATATATATATATATATATGCATTAATTATTAGTTTCCCTTCATCGAAATAATGTAATTAAGAAATGTCATATAAAGATTTCATTTTATTTTTTACAGTTGCTTTATCTCTTAATTGTCAAATTTAAGGGTGACATATATTTAATACTCTTAAACCCTGTCTTCAATTTTCTTCTCCTTTTATTTATAAAATAATTTATTCTTCACCTCAACATTTCAGCTTAGTATGGCTAAAATCAAGGCACCTGTAATAAGAATTCTTGAATACGTTTCTGTTGGCAATATAATAAAATCATACATTGCAGCCAATATTTATTTTTTTTTTTAAATTTAAATCTATGAATACAACTTCTTTAATTTTCTTCAGAGACTGACTATATTTACATTTCAAAAAATGTTTCTAAACTACATGAGAATACAGTAATGTCTTATTCTGAGACTATACTATCAACATCAACACTTTGTTATAGAATATATACAGGGTCTTTCAAAACAACACCGACAACGTTTGGGAGATGATTCCTGACACCAAGATAAGGCAAAAAGTATAGACCAACCTAGGTGCACAAATGCTTCCTTTCGGATTTATAGACTGCCAAAAACATGAAAAAATGAACTTCAAAGGTAAATAGCCTCAAAACTATGGGACCTACCCTAGTCGGGTCAAGACTTCACTTACGTGCGATATCCAAAAATATAGGTTTCAGAATTCTAAGGTACTCGCGAAGGAATTTTTATAGAGGGAGTTCAGCTACAGACATATAATTGGGAATACTCACCAACTACCTCTATAAAAATTGTTGCGGAAGTACCACAGGAGTTTGAAACATGGATATTTGGATAAGGCACATACTAGTTCCTAAGTGAAGTCTTGACCCGACTACGATAGGTATCATAGTATTGGAGCTATGGGTCTCTAAAGTTCATTTTTTCATGTTTTCGGCAGCCTATAACTCCAAAAGGAAGCATTTGTGCACCCGGGTTGATCTATACTTTTTGTCTTATCTTGGTGTCATGAATCACCTCTTAAACTTTGTCGGTGTTGTTTTGAAACACCCTGTATATATATATATACGAGGAGTGTTTAAAAAGTATTGAACCTTATTCTTTCTCGTTTAAACCAATGAAGAGCGGAATACTCTTTTGAGTGTAGATGTAGAGGGAATACGGAATACTCATGCGCAGTCGTGAATCTCTATTCCAGAATTAATTCAACTGAAGACTGCATACAACTACAACAAGACCTACACCGAGCTCAAACATGGTGCGATGACAACAAATTAATAATAAATGTATCCAAGTGTAAATCCCTTTCTTTCACGATAAAAAGAAATCCCATCACCTTTGACTATAGACTGAAAGAAACCAAACTGTCTAGGCCAAGTACTGTTAAAGATTTAGGTGTTATTTTTGATCCTGAATTGAATTTCAATCAACACATAAATATGATAACAAACAGAGCATATAGAAACTTAGGTTTAATGTACAGAATAGGGCAAGACTTTTTCAGTGAGGCAACGCTAGCAACACTTTATTTTACATATGTTAGATCAAAATTAGAATATTGTTCTACTATATGGACTCCCAATAATAAAAAATACTCTCAAGAAATAGAAAGTATTCAAAGAAAGTTCTTGAAAATGCTTACATACAAAAAAAAAACTAGTTTTTATCCCAAATATTTTTCCTACAATGATCTAGTAAACAATTTTAATTTTCTAACTTTAGAAAAAAGAAGATGGATGTTGGAATTGTTATTCTTATACAAGTTATTAAATAATAAGTATGGAGTTGGTCTCGAAAATATCACTGCGGATTCCCAGTTGCAAAACCAGAGTAGAGAATACATTTACATTTTATTGTGCGAAAGCCAGAAGCAATATATTATTTAAATCCCCTATGTGGAGGCTGTGTACGTTATATAATGACATTGTAATTAAGTTTGATAAAGTGGATGTATTTAGTTTATCAGAAAACAGGTTCCGATCATATGCAAAACAAGAAATTTTCTATAGAAATAATGAAGAATTTTATGTATGTAACATTTACTGTGTGTAAACAACACTATAATTGGGCACTAAGCCTGTTGTGTTGTATATTTAATAAATAAAAAAAAAAAATACCGCTCTAAGAAAGCATTAATCGCTGGCAGTCGGCCAACGAGTGAAGACGTGCAGTGAGCAGTCGCCGAATTTCATCTTTTTTTTTGGTAAAATGACAGGATATTGCATCAAAGGTTACCAAAAGCTTCGTGATACCTAAGCGGAAACCATCGCAAAATTCAACAGGCTTTTGAGGACGATACCGTGAGCACCTCACGTATAAAGGAGTGGAACATCCGCTTCAAAGATGGCCGCAGTGGACAGTGAACCATGTTCAGTTAGGCCTCAACAAGCCGGAATGACAATGTCTTGCGTATGTGGACAGACTGTGGTCTTGCAGGACCGCCGTATTACAGTCTGAGAAATTGCGATTGATATAGGGGTAAGCATCGGGTAAGTACATTTAATTTTGAACAAGAATTTGGGGATGAGGAGAGTATCTGCAAAATTTGTACCGATGCTGCTGACAATAGAGTATAAGCAATGGCGTCTGGACATTGCACAGGACATGCTAGACAATGCAAACAGGCCCTACTCATCCGACGTAGCTCCGTAATACTTTTGATTATTTCGTAAGTTGAAAATGCCACTAAAAGGGACCCGATTTGAGTCAAGAGAAGGCATAATGCGGAACGCGCAACGGCATGGTTAATCACCATTTACAACGATAATGTATAATTTGTATATACTTACTAAATCTTGTTAATATTTAGGGCAAAAGTGGTATTTTAAAAGCACAAGCAATTAAGAACAAGAAGAAAAATATAAAGAAATAATTTAAATGTTTGTATCGTGTTGAGATATTTCTTAATTTCGTTGCTATGACAACTTGTTTATCTGTTTGGTGTTGTTGTTATGATAACTAAGAAAGATAGACAGAACGAAGAACAATCTTGTAATGACAGAATGTATAATATTTTAATGTGACAAACTCAATATATGTTGAAAGTGAATATATATATATATATATATATATATATATATATATATATATATATATATATATATATATATAGATATATATAAGTGCATAACTGTGTTGTGTAATTCATGATTATCTCGTGATCTGTATAAATATTCAATATATACATTTGGAATCAGGGAATGTAAGGTAGCAGAATAAATAACGTTACACATTCCAGAATCTGTATTTCAGAAGTGTGTCCAACAATGGCGGGAGTTGGGAGAAGAGTTTGTATTACTAAATAGACTAATTTGAAGGGGATTAGTGTTTCGGATTTCCAGGTCAATAAATGCATTTTTGTTAACCAAAAGTTCCATACTTTTTGAATTCACCTCGTATATATATATATATATATATATATATATAAACGATAGGGCTTGTACATTTTATATCGTGTTACTAAACGAAAAGCCACTAAAAAGATCCTAAAAGAGCCTTGTTTACTTAAGCAAAGGAAATAAATTTCTGAAAGAGCTAATTTTTGTTCATGTTACATGATCTATTACTATTAATAATTGAGCCTAAAATTTAGAAAATGCTTTGCATAATTTTATAAATAATACATTTAGATCAATTTTTAGTTAAGTGAATGTGGATAGAAACTAAGTTGATTTAACTATTTCTAAATTGATTAAACAATTTAGCTTTTGTGTTGTAGCTTTCTGGTAGTGTTGAAACTGATAATATATCCTAATGATACCCTAGCTCATATTCTAATGAAAAATTTAATCTATCAGTTGACTGTTTAATCTGTGTTGTCTAAATAGAGTTTCTAATCAAAGAGTTACAAAATCCTCAATATATGCAATATAAGTAAGAAAATTCCATTCAAGTGGAATACGTACCTGTTCTTAGTGTATTTGGTACTTTTCTAACAGTTCGAGCACCACGTGGAAAATCTACAAAAATATAAATATAACACAGTCAATAATTTTTTAATATTACAATATACCATGTGCTTGCGTTTATAAACACCGAACATATGATTGTGTTTACAAAATATTGCAAACAGGTCCTATTTATAAAGAACAAATACGTGTGGTTTACAATGCAGTACTACAACTTATGTTAGAGTAAGACAAATTGCAAATGACGGAAACTACAGCAACATTACAAATCACGTAACAACAAGGTTACAGCAGCAGCAGCACCTCAACTGGAGCGCTATATAACCAAAAAATCCATCAGTTTAAACTGGCCAAATCCCCTCTTTTGGCTTGCAGTGGAGCCTAATAAGTATTTACCCTAACTCAAGTCTTAGTTTGTAGTGGAGTGAACGGTTTCTTCTCCTCCTGGCTTGCAGTGGAGCCTTGTGGGAGACTTTACCTCTCTTTCTGCTTACAGCGGAGCAGCAAGAAAATCCTAACGACAACCCTGCCTGGCTTGCAGTGGAGCCTTGACGGGAACCTAACCTCTCTGTGGTTGCAGTGTATCAGCGAATGTCCTACACCTCCTCACGTAGTTCGCTACTGAGGAATGCTTCCCAAAATCGTCTGGTCAAACAAACGCTTCTAGTTAAGGGGTGAAATGGAACCCATTCTTGAAACCGTGACTCGATTGCAAGAAATCGATTCTCGATATCTCTTATCGTTCTTCCTCTGATACATGTAGACTAACGGCTAAAGTCGTTTTATAAGACTTATGACACTTATGTGTAACATAGTTTGGAAGTATAATAATAATAAGGGTTGCTTTTGAAAATCATATCAGTTTCTAACGTGGCCTTCAAAGTGTAGAACCCATTCTTCATATAACTAAATAATTTATAAAATGTATATTCTTTAGATAACTTTAAGTAACATTCTGTGTGTTACTTTTTTTTAAATAAGAAGTAATTCATATTTAAGAAAAGAATTGAATTGAATTGATTTTGAGTTTAACGTCCTTTCAGCAGCGAGACTATATGAGACGTGGACCTACTGATTAACTTGGAATCCGAACCACATAAGCTCCCGCCCGGAATTTAACAAAAAGGAAATAATAAACTTTACACAAGCATTCTTTCTTATCAAATAGTTCTGACAGAGAATGTTGATATTTAAATATCAGTAAAATAAAGATTTTTACTTAATTTCTATTACCTATACATCAATTAATTGGTTGCTAGGGTTGGATTGTTTCCGTTCAAATTTCGTGTGTCCTCTAGCAGAAATTAAACCCATGACCTCGTGAACTAAAGACACTCGTGATAGCCAATAGAAAGCTGGAAGGGTAATATTTATAATTTTTGATGAATTTTCGGACACCTTGTGACAATCTTTCAAATCATATGGTTAGCAACAGATTAAAAATTAAAATTATGCATTTCCAAAAGTTAATATTTATACATAAATTCAAACCAACTTTTTTTTTTTTCATCTCGTCTTCTGTAGCCATTTAAAAGAAGGGAAGAAAGAAGGTCAAGTTGAAGTACAGTTATATTTAAAAGAAAGAGGGAAAGAAGGTAAAGTTGAAGTACAGTTATATTTAAAAGAAAGAGGGAAAGAAGGCCAAGTTGTGGTACAGTTATATTTAAAAGAAAGAGGGAAAGAAGGTAAAGTTGAAGTACAGGTATATTTAAAAGAAAGAAGGAAAGAAGGTCAAGTTGAAGTACAGTTATATTTAAAATTTGCCGTTAAGAACAGAATCAGAGAAACATGATTGTGTATCAACATCCAACAAGTCTTATTTGTTTTACAGTTTATAGCTAATTTATTCTCATCACCAACATCAATTTCATTAATCCTTAAATGCACTTCGAACTATAGTCACGTAAGAAAGACAGAGAACAATTTTACCGATAAGTCGTCAAATTGATTCATAAATTGAAAGTAAATTACATATAAAGAAGGGTCTTTAAAGCCTCCAACCGATATGAAACAGTTATATAGGATGTTCAAAAAAGAAAACCTCATGGATTTCATTTGGTCTAGAATTTCTAGTGAAGCCCGATTTTCATGCAATTTGTGGCGAATTGATCAAGGAAGGATGGGAGATTTATGAAACTATGTTTATTGGTTTAAATTCATCGGTGGTAATATCGGTGACGCCTCAACATAAACAGCAAATATTCACCAGCATATCATACAGTTGGAATGAGGTGCGGAGGTTTAAATTTTCTCCGTTAGATGACAACGTCACCAAGGTCAACAAGAAACATTAAACTGGGCCGTTGTGTTGGGAATTGTTGTGCTGTACACACGGAAGAAGAAAAGAATTTGACAGCTGACCAATTTTGTTTTGCCAATAACTCGGGAACAAATGAATTAATTTGGATCTTTTTGTTGTTATCCTTAGAATAGTTATAATTTGATAACTTGCCAAAATCGGGATTCTAATAGATTAATTTATTGTTGAGTTATTAAGAAAAGAAATTTTGTCATCTGAACAATACTCTCTTTCGTGAATGTACAGTTGTGTGTTATTGTGTGATTGTGATCAGTACCAAGTGAGAATGGCGTACTTTTTCAACCAAAGCGTGTGTATCGTTAGAAGTATTTAGAGAACGGAATCTGTTGTTGCTATGCAAAGGGTATTGAGAAACAAATTTGCCTCACATTCTGCACCAGATAGGAACACAATATTGTCGATAGTAAATACATTGGAAGAAACAGAATCGCTTCTGAGTGGGACAAGGAATTATCAGACCCCGCAGGTGGGTATTGTGGAAGATGTCAGTTTTCGATTACTTTGGTCTCCCTAGAAATTTCTCCGTCGTTTGTATCAAGAAAACGGCTATAGTTATTCAACATGTTTATGGGTGTTAGCACTAACACCTAATTTGTATCCTTACTAACATTTAAGTGGTATTCTGCTATTCCGTTTCAAAAATCAAAAAGCTTATTCCAATTGTAAGGTACAAGTGGCGAATATTTGCTGTTTTTCTTGAGGTGTGGTAGATATTATTCGGGACGAATTTAAATCAATAAACATAGTCCTATAAACCTCCCATCCTTCCTTGATTATTAGCCACAAACCACATTAAAATTTGACTTCACTTAGAAATTCTAGTCCCAAATAAAATACATGAGTTTTTTTTAATCAGCCTGTATTTGAAAACAGTTAATCATATTTGATTCAAAGTCCTGCAATTGTAAAGAGAGAATCTTTAAGTTTATATATATATTTAGGTTCAAAGAGGTATGCACATACTATCCGACTTTGTTGTGCTGTATTAGATTTAAAACAGGAGTGGCCAATGTGGGGAGCGCGGTATACTAAGAGAATAGGAAGTCGTAACAGGTACCCCATAGTGGTTTATGTCATACTATCATACTATATAAAACATTCTCATTGTTTTATACCTACTTCTACCAGGCTAATGAATAGATAAGGAGACCACCACCGTGCTGGTTCTCTAAAATGAAAAGTAGTGCTTAATTTTTTTAAATAAAAAGGTTGTCTTAAAAATTGCTTTAAAAGAACAATACGAATTTGTTACAAAATGAAAAAAAAAAATGTGACTACCTCAATTTTAAAAGTGGTCTTGTTCAGTAAAACGGCACATATCAAGTTGACAGTCAAACACTTTTCATACCTCTGACACTAACTGGAGTTGTCGAATTGATTGAAGATTTCGGTAAACATCACTATGCTGCGTCGGTCTTGTACACTATTGACATCTCCCACGTACCAAACGAAACTTCAACAGTCCGTTTGCCGAACTGTAGGCGTTTCATTCAAATACGATTTGTGACTTTTAAACTATAAAATTTTGAAACAATCCAAAACTTCGGAGGCAATCTGTTAAAATGTGTTTTCTGAACAACATAAAGCTAAACAGTTGTTTCGTTTCATTTTGTTAACTTTTGTGTGCTACTATCAACCACATTAAAGTTCATATATGCATATTTTCTCCCAATATATTGGAATACCATATGTAAATTTCGAATTAAATATTTCAGTGAAAGTTCTTACCATAATTTTCGTTGTAGGAATCTTGAGTGTCTGGAGTGTCCGCTAGAAGATCGTCTTCAAAATCTATGGAAATAAAAAAACATCTGCTACAATTACTTACAGGATAAAGCTCAAACCTCAAACTAATCTAGGTGCTGTATATAGGTCAAAGATAAGACCCGCTTCTTTTAAAATCTAATTTCAAATGGAAAACCAATTGAATGTTTCCTGGCGACGTGATCCAAACAGTGTTTGTAGATTTCCTTAACAAAATATTCCTCAACTGACTCAAAATTTTCCTTTGTCTTATCAAATTTTCCGTGGGTTGTTGAAGTGTCCAATTGTTGTGACAAAAGTTATGTGGTAAGATTAACTTACCTATACTAAAGAAAATGCCAACCACATTTGTTTTATTCATTTACTTTTAGCTTCTATTTCTTTTCTTTTTTTCACTTTTCCCTTACTTTTTCCTTACAAAAAATATACCCAATGAACAATCGGTACAAATAATACTACGAGCTCCTTTGGGGTTAACCGGTAAGCGTACGCGCCTTTGGCGTAGGAGATCCGAATTCGATTTCCGATGGGAGCTGATGTGGTTCTTATTCCACATTAATCAGTAGGTACCGTCCCATATAGCCTCGTTGCTAAAAGGGACGTTAAACTCAAATCAACTTCACTCAAATTATACTACTTTAAACACACACATACAAACACACTCACGAACAAACACACATACAAAAAAAAGACTGTTGCTATTGTATTGGTGTATTTCTAAAGAACACAGAAAAATTTAACCTTTATATTGTTCAGTCACTGCGCGAATTTTCCTGAATTTTCACGATTTTATCCAAAAATAACCTTTTTGCTAAATTTATCTACGAAATTCTCTAGATTAGGGAAATTCCCTCAAACTACGAACACTGGATCCAAATAAGTTCTCTTGGGCTATCTGCCATTAGGAAATACTGATTTTTCCTTTTCACTACTTTTCTAGTGGATCCTTTTCAGGAACAAAAAGAAAGTGTGAAACAGAGGCCCTCCTTGTAACCACAACAGCCCATAAGGGGTCAGGATTCCCGTCAGTCAATCACAGCCCCCCGTTCACAGTCTCGCCTCCACATAGACACTGACATTTCTGATTTCTTCATTGCAATTCCTGAAGATCAGGCACGTAGTCAGGATTTCGTAAATGGGGGAGGGGTCCATGACATGAAGTATTGTAGTCATCACACCAGTGGCTCGATTATTCTAAACTATTTTACAGAAACATATATTGGTTGGGTTAGCCATGATTTCGTAATGCGGTGTGTGTGTGGAGGGGGGGGGGGAGGTTAACGTGAAATACTGAAGACCCAGAGCTCCATCAATCTAAACTACTTTACTGGCAACATATATTGGTTTGTTACGACAATAAAATAAGGATATGTTAATAAGTATTTTAATAAAATAAATTATGAAGAAATCTCTAGCAAAAGAATTAAAAAAAAAGTATTGAAAAAGATTTTACAATATTTACGTTCCTTCCTCTGTTCATTCAAATATAATAATTTTCCTTTCATATGACTTCAACTATTATAAAAAGCACATATTCACTATTATAAGAAGTACATATTCAATAATGTCTTGATTTGTGTTTCCTTCTCTGCTGAATCAAATATTAACAGAACTTTCTTTCCATATAACTTTTTTGTTTTCATTATTCCGTCAACTACTGTCTGCTTCAAATGACAAATAAAGAAGCAGTAGAAAACTGTTTCTGAAATATGTTTGATACTGCAGAGAAGCAATGACGAAAAATTATGATAAAAAAAATGTCTACGCTATTACAGAATGGCACTATACTTTCGAAAACTTGAAATTTCCCTGACTAATAGCAGAAATTCTGAAAATTCCGTAACTTTTCTAGAAATTTCAAATTCCCTGACTTTTCCAGGATATCTCGCTTATTCGCCACCATGTATTGCAAGTAATAAAAAATTTACTCATAAGAAAGAGTATCCAAATGCTTTCTCTATCTTTTTATTTTTAACGCTGATTCTTCTTTTTCTCGTTTCTTTATGTTTCATCCTTCCTTAATTTTTTTTTTCATTTCTGGTCTCTAAGGGGGTTCCGGACCCCCCGGACTCCCACCCCCCTTGGCTAAGTGACTGCTGAAGGTGAATACGTCTGCGTGTTTAACATTGGAAGTTAATATTTTCACCTAGCTGATAGAACAAGAAAACTTTATGAAAATTTCAACTGTAAAAAGTCAAGATGCTACTTTATCAACATTTATGCTGTTTAGAATGAAGCTACTAATTTCTAATTGAAAATTGTTGAGTTAATGCTACAGACTGGATATTAGACAAAATACCAATTTCTTAATATTAGATATATTATAGAAATGAGAGTGGTGAAGTTAGTTTTGCGAGTCCTTGCTTGAAGTTCAGCAAAAATTTAGATTGATAACTTAAATAGCGTACGGAACACTTATTTAAACCAAACTTTCTCACCCGTTTGTTCCTGTCAGTTCAGCATTCAGTGCCGTGACGTGTTGGAGGTCAGAAGCAACTGTCCCCCATTCAGCTCCATACTAACATTAGTAAGTTTCATATTAATTTAGGGAACACACTTTAAAACTTTCTTATTCCACATGATACGATGCAAACATAAATGTGTAAATGAAGCACGAAGTAGATTTATACGAACATGTCAGTAAAATATATACGAGGGACGTTCGGAAATTGACCTCCGATTGGTTAAGAACGAAACACAGCAGTAAATAACAAGAATTTATCTGAAAACTATGTGTTTGCTCTATTTTTCAACATAGTTTCCATAAACATTCAAGCACTTATCATATCTCTACACTAGCTTAGAAATTCCATCAGCATAAAAATCTTCCGCTTGTGACTTGAGCCAGCCTGCGACCACTCCTCATCAACATCAGACCTGAATTCGTGAGATCCTGGAAATTAGTCGAAATTCATCGGAAAGCTCCGAGATTGTGAAACAGCGATTTTTTACAAACTTTTTCATCAATTTTCTGAACGAATTCATCGGTGACCACTGATGGCCTGCCACTCCTCGATTCGTCATAAATGTTCGTTCGTCTACTTTTAAATGGACAAACCTATTCACGAACAACTTCTTCACTCATCACACTTGGTCCATACATGGCAAAAATTTTCCGATGGTTAGCTGCTGTCGAATACTGTTTAGCCGTAAGAAAACGTATAATAGTTTACACCTCGTATTTGGCGGGGTTTTCTATTGCAGTACATATTTTGAGACACTATAATGATCATATACCACAGTTTGAATATTTACTCATTTAAAGATTTATCATAGTACATACTCATATATAATATTTTTTTGCTACTTATTATGATGCATATTCAATGATTACACACTATTTTTTAATCACTTAAATTCACTACATTTCCAGAAATCAATACACTTCTTGATTATATGGCGTCCTCTTGCATTAATATTAACAATTATTTATAAACAAATCTCTGGTAACGAAAACTGTTACCATAGCAGTCAGGTTACTATCCTAACGAGGAATCAACAAACATTTACGTCTAGTGACTGAAACACAAAATAATTACAAATAAAGATTATTCATGACATTTCTTCTTCTTTTTCTTCTTCTAATTTTTAACTATTGTAGAAGGCCAAGGTCCTTCTCCTTCATCTGCATATCAAAATGGAGATGAGGGGCACATTTACATATCAATATGTAAATAGATTATTTTGTGATACAATTAATTGCTTGAATATTAGTATACTTATTAAATATTTTCTAGTTATTATGATTTTAAGATGTTGAAACACCGAGCGTAGTACGAAAATATTAATACAATATTGTATTATATTGTATTTATCCACTTATGTTATTTCCTTTATAGGCTAATTATACTTGATTTTACTGCTTGCATCTATTTACTGGGTCATTGTTTTATATATAGCATACATGGGGATGAAGGAAGAATAATATTAAAATACTCTACAATGGATTAATTAATGAAGAAATAAGCATATTCTATGAAATCATGCATTGATTTTAAAACTTAGAAGACGTAGCTAGCGCTAACAGAGAATTTTTTTCTCGCGACTCCTCGTCGCCTAGGATACTATATGTGAGGTCTTTCACGACTCACCGTTTCAAAACACTAAATGAGGGACTGAATAAGACTCATTAAACCCAGGAAGGATCCTACTCACTTCTTTAGTGAAGCAACGCTGATTTGGAAACAGTGGTTACAGACGCTCAACTTCTATTGTTGAAAAAGTTGTAAAAATTTTAGCGTCAACATGTGAGTTTTTGGATTTCTATAGGTGTGATTTTCTTAGCAGCAAACTCGAAGCGTCTCTTCCGCCCCCCCTTTCACCCATGGCCAGTACCGTCAGCCGACGGACCTAGGATTTTTACCCAAGATGCAAAGCCAGTTTAAAATGTTTATTTTATTTTAACTCATTTTTCTATGTAAAATATTAATATTATCGTATTACGCTCAATCGTTCTTGAAAATACCGTTCAAAATTCCTAACTTATTTTGTCAACGTGTATCCCTTTCGTACAAGACATTTGGCTCTTGTAATTGTCAAAATTAATAATAAACAAAGATATTTCCTCTATCTCTCTCCATACAAACATGGATGCCATTAGTGGCAGATAGTTTTGAAAGACAGCCGCAGGAAAATAGGCTTAATTCTGTTACTGAGAGAAATAACAGTTTATCACAGGTATAACATTGTATTCTATGTATATTTTACTTTATTTCAGTATATGATACCATGTATTTCTCATATTCGTAGTGTTAATTATAATTAAATATAATTACGTTTGTTTTAAAAATCTCATAGACTTCTGTTGTAAGCAGAGTTTCCAAGTTCACCGTCATTTGTAATGACAGCAGCACATGTCAAAGGGTGCTGGAAAAAACTGCAACTAGAGGCAGCTAACCAAGCTTAAAATTTGCAAAAACCTCCCAAAAATATTGCCGGAAGGCACTTAACCTTTTGTTAAAGACTCAAGAGGAAGCGAATCCTTCCTTTTTCTGGTTTTGTGCAATAAATATACTTGTTTCAAAAGTGAACAAAAAAAAAGTTCGTAAATAGCTCTGGTAGAGAAAACATCTAAAATACAGTAAAAAAAAGTCACCTATACTTCCTCCAGTATCCGGTAGTTTAACCCAGGAACTGTTAAGTTTTTCAATCTTGCAGGGATTTTCCTGTTAAAATACATGATCCGAACATGTACCGGAAACCGTGTGTGTTTGGTGAACTTTGATATTACATATCACCTTATTTGTGGCATTCATCAATAACTGAAGCAGTGCTAACGTTTAAAGTTAGAATGCTCAACAACGTCAAATTAACATGAGCAGTTACTTTGAAAAAAAATTTTTTTTTTCAGTGCTTGTTGTAACTCTAATAAGCAAAACAAAGTAAACACTGTTGTCTAAAACCCCACATAAGCACACGGGCATTTACGTATTTCCATTATGGAATTGTTACCATTAAATATTCTATATCTCTAGTTGAGATAAATAGGCCTGTCACATCATATACGGCAGGGCCTCCTTGGACATTGGAACAAGGATTCAAGCAATAAGTAATTTGCTTGTTTTACAGACATATAATATGTCAGCATCCTGATAATGCGTCGTCCGGCGTAAAAAAGTGTAAAGAACACTAACTTCTCCAGTGGAATGGAAATGTGCAGTAACGTGATGACTTAAGCCAAAACAGTGTGCGTGAGTGATATCCACTACAGGAACAATGCATCGAACCAGTTTAAATATTTAATCATTTTATATTCTTCAATATTTCTATTCATTCACATTATTAATCAATATATATTATGTGTTTCAAATTACTCCTCTCTAAAACTGTCAGAGACTGTAAACTCTTAAACATAAGGAGATAATGAAATTGTGTCTATAAAATTTTAAATCATTTCTGAGATCAAACAGATCTCATTTTCAAGTGTAACACGTCCGCTTTATTTTGTTTTTGTTTTTTTTTCTTTGTGAAAGAAAGTGTGTTTAATATATATATATATATATATATATATATATATATATATATATATATATATATATATATATATAGTTCCAAAGTGTGTGTTTCGTAGTGCACTACCAAGGAAATTCAATACTTGTGAAAATGGAGTGTTAATGTGTATCTTCAGTTGTTTTAATGCTATACCAAAACGGAATAAACCGCCATCTAATCCCAATATCTCTGTTGTTCTAATTTTGCTGCAGGGTGAATACCTATTACTAATCAAACATGTTTTGTTTCAAAAGTGTAAAACAAAAAAGCATTTTCCCTTGTTGTTTGTGTATCTAACCAGCTCTCTAAATGGGGCCCAGAAAATATGCCCATAAAACCAATACACAGTCATGAGTATAGTAAGTTTTAAAACAGGCTGCTACCTGTTATTTTAAAGTAAATTTTTTTTAACCTATTTTGTATTTTACATAAACTCACTATAGTAACTTCTAGGCCATGACTGGCATTACAAATAACCCTAAAATCTGTTATTTGGTTAACTAAGTTATTATTTTTTTTATGCTCTACCAAATTTACATGTGTCAGTGGCGGCTCTTACAAAAGAGTACCTTTATCGCCAAAAAGGGAAATAATTAATGCAAATGCCTATAATTTGCATTTTATGTAAATTTTGCTTTTAATTTTAAATATTCCCAGCCACTCCACTTTATTTAGTTAATTTTATTTGTGTTAGTGTTCTTTGGTATACCTAGTTTCGGCTTGGGCTACCTGCACCTCACATAAACTTGGCGCCCAACGTGGGGCTCGATAGTCCACGCTCTTGCGCCAACAAAAACTTGGCGCCAACAGCGTTAAGGGCAATAGAGTATACTTCATATACTCTCTGGTCAGAATACAGTTGAAGTAAATTTTCGGTTTATGTTTGTTTATTCCCCAGAAATTTCCAAGAACGGCGGTGTCTTGTGTGTTCAATTTTTATGTTGGTGTTTTGTATGTTTTGATTCACAAAAGTGTTATTAGAGAATTCAGGCTTTGAAGTTAGGGGGGAAGAAACTTTTGTAAATTTTGTTCTTTATGGTCGTCACAAGAGCACAGGCTTGAAAAGTAAAAAACATAGACCATCAATTTGTAAATGAAGATTTCGCTCAGAGAGCTAACGAGCTCTCAGAAGAAAGTATTGTTGTAGTGCAGAGCGCTAACGAGCGCACGGACAGCGTAGTGGGAGACGCTGACGTGGTGAAAACGGTTGCGCCAGTCACCGGTAAAGAACCGGAAGTGCCGTTGCGGAAGGAAAGGGACGAAACCTCAGTAAATCCAAGTATTGTTAGCCCATCCAGTAACCTCAGTAGCACATTGAAAAATATTAGTGGGTTCAATTTAGCAGCCATTCTCAGTAAGCTTTTACAAGTCCAGCGGAGTCTTGAGAGCAAGTTAAAAACAAAATTGGAGAAAAGTACGCGAAAACTAGATAAGAATGCTAAGAACTTAGAGAAAAGTCTTGAACAAGTGCGTAACAAAACGAGACAAAATAGTGAAAGGCTAAAACAGGCTATAGAATCTAGCAATGCTCGTCTTGAACTCCAGCTGGAGTCCGTGAGTTCAAGACTGGAGCAAAGTGAGCGTCAACTAACGGAGCGTTTGGAGCTCACCACTGCCGAGCTAAGGGGGGAAATTCATAGTACCCGTGAAGACCTGTCAAATCGTGTAGCCGAAACAGCAAGTAGGCTAAACGAAGTGCAAGAGAATGCTAGCAGTGTAGAAAGACAGCTAGAGGAAAATTATACAAATCTTACTGAAAACATACAACAGGTCTCGTCTCGTGTTGAACAGACCACGTTACAGCTGAATAATCAGGTCAAAAAAGTAAAAGTAAGTTTCGCTTCCCAACTAGCTAGACTCAGGGGAGAAATCGAGCAAAAAACGCCGCTCGAGGAAATAAGATCAAAGTGTAATGGTAGCATCCAGCAGATGCAAGATACCGTACAGGATGTATGCACTCAGAAAAAAAGATGGAGGAATGGGAAAACTCCATACAGAAGGAAACTAGCGAGGTAATCGAAGGGCGACTCGCAAACATCTCTGTCTCCGGCACTCAAGAACGACTTCCTTCACCAAACAACACCTCGAGTCGCGACTTGCCCGGTTCTCAACCTGGGAACCTAGCTACAGTCCACGAGACAGACCCTGTTCCGTCAACGTCTCGCTCATGTAGTCATGAGACGAGACAAAATCTCGCCACAGCGTTAAGTCTCATACACCGAGATGTTACGTTGCCTGTGTATACGGGAAATGAGACCGAGACCGAAACATATAATTTCCTGCAAGACCTGGACCGGTACTTCGAGGTCACTGGGGTGCCCGACGAGATGAGACTAAGCTTCATCCCGAGGGCGGTGAAAAATACCTCGTACCAGTGGTTCCAGGTGAACAGAAGTAAAATTCGTACTTATGAGGATTTTGTGTATGAGTTCAGACAGTGCTACCTTAGTAAAGAACGTTTGGCTAACCTACGCGCTAACATACTCACTTCTCATTTCAATAGCCGTGTGCACAAATCCCCAGCGGAATATCTGCTGGATTTGATGCACAAGAACAGCATTTTAAATAGGGATGGTACCGAGACCGAGACGGACTTTTATATACCGAGACGAGACCGAGACCGAGACGGACTTTGAAATACCGAGACGAGACCGAGACCGAGACAGACCTCTATAAATCGAGACGAGACCGAGACGAGACTTAGGTCAGTCTCGAAAGTCTCGGTCTCGTCTCGAATATTAACAGATACTAAAATTGCCTTCACTCAAAATTTCTTTCGTTGCTGTGTTAGATAATATGAGAACGGTTGGCTGATGTACAGTGGCGTATTTAGGGGGTGGTTATTGGGCTCAAACCCCTCCCAAAAGAAATTTATGATCATTTTTTGCATTGCATGTACAACGCAAATGTTTCTTACTCGTTTTTCAAGCCGCCCCCAAACAAAATCCACTGCTGATGCAAATAGAATTCTCGCTCTCTCTCTCTCTCTCTCTCTCTCTCTCTCTATATATATATATATATATATATATATATATATATATATATATAAGGTCGCGGTGGCCACCAGGGCCCTGCATACGTTCCCGGGGCCCAACTTTCATTTTAAATGGAAGCAAGGGGTGAGTGGTACCTCGTTCGATAGATCTTTAAAAACTAAAAAGAGTTGTGGCAAAAGATCTCTTATATCGGGCACTGTATTCAAAATGGCCGCCAAGACATGTTTCCTCTATCAGATACAGTAAAACGTGCAGTACCACTAATATGAAAAGGGTTGAACATAAATGAACCGAACAAAAACTCAAATAGAAAATGTCATGTGGCACATCGATTGATATTGTCGCGGAGGCTTCCAGGGCCACCCTTCATGGGGGCCCAGGGCGCAATTTAAAATTGTAAATGGAAACATGGGGTGAGTGATATCTCGTTCGATATATCTTTAAAAACTAAAGAGTGCTGTTGCAAAAGATTGTTCAATGTTCATATGGGTCACCGTTTTCAAAATTACCACCAAGACATGGTACCAGCATCAGATAAGACGTCCAGTATCACTAATATGAAAACACCAGAACAAATATTCGAATAGGAAATCACAGAGGGTATTTATCATTCTATAACTCGGGAATGTTGCAACAGTCGAAAAGATGATTAGAGTGAAAGTGCCATAATGGAAAGGAAGAAATCTAACTTCTAGAAATTTATCCTAACCTCACTCCGTTAAGTGAGTGAAGCGGAAAGGGTCGGTGAAACTGCAAATGAAAGCCTTAGTTTTTGTAAATTGTATCTACGAAACAAAGTTATTTGAAATGTGTTTTTATAAAGGATAAATGTCTCTGTAATGGGATAAAATCAATGAAGAGCTAAGAATAGAAGTCAATGGAGAGCTTTTGTGAATGCGACATTGAACCTCCGGGTTCCATAGGCCATAGAGTTAGTTAGTTAATGGGATAAAGTATGTGAAATTCTTGTTAAATGGTATCTTCCATTTTGATTGCAGGCAATGGTTTGATGCAGAAATGAATCAACTGAAATGCGAAACAAATTTGTCGAACAACGCAATTTTAGAACAATGTTTACAAATGGTTTTGTTCAACAGTCGTCTGCATGATATTGGTTCGCTTCTTTTCTTTCTATGTCTTCTTGCATACTGATATGTCCACAGTTACATTCCGGATAACTTTCAACGGTAATTTCAGTTGTGATCCTTTGTAACGAAATGGTACATACTGATGCAGATTGTCCCCAAAATCTTGCACGCATTGCGTTAAATTATCAGGGGCGGGCAAAATGTTGTTAAACTTGAATTTCGCCTTATTTTTATTCACCTTATTTCACTTTATTTTTATTCATTATAGTACCAGTCATTTGTACACACAAATGTTTTAGACAAACCATATCTATTGCAAATAAAAGTGAGGTTCTCATTTGAGATTTTACCATTCATTCCCGCTTCACCTACTTACGGATAGAGATCGGAAAGATAATTTTCTATCATTTCCTCTTGCATCATGTCAATTACACTTTAATAATATTTTTCTCTGTTGCATTATACTCCAGCCGTGAAATGATAAATACCCTCTGTGCTTTCCTATACGAGTTTTATTCTGTTCATTTATCTCCAACTATTTTCATATTAGGGTTCTAGTGGTACTGGACGCTTTATCTGATACAGGCACCATATCTTGGAGGCCATCTTGAATACGGTGACCGATATGAAAAATCTTTTGCCACAACGCTTTTTACTTTTTAAAGATCTATGGAACGAGGTATCACTCGCCCCATGTTTCATTTAAAATTTAGTAGTTTGGCCCTGGGGCCCCATGAAGGGCGGCCCCGAGAGGCGCCGCGACAACACCATTCGGTGTGCCCCATGGCATTTCCTATTTGAGTTTTTGTTCGGTTCATTTATGTTCAACCGTTTTCGAGATATCTCCGTAAAAAGATTAAAATGGGCCATCCTGTATATATATATATATATATATATATATATATATATATATATATAGCCGCGGACCCAGTATATGATCAAGGGAGGGGGTAAACCATGGTTTGCCGCTTTATCCAGTGTAAAGAAAGTAGGATTGAAGCCCATTTTATCCAGTGTATATCTGAGCGTTAAGGGTGGCTATATATAGTCCCTATAGCCCTCCCCTAGGCTATATATATATTAAAAATGCTGAAATTTTGTACCAAGTATTACATATTTCTAATTTAGTTATTTAACAAAAGCACAATAGCCCATACATTATTTAGTGTAACAAAGGACAACACAGTATCACTAACATCAGCATTTTGGAGATCTCTAATAACTCAAATGGCATGGCCGGTGCAATGCGCATCAACTGTAACTTAGCGTCAAATGCTATGATCATGGTATAATATATTTCGAATGAATGAAGGAACAAAGTTACAAGAAACGGAAAATTTAAATGTTTCTAAAGACTTTACTTCGAAAACGCGCTGACATATCACGTCTCATCATGTAGATGCTTCCAAAAGACTTAAATGCTTATAACGCCATTTACAACAATTATTTCAAATCGTTTCAGAGATCCAAACACATTGGTAGTGATTGCATACTGGTTAAAATGACGTATTTGTATTAAATTTTTATAATGATTGTTGCTTTCCTTTGCTTCTGTAACATTACAACAATAGTTTTTGGTGGTTTTAATTACAAGTCGCAGTTACATTATTTTAAGCAGTGTTGCCCACTTAAATATAGTACTATTGCTAAATATTATTCTAAATATGTGCAAATAACGTAGATAAACTGCAAAATATTTTAGAATTACTCGTAATTTGTTTTATGGTGCAAGAATGCTTTCAAGAGACGACGTTTTTCATAGTCTTTGGGCTACTTATAATGTTAATATTTAATTCTTCGTTCCAGCAATACATGTAAATGCAAATTGTAACTGAAATTAGATGTAACTGATACATTTTCAGTAACACTAGTTCAGGGGCGGATCCAGGACCGACTTCTGGGGGGCGGTGGGTTGTCATACTGCTACTTTTAAGGGTTACAAACTTTGGGGTGGGTTTTATGTATAAATATAAAATAAGAAAGTTTTCTCTTGGGGGGCAATCGCCCCCTGGATCCGATCCTGCACTAGTTGTTCCCCCTAAGCCTTAGGCCTGGTGTACACTTTATATTAAGACCGTGCTTAATTAAAAGTTCTAATTACACCCTAATTACATTTCACTTGTTTTAGTTTGACCACCGACCACCTCAAACTCGATCCATACCATATAGCTATATGCAATTATTCAAGGACTTACAGTTAGTAAAACATAGTGTTCATTTTTGTTTTGTTTTGTTTTAGTTTAACGTCCCACACTTATGCTAGGGCGGCTAAAGGAGACGTGGAGCTAATGATTGTAGTGGAATCCGAACCACTTCAGTCGTTCAACTTTACCCCTACCGGAAATCGAACTCGGGACCACGCGAACCGAAATCAAGCGTGCTAGCCGCTAGACCAAATGGGGGTCCTCACATTGTGTTGATTTAAATCATCCGATCAGTGTTGCCAGATCCGAAGATTAAAAAGTAGCGTGTCTGCACTCCGAAAGTAGCGAATTCGAACTATTTGTAGCCCAAATATATAGAAATGAATACTGATGGTGCTAATGAAATAATTTAATATGAACTGCAAATGTGCTGCACGTATTGCAAGAGGAAATTATATGATCGACGGACAAAAACAATTCTAGACTGGATACCACGAGACAAAAACAGTCTAGGAAACCTCCGCATACAAGAAGGTGTGACGAAATCAGGCACCAATGAAAAGTAACCTGGAAAAGAATTGTCCAAGTTAGATAGTTGTTGGAGAAGACTTGGAAAGACCTTCATCCAGCAATGGATTGATAATGGTTGATTAGGATTATGGTAATGATCTTCTTATATCTGGACCTCGGAGGTAAATTAAACCAAGTCATAATTTCGTAATTTTAGAGAAGCGAAAAAACAGTTTCTCAACTAATACCTATAGTACTGTTTCTGAAACTTACTAAGTAGTTATAAAGTAGTAAGATGCTTTCAGACCTACATTATTACACCACTAGAAAGAACATAGTCTATTAAAAAAGTATTGTTAACTCAATTTCGACCAAAAAGTGACTTAGCACAGTCTACCTCTGTACACTTTATATTATATATATATATATATATATCTATATCTATATATATATATATATCTATCTATATATATATATATATATATATATATATATATATATATATATATATATATATATATATATATATATATACTTTATATACATTGTATTTGACTATTCAATCCATCATGTTGCAGCAAAACTAAAAAAAAATAATACAAAAGAAAACTAGAAAGTTAAGAATCACTTGTTTTGGCGAGTGAGAAAAAAAGATACAGATAACTCGAATTACCTATATACAGTACATATATAATATGTATGTTCAAGTTTCGCAATTAATTTTCAATCAATATAAAATTTCAACGTAATGAACGCACGATTAGTTTTCTCGAATAAAGATTACATGCACCGTTGAGAGCTCAGGAATATGATTAATCTATGCTACGGCACTGGATATGTACTTACGTACCGGTAATGCATTACGACATTATGAACTTGTATAAGAAACAGAATGTACTTAAAATGAGACGCAAACTATGCGAAACATCGGACTTTGAATCTAACTTGTTTTGTGATCCAACTCGAGACCTCACATAGCAAAGATGAGTGTAGTAGCTCCCACCAAAGGTTCAGGATGTTCGTGTTATAAAGTGTCAATTAAACACGGAGATGTGAAACGGTAATAAAGCATTTCATCAATTTGAAACAAAATACGTATATTGTAGTAATAATTTGCCCTATTTGTTAAGATAATGAACGTTATATTCTGTTTTTAAAATGACAGTCAATGCAGAATGTATTAAATAATAAATGAGAAATTGTAAAAAATAATTTTGGTACTATTTAATAGACCTACATTCGTGCTGCTATGTGTTGCGTTATCCGTTATTAGGTATTGGAACAATTCTGATTCAAAGGAAGGAAATGAACTACTCCATAGTACTGGAGCTAATTTAATAGAGTTTAATTGTATAGGCAGTTCTGAGGCTATATGAGACAAAATTAATTGCTGAAAGTGAAATATGGGTTAAGGGTTTTAGGATGATATACCCACTGATCATCGAACCTGGAATACACACATGGAAAGCATTAGCAATAGCAAATTAGCTATGAAGAGGTACACCATATCATAATTCTAAGTCAAAGTGAAAGGAAAAAGTAAGCGGAAACGACAGACTATACGAAAATAATACTTTCACTATTTTAATTTCACACTATTTATTTCGAGACTTTCGAGACTTTCGAGACGAGACCGATACTTGGTACTCGAGACCGAGACCGAGATCGAGACAAGCATCTGTTGACCGAGACGAGACCGAGACCGAGACGGTGATTTTTTACTCGAGACGAGACCGAGATCGAGACCGTTACTTATCAACCGAGACGAGACCGAGACTGTACAAAGTCTCGTCTCGTCTCGTCTCGATACCATCCCTAATTTTAAAACCGCGCATGTCAAATGCTACTTTGTTAAAAGTACTCCCACGGCATTTTCCAAATTGGTTATTTCGGGCAATAGTCTCGTCTCGCCCGAAAACCATTGCTGAACTACTTAACCTAGTGCAAAAACTGCAGTCGTCAATGACCAATCGCGACCAGTTCTACCAACAAAACCCAAGGAAAGGGGTCAACATGCTCCACGTGAGCATAGACAACGAGGAAAATAACCCCTCAGGCCTGAGTGGTAAGCCGCTGGCTCATAAGAAAATATACAAAACGCAAAATAACCAGCGTCCTTACCAGAGACGCAGACAAAACACAAACCAAAACAACCACCAGCGCTCACCGCCTCGAAACCAGAGCAGCGAAAGTGGGTCAGCTGGTTGGTCACGTGGGGGAAACTCCCACACCCACCACAACAACAACAGTTGTGTAGCCCGCGGTAGGAGGGGAGAAACACGAAATGCGGATGGTCAGAGAGGGAATTCCTTCCGTAGGGAAGAAAAAGAAATACAACTTCTCGAGCACTATGACCGAGCGCCCCCTCCTCCCAACCAGAATACAAACAGTACCAGGAGTAACCAATCCTCATCTCCTTCTTCAAGGGAATGAGGATTGTCCGCATATACTTGCGACGGCGGTAAGATAGACACGGAAAAAACTTGTTCACCCGAGTTGACGAAATTATATCCCAAGTATGTGCAAAATACAGAAAATAATTTAGAGAATAAAAATGTTGATAACTCTTGCAAAACCGCAGTGAAAGAAATTTATGTAACGGAAAAAGAAAAAGGAAAAGAAAATTGTAATTTATGTTTACAGATAAAATCAAAGAAGCATTTTAATGAAGGCATGTTTGAAAATAAATTAGTATTGCTTAGTAGGAACGGAGAACATATTAACCTAATAGGGAAATTTATGAGGAAGCAAATGGCATATTTAAGAACCTTTTTGACTCTTGTAATAATGCATTACCTGCAAATAACGTCATCTCACTACCAAAGATACAAGTGTGTTTATTTGGAAAAGAAGTAAATTGTCTATTGGACACAGGAGCAACCTGCTCTGCAATTTCTAAAGAAATTTGGGACACCGTCTCAAATAGCCAACCCCCACCCGCATTTTTGAGTGCGAAGAATATACGGGTAACGTCCGCTTTTGGTAGTAAATCAGCAACAATAATTGGCCAAACTCTGTTAGTCATTGAAATACAAGGGAAGGAATATCATACATTAGGTATTATAATTTCAGGCCTGAACAAGTCTTTGATATTAGAATCCAATTTTTTTTACCAAATCTCGTGCCGTGTGTTAGACTATGACACCGGCCTTCTACATCTCAAACATCCGTATGATGTAGAAGTGGCGTTTAAATCAGTAGATTGCGAGACTGAGGATCTAGTAGTCAGATATTTGGAGTTAAATGGAAAGTGCCAGAAACCATTTAGTATTATGGATGAAGTAGATAATTTTGATTGTAATTTTTCCCCGTCAGACAAAAAACGAAAGGCCATACGGGTTAGTGCACAAAATAAGTATAAAACCTCCAAAAAGCAGGCCACTCGTGCCCCAAACTTGGACGATGGAAGATTCCCAAATGCCCAAAAAATGGCAGTTCACGTATTCCCACCAAAAGAGTGGATAAAAATTAAAACTCGCGTCTCCCATTCAGAGATAGAAGAGTTTGTATCAAACTACTCAGATCTCTCAGCCTCCCAAAGAAAAAGTTTGCAAGCTAAGCTGCTCAAGCATCAAGCCCTTTTCAATGTCAAGCCAGGTTGCATAGCTAACTACGTGCATGAGATTGGAGTAACGGACAAACGTCCAATCAAGACAAAAATCTATCCTTACCCTAAGAGATTTAGGAACTTAATATCCAATGAAATTTCGAGATGGCTAGCGTGGGGGTGATTAAAAAACAGCCTACGGCGTATATCAATCCACTGGTAGTGACACCTAAGAGTGATGGACGTATTCAAGTCTGTATCAACGGCCGAGCTCTGGCCAAAATATCTGGCGATCTTTCTAACAGACCAATGCCACCCCTATCTGTTCTCCAGGATATTTGTGATAATTCTTGGTTCAGCTGCGTAGATGCAACCAAAATGTTCCTACAAATCAAAGTTAAGGAAAGCAACCAAAAATACTTAGGATTCCTACATGAAGGCATATCTTATGTCTTTCAAAAACTTCCGTTTGGGACTAAACAAAGCCTTGCTTCTTGCGTTAGAGCTTTAGATATGCTTATAGGAACTGAAGCGCGAGAGTACTGCGGCGCGTATATCGATGACCTAATTTTAGCCAACAGGAGCTTCAGCAATCATCTTGTACACCTCAACAAAGTGTTGGGTTTACTCACTGCGGGCGGCCTAACTCTCAGGCTAAAAAAGTGCAATTTCACAAGGAAAAGTTTAAACATACTTGGTTTCCAACTTTCTCAATCCGGTATCGGTAAAGATCCGGAGAAAGTGAAGTCGGTGTTAAAGTTCAAAACACCCCGGAACGTGAAGGAACTGCGTTCCTTCATTGGCTACTGCCAATATTACAAATGCTTCAGTAGGAAATACTCGAAAGTTTTCCATCCGTTGTTCAACCTACTGAAGAAGAATGTAAAGTTCAAGTGAAAACCCGAACATCAGGCAGCGATGGAGAAGATCAAGCAGATCTTCCAGGAAGAAGTAGTGCTGAAGACCGTCCTGCCTGACAAACAGCTGATATTAGAGTCTGATGCGTGTGACATTGCATTTTCATCTCTATTGTACCAGCGTGATGATAAAAATGACATTAGGGTCATTGCATTCACAACACGTGTGTTTAATGCGGCACAAAAGAATTACTCCGCAACGGAAAAGGAGTTCTTTAAACTAATAGATGGGGTTGTAAAATTCAAACAATATTTAGTAGGAACTAAATTCATAATTCGCAGTGACCACCTTGCTCTTAAGTTTATTCTATACTGTAGGCTTACAAACCAGCGCATCACCCGGTGGGCGATGCTGCTCTCGAATTTCAACTTTGAATTTCAGTTTGTAAAGTCCAATGAAAATTTAAGTGACTATCACTCTAGGTACCCTCCTCACACAGAAAAAAACCTCAGTGTTGCACGGAAGCCTATCCTCCAGGAGTCGCTAATGTCCATCCTGACGGAAATTCCATGTAAGTTGAGGAAAATGATAGCCATACTACCGGAAATGCAGTCTTCAGATCCTGTCTACGGCAAGATCAAAAAAAATGTAGAAGAAAAGACAGACTCACCAAAGGTGAATGGTGCTTGTCACCGTTTTAAAGTGTTGAACGGACGCTTATGTAAGCGTGACCAGGAAGGAGTCCAAATATGCATCCCAAAAATGCTAGTAATTCCACTGCTCGATTATTACCATACAGATCGAGGGCACATGTCGGCCAGCAAATTACTCCCACTTCTATCTGAATTCTTCGTATGGCCAAAGATGCGAGCAAGTGTAAGGAAATTTTGTGCTTCCTGCAAATTATGTCAGAAGAGCAACCCTCCCCAATGTTATCGTCCGGGACCACTGAATCCCGTCGTTGTTGAGAAGCCAGGCTACTTGGCCTGTGCTGATTGGTTAGGACCCATAACCAAGGGAATTGTTGGAGTCCACTATATTCTAGTGTTCTACGACGCATTTTCGAAACTCATTAGTTTATATGCTTGTAGAAAAGCAAACACTACCACTGCAATTAGAAAACTTAAAGAGTACTTAAAAGTAAACCCTAGTGTGGAACTCGTCTTGACAGACAGAGGGTCACCTTTCCAGTCTGACCGCTGGAAAAATGAGTTAGCAAACCTTGGTATCAGGCACATCACTTCTACTCCATATTATCCTCAAGGAAAAATGGCAAAAGTGGCCGTGAAGGCGACTGTACGTTTACTACGTAAATTGTGTCATAATAACCAAAGAGTGTGGCCCAAATACTTAAAAAAGTAAAAAAGTGTCTAAATTCAGCGAAACACCTGACCACTGGCGTGTCAGCCTATAAATGTCATTTTGGACAGTCTATGTCTAGAGACATAGCCAGGCTATTTAAAATCCCAAAAGTGGATCAGCGCCATGACGTGCAATATTACATTGAGATTGCGAGAAAGAATCACAAAAAGAATGCTGCTGCACAAAAGAAAAACTTCGAGAAGTCACACCGTACAGTAGTGTACAATGTGGGTGACCTTGTTCTATCTAGTGTTTTCCCCAAGTCGGATGCTCTAGCAGGTGTTTCAAAAAAATTCTTGCTCTTATACTCAGGACCGTGGAAAATTGTCGCTACCACGGGAAGAAATATGTACACACTAGCGGATCCTGCAACAAATGAGGTCAAGATGACCAGGAATGCCTTCCTCTTAAAGCCGTATATTGCTAGAAAAGAAGCAAATCACAGTGGTACTGGTGCAATAAAAATGCAATAGTATCACACATTGACGCATCGAACCCCGGACTGGACACAAGTGTACATAGTGTTAGTGCTATAGTGTTATTTAGTGAAATAGTGTATTAGTGTATCTGAGTATTTAAAGAAATTTATGTGATTCAGGTTTATGTAAAGTTAGGAACTCCTGAATTCTCCACTTTATTTTGTTTGTTTATTGGTATTTCAGTTTATTGTGTTTATTAAGTGTTTTACTTTGTATGTTTTTTTCGTAAACCTATGTATTGTGTAATTATATTTCAGGAACAAAAATGTGCCCTCTTTATGATCTACGTCCTGTACTAGCAAGTACAGCACCTAGAATCATAGGGGGGAAATACTGTAGAAGGCCAAGGTCCTTCTCCTTCATCTGCATATCAAAATGCAGATGAGGGGCACATTTACATATCAATCTGTAAATAGATTATTTTGTAATACAATTAATTGCTTGAATATTAGTATACTTATTAAATATTTTCTAGTTATTATGATTTTAAGATGTTGAAACACCGAGCGTAGTACGAAAATATTAATACAATATTGTATTATATTGTATTTATCCACTTATGTTATTTCCTTTATAGGCTAATTATACTTGATTTTACTGCTTGCATCTATTTACTGGGTCATTGTTTTATATATAACATACATGGGGATGAAGGAAGAATAATATTAAAATACTCTACAATGGATTAATTAATGAAGAAATAAGCATATTCTATGAAATCATGCATTGATTTTAAAACTTAGAAGACGTAGCTAGCGCTAACAGAGAATTTTTTTCTCGCGACTCCTCGTCGCCTAGGATACTATATGTGAGGTCTTTCACGACTCACCGTTTCAAAACACTAAATGAGGGACTGAATAAGACTCATTAAACCCAGGAAGGATCCTACTCACTTCTTTAGTGAAGCAACGCTGATTTGGAAACAGTGGTTACAGACGCTCAACTTCTATTGTTGAAAAAGTTGTAAAAATTTTAGCGTCAACATGTGAGTTTTTGGATTTCTATAGGTGTGATTTTCTTAGCAGCAAACTCGAAGCGTCTCTTCCGCCCCCCTTTCACCCATGGCCAGTACCGTCAGCCGACGGACCTAGGATTTTTACCCAAGATGCAAAGCCAGTTTAAGATGTTTATTTTATTTTAACTCATTTTTCTATGTAAAATATTAATATTATCGTATTACGCTAAATCGTTCTTGAAAATATCGTTCAAAATTCCTAACTTATTTTGTCAACGTGTATCCCTTTCGTACAAGACATTTGGCTCTTGTAATTGTCAAAATTAATAATAAACAAAGATGTTTCCTCTATCTCTCTCCATACAAACATGGATGCCATTAGTGGCAGACAGTTTTAAAAGACAGCCGCAGGAAAATAGGCTTAATTCTGTTACTGAGAGAAATAACAGTTTATCACAGGTATAACATTGTATTCTATGTATATTTTACTTTATTTCAGTATATGATACCATGTATTTCTCATATTCGTAGTGTTAGTTATAATTAAATATAATTACGTTTGTTTTAAAAATCTCATAGACTTCTGTTGTAAGCAGAAGTTTCCAAGTTCACCGTCATTTGTAATGACAGCAGCACATGTCAAAGGGTGCTGGAAAAAACTGCAACTAGAGGCAGCTAACCAAGCTTAAAATTTGCAAAAACCTCCCAAAAATATTGCCGGAAGGCACTTAACCTTTTGTTAAAGACTCAAGAGGAAGCGAATCCTTCCTTTTTCTGGTTTTGTGCAGTAAATATACTTGTTTTGGAAGTGAACAAAAAAAAGTTCGTGAATAGCTCTGGTAGAGAAAACATCTAAAATACAGTAAAAAAAAGTCACCTATACTTCCTCCATTATCCGGTAGTTTAACCCAGGAACTGTTAAGTTTTTCAATCTTGCAGGGATTTTCCTGTTAAAATACATGATCCGAACATGTACCGGAAACCGTGTGTGTTTGGTGAACTTTGATATTACATATCACCTTATTTGTGGCATTCATCAATAACTGAAGCAGTGTTAACGTTTAAAGTTAGAATGCTCAACAACGTCAAATTAACATGAGCAGTTACTTTGAAAAAATATTTTTTTTCAGTGCTTGTTGTAACTCTAATAAGCAAAACAAAGTAAACACTGTTGTCTAAAACCCTACATAAGCACAGGGGCATTTACGTATTTCCATTATGGAATTGTTACCATTAAATATTCTATATCTCTAGTTGAGATAAATAGGCCTGTCACATCATATACGGCAGGGCCTCCTTGGACATTGGAACAAGGATTCAAGCAATAAGTAATTTGCTTGTTTTACAGACATATAATATGTCAGCATCCTGATAATGCGTCGTCCGGCGTAAAAAAGTGTAAAGAACACTAACTTCTCCAATGGAATGGAAATGTGCAGTAACGTGATGACTTAAGCCAAAACAGTGTGCGTGAGTGATATCCACTACAGGAACAATGCATCGAACCAGTTTAAATATTTAATCATTTTATATTCTTCAATATTTCTATTCATTCACATTATTAATCAATATATATTATGTGTTTCAAATTACTCCTCTCTAAAACTGTCAGAGACTGTAAACTCTTAAACATAAGGAGATAATGAAATTGTGTCTATAAAATTTTAAATCATTTCTGAGATCAAACAGATCTCATTTTCAAGTGTAACACGTCCGCTTTATTTTTTTTTCTTTGTGAAAGAAAGTGTGTTTAAATATATATATATATATAGTTCCAAAGTGTGTGTTTCGTAGTGCACTACCAAGAAAATTCAATACTTGGGAAAATGGAGTGTTAATGTATATCTTCAGTTGTTTTAATGCTATACCAAAACGGAATAAACCGCCATCTAATCCCAATATCTCTGTTGTTCTAATTTTGCTGCAGGGTGAATACCTATTACTAATCAAACATGTTTTGTTTCAAAAGTGTAAAACAAAAAAGCATTTTCCCTTGTTGTTTGTGTATCTAACCATCTCTCTAAATGGGGCCCAAAAAATATCATGCCCATAAAACCAATACACAGTCATGAGTATAGTAAATTTTAAAACAGGCTGCTACCTGTTATTTTAAAGTAAATTTTTTTAACCTATTTTGTATTTTACATAAACTCACTATAGTAACTTCTAGGCCATGACTGGCATTACAAATAACCCTAAAATCTGTTATTTGGTTAACTAAGTTATTATTTTTTTTATGCTCTACCAAATTTACATGTGTCAGTGGTGGCTCTTACAAAAAAGTACCTTTATCTCCAAAAAGGAAAGTAATTAATGCAAATGCCTATAATTTGCATTTTATGTAAATTTTGCTTTTAATTTTAAATATTCCCAGCCACTCCACTTTATTTAGTTAATTTTATTTGTGTTAGTGTTCTTTGGTATACCTAGTTTTGGCTTGGGCTACCTGCACCTCACACTATTGCCGGATAAATTATCATTTTTATCCTGAATATTAAATACGTAAAATAAAAGACATCCACATTCTTCCCTGCATATACATATTATTGCCTTGCGTTTCATAATCTATGGATCAATCTGTTAGTAGAATGTGCATAAAAATAGGCAGAATTGGAAGAAAAATAAGTTTTCACATTGTTAATTACGTCATCATCCGCAAAACGCCTACTCCGCATCTGTTATCTACAGTGTTCGAAGTGGAAAAAAAATAAAAACAGAGGCGGTATGTTTTGTTACGATTTTGACCCAACATACCGGCTATTTAAATATTGTCTTGATCACTGAAAAACCACAGACGGTATGTCCTCATTACTGAAAAACCAGAGGCGGTATGACATACCACCGCATACCGTCTCACTTCGACCACTAGTTATATATATATAGGAAGACAAAATAATATGCTTTTGCAGAGCGAGCCCCGTCTGGACGAATGCTGCAGTTTAGCCTTTTTGAGGTCGGGGATCACATAAGGTCAAATAGATACAGCCAGTATTCGACAATAATCAGTAATATGTTTGCAAAGGCATCCTTGTCCTTGTGATACAGCAGTACTCATACCTACCTGGAAAATTAAGAAGTTTCA
Organism: Thermobia domestica; assembly: GCF_964235325.1. Classification (NCBI taxonomy): domain Eukaryota; kingdom Metazoa; phylum Arthropoda; class Insecta; order Zygentoma; family Lepismatidae; genus Thermobia; species Thermobia domestica. The sequence continues at coordinate 12,089,831 of NC_137457.1, read as the reverse complement.
CGAAAAGTTAAAAATCCTTTTAAAAATCCTGGAATTTTAAGTACGGATTTGTACTTCTGAGATGGCATTTCTTTTATATTTTTCCTCATCTGGCATTTGGTACCAGTATTTTATAAAAATAAATTAATTGTTTGGCAAAATTTTTCTACCTACACATATACTTGTACATGTACTTGCATCATGTCAAATTTCATCATTCATTCATTCATTCATTGTTTATTCATCCATGTCGTACATTATTGGTCAGAGACCAGTACATAGGACTTGTCAAATAATAATAAGACATTTCAATATAATTGATTTACATTATTTTACAAACTATCACCCAAGTATTCATTAATATGATAATACATTTTGCTACACAAAAAATTAAATAGTTCATTTTTGAAATTTCGTATGTTTTTGATATTCTTCAAATAACTTGGGAGCTTATTAAACAACTTAGCGGACATAGGAAGAACACTTCTTTTGGTGCACGCATAGTTTTGGTATGCTGTGAATATGTTATTCTTTTGTCGTGTGTTGTATGAATGTACATCGTCAACATGAAGAAAACTACTTTCATTTCTCTTTACATATATGATACTTTTGTATATGTACAGACAAGGCACAGTTAAAATTTTATTTGACTGAAAGACCCTTTTGCATGAGGACCTTGGTGATAGATTAAAAATAGATCTTATTGCCTTTTTCTGTAGACGAAAAGTAGTAACACTGGAATAGGAGGCTCCCCAGAAAATTATTCCGTAATTTAACAATGATTGAAACTTACCATAGTACAATAACAGCAAAGTTTCTTTTGACACTGAACCACGTAGTCTATAAATGACAAAATCCGGGCCGAAGTGCTTAAACATTTTGGAGAGTAGAAGATGTAACACATAAATAACATGGGAAAGATTTTTCAGTTCGCCATGAGACCACTCAAAAGTTGGAAATTTTTGTTGGTAACGCTAACGAAAACGTACAAGCATATCGAATTTCAGGTTTAATTCCAATTTCAAGTACCTAAAATATGACATTATAAGTATAAAAAAAAATCCGCCCATTTAAATAACATGGGGAATTTCTTGATCCTTCTTTAGACCACCTAAAAATTAAAAATATTCAGTATTAGCAATTTTTTCTGTCTGTTAGCCCCGAAAAGCTACAATCATGCCAAATTTCAACTTTCGACGCCAACCGTTAGTAGCCCTTTATTTTATGTCAGTTGATTCATGTAATTGTCAATACAGTTTAGATATTGTCCTTCCATTTACATTGAAACTATAAAAAGAGCTTTTGTTACTAAGAGTTTACAATCAATATTTTATTCATTTTTTTTTAAATCTTTGTGGAATTCTTACCACTGACGCTCTGATTCAATTACAATGCAATGAAATGAAGTCATTATTTATTCAAAACATTACAAGACATGACGAATTCAAATGAATAATCATTAAACATTTGGTGGAATGGGAAGATGAAAAACAGGGGGGAAACTTTTGTTGGGCAGGATCCTGGTTTTCTTAGATTATTCCGTATCCTTTCACATTTTCATTCCACCATTTATTACAAAAGTATTCAGTTTCATTAATCCATTCATCTCCTTCAACCTAAAGGGAATGAACGTTATTCGTTATTTAGAAATTTGAAAGTTTGATTTTATTTCATTTCGTAATAACTCCTACAAAACTTTCAGGCATGATGCTATCAGCATATTTACATGGTCTGGTATTCAACATAAATAACTGATCTACCATTGATTCCATCACTTTTTAGTTTCAATCTAACTGAAGCAGAATAGTCGGTATGTATTTATGTGTGTATGTGTGTTATCATTTCTTTTGTCTCATTGTAACTCAAGCAGAATATTCCTTTCTAAATTTCGATACGTATTTGTGTGTTTGTGTTTTATAGTTTCTTTTGTCTCAATCTAACTGAAGAAGAATATTCCTTTCTAAATTTCGATACGTATTTATGTGTTATCGTTTCTTTTGTCTCAATCTAACTCAAGAAGAATATTATTTTCTAAATTTCGATACGTATTTATGTGTTATCGTTTCTTTTGTCTCAATCTAACTCAAGAAGAATATTCCTTTCTAAATTTCGATACGTATTTATGTGTTATCGTTTCTTTTGTCCCAATCTAACTCAAGAAGAATATTCCTTTCTAAATTTCGATAAGTATTTATGTGTTATCGTTTCTTTTGTCTCAATCTAACTCAAGAAGAATATTCCTTTCTAAATTTCCATACGTATTTATGTGTTATCGTTTCTTTTGTCTCAATCTAACTCAAGAAGAATATTCCTTTCTAAATTTCGATACGTATTTATGTGTTATCGTTTCTTTTGTCTCAATCTAACTCAAGAAGAATATTCCTTTCTAAATTTCGATACGTATTTATGTGTTTGTGTGTTATCGTTTCTTTTGTCTCAATCTAACTCAAGAAAAATATTCCTTTCTAAATTTCGATACGTATTTATGTGTTTGTGTGTTATCGTTTCTTTTGTCTCAATCTAACTCAAGAAGAATATTCCTTTCTAAATTTCGGTACGTATTTATGTGTTTGTGTGTTATCGTTTCTTTTGTCTCAATCTAACTCAAGAAGAATATTCCTTTCTAAATTTTGATACGTATTTATGTGTTTGTGTGTTATCGTTTCTTTTGTCTCAATCTAACTCAAGAAGAATATTCCTTTCTAAATTTCGATACGTATTTGTGTGTTTGTGTTTTATAGTTTCTTTTGTCTCAATCTAACTGAAGCAAAATATTCATTTAAAAGTTTCGATATATATTTATATATGTGTGTGTATTATTCGTTTTCCTCGTTCTCAAACAAAACCAAACTTCGATAGAGATCCAACTTTTTATAAGATCCAATTTCCATACCCATAGAATACATCACTGAAATATAGAAATGCATAAATAATCTTAAAAAGTTTTACCTGTATCTCCAGTGTCACGTTTAACCCGAAACATAGGTATTTTGTCGTCCTCAGTATGTACATTATTCTCGCCTTCTGAGCCTGACAAATAAATACGAAATAAATATTATTTTTGTACAAAATATAGTAAAGTTAATATATTGTTTCAATAAAATAAATGAAATTATTTATTTTAAAGAGCACATTAAAAAGAAATTTGTAGAAACGTATAACAACGTAACCTGAACAGAGGATGTCAAAGATACCTGGTTTCCTACAGTATATTTTCAGCAACATTTATTACATTTTTCAACACAAGTTTTGTTTATAGTCAGATACGACTGAGTTTGTGGGAAATAACTGGATATTACATGTCCTGCAAAGTATAAGCGTATTTTTCCCACAAGTCATATTTTCTTTTACTTTACAATAATTGAAGTAAAAAACAGGTTGGATCTGTGAAATGAGGTGTGCTGAAATAATTTTATATGTGAATTTAGTGCCAGCAATGGCACTTTATGTGCACCACCAATCATAGAAAATTGAGAAAAGGTATATTTATGCCTACTCGACTAAGAATGCTACTAGAAAATGTGTGTTGGCTAGGAACACGTAATTCATAAAATACTCACTCATAACTCGCCAGAACAGTGCTTCTATTTCAAATTCTTATTGCCATAAATACTATATATCACATACACATGAGATTGATAGTACCAAATAAAATAAGTATCAGAAGTATCAGAAGATTTCAAGAATTGACCCTTAATATTGTAAGGAACATCACCTTCAACGCGAGCACGTTACCACAACACGTATTACTATTTACAAAAAGTAAAAGCAGACGAGAAACTACTACTAGGAAGAAACCAAGACGCCGGAGCCCGAGGAGGAACGAGCCACCAGGAGACCATCTATAAAAGTAAAGCCTGAAAAGGAACTGGCGATCAGTTTGACCGCTGATCAAAATAACTTACACCCGCTCCCAAGATCGCTTTGGACTCAAGAGTTCACCTATACCTAAACCCGAGATCGCTTTGTACTAGGGATCCTAACCACAACTAAACCTCTCGAAGCTGCTTTGGGCTGAGGAGGTTTTCTACAAGTACTCACTTAAACCCTGCAGATGTTCTGGAGTTTTCTATAAGCAAAAGGGACACCGTGCAAAACACTTTTCTCTTTCATTTTGGTCATTCATAAGGAAAGACACTAATAGATTGCTTTTTATAAATTCAAAGATATTTGTATTTAAATTTTATAGTAAAATTGGTGAAGAGAAAACACCCGGACTATTATTGACTCTACCTTAAAGAAATTACAATATACAGAAGTGTGTATACAATAATTAGAATATTACTTAACGTTCCTCTAGTTATTATAAAATAAGATTTATAAATAAAAGTTCGTAACATTTTATTTATGCTTTAGTTATTTTTTTGTTTCCACTAAACCTTTCGTTTTACTGTATGTATCTTTGGTTATGTATCGGTCTTCTGTTCTCACCCCCCCCTTCCCAGTGGAAAAAATCCTGCGAGAGTTTCCTGTTCTCTTTGATTACTTTGTTAGTTTTCTATCTTTATTGTTATCCTTTGGGGTATGTTAACGCATCAGATTCACATGACTACTCTATTAAGAATAATATTAGGATTGCTTTCTTGGAAATTTACATGTTTATACGAGGGGCAGAAAATAAATTTCCGGAAATTTGATGTATCTTGTTGTAACTCTTAATGACTAAAGTATAAGCACACAGTTACTTAACCGCTTAACATATAATTTTCTTCGCAAAAGTCGTTCCAAATTTTATAATTCTTTTTATTGATTTTTATTGATTTTTTTTTTTTTTTTTTTTGTAAGTTGACCGTAAAGGTACGTGGAAGCAAACATTACTAAAACTATCTAAAATTTAGGTCCGAATTAGGCACTTGAAAAATCATCGATTTTAATACAACGAGTATATTCGTTCGTAATAAAAGCAGATGTATCTTGTTGTTAGTCTTACTTTTTTGAACACTTTTTGTGTACATGAAGGGTCAAAGAATCTTTTAAAATGTTTTATTCAGTTCGTTAAATTTATTTGAACTATAAGCTGATCGAAATTGAGATTTAAATTTTCCCGCAAGAAATATTAAAATTCCGAATATGTACGTTCCGCAATAAACATTACCAAATTACACTAGCATCTTGAGAAAACGAAACAGTGGGGAAAATGAGTACAGTATAAATAAATATTTCATTCAATCTACTGCGAATTTTTGTATTCTTTTTGCAAAAAAAATACCATTATTTCAAAGAGAAATATCAGACTAATGATTTCTCGGTACAATGTAGATATGCTATTTCAGTTCCGTCATTTCGCCAATAAGCATTGGCCTCCAATGCAAAATATCAGCCAAAAATAGTTAAATGAATCTTGCCCAAGGGCGACGATTTGTCTTAGCATCCTCATATATACACCTTCTGCGTCTGAGTGGGACCCCCCCAAAATTTACAGATAAATCGGCGCCCTTGATCTTACGCACATCTAGCGGACACCCATATACTCAGCTGCGTATGGCGAACGTAAGGAATCGCCATTTAAATTTATATTCAGATCTTTTTTCTTTGCACGAATACATTCATGATCATAATTTTAGGGAAAAAAAAAAACGTAATAATTAGTGGTTTTAAGTTAAGCGGTTAAATCTTTAAAGTAGGCATCTTTTGAACACACACGCGTGCTTTGTAACTCCTGCTGTTACTGAAAAAGCAGACGTAAGTCCTCTTTTGACATCTTCCGAATTACAGCCGCTATCGCGTTGGTTTTGACCCAATTTTTAGCCCACCTTTGAGGCTTATTTTCAGCTTTGGGAAGAGCCAAACAACCGATGGTGCTATTCTGTTTCTAAGGCTATTAGTCTTTAAAGGAGTTTTCTCACAATTTGCCCATGAACTTGGTGTTTTGAACGTTGCTTGAACTGCGACATTGCATCGACTGATGACCAAACACTCCTCCGTTCAGCAACACTACTCATATTTTGCCTGTTGTTAACTGGTCACAAATGTTAAATTCATAATTAGACAACCTAAGGACTGTACTGTATGATTCATTTTATTGCATCACAAATACCAAAATTAAAACAACATTCGGGAACTTTTAGAATCTAGTTTGTACGGAAATAAATATTTCCTGCTTACACTAGTATCTTCAGCAGTTCATTAATATACAATGCATTAATTTACTAGAATGGGTTGATCATTGGAAAAAAAGAAAGAAAAAAATACTTGCAAAAATTCAAAATACGTTATATTATCGTTCAATGATTCCATTTTTATTGATTTCTTATCCTGTTAATAAAATATTTGGTGGATGCAAAATCTATATAAAAATGACTGTTATTCAAATATTTCCAAAGAACTCACAATGCTGACTGAATGCTGAGAATTTTCTCTATTGGATATTGTAAAGTTTCACGTGCTAGCTGTAAACACACTTCAGACGACAGTTACAAAGAAAATGTCGTCAACCATCTCAAATGATCGGCAAGTGTTGACGAGTCAAGCAATCAGCAATATTTCTGCTTCTGCATAAAAAGGAGACCACAAAAGTTATCAATTTCCACCGATTGATCAAACCACCAACTCTCTAAGGCCCCTGGTCATTAAAAGCTCCTTAACCCCCTCTCGAAGGCGGTTGGTCATTGAGAGGTATCTACTTATACTCTCTAAGACGTCTATTGATTGAGAGACTCCTATTCTAAACTCTCTAAAACTCATTGTTTTTAAGAATTCCCATTTCCCTCTCTAAGACGCCTTGTCACTAAAAAGCACCTATCCAACGCGCTCTAAAACGTATGGTCATTGTTCTCCAATAATTCACAAAGAAATCACCAATTTATTACAAAAACTTATACTACACTTTATTTGATACAACTTGTACTTTCTGACAGTTGCTTTCCTTTGTTTTTTCTTTCCTGCACGTGGTCATAACAATCAGGCAAGAAGAACTGTTTCTATGGCAACAGGACGTTCAACCAATTACAGTAGCTCATTTCTCTCGCTCTGCAATGGTAAATATTCCACCCTTTCCGTATGTTGCCAATTTGAATATAAACAAATTCACATTGTTTTAGTTGAATGTCAACTTGCGTAGTGGATCCGCTGGTCATTGAGAGCATTCTTTTTAGTTCCTTTTTGTGTCACTTAATTTTATAAAACTGATATTTACTTTCCAGTGAATTATTTCATGTTTCGATACACGACGCAAAAGCTGGCAACACAGCATTGAGCACCAGGTGCGCGCAGCGAGATGTGAGAAAGCACAAGTAGTATCAATTTCAGTATAATTAGTAATATTTTTTTACTATTGTATACAAGAGAAAATTTTTCTAATAAAAGATGATGGGAAAGTTCAATCTTCTGTGTACCATCTCTGAGTCTATCCTAAAAGACAAAACTCTTTACAGATAAAACTCTTTACAGTGTTAAATAAGTATTTTAGTTTAGTATTTCTTAATTTTGGCACACTTAAACAATATTTCATGATAATGTATAAAAAAAATCGAAGAAGAATATATAATGTAAATCAAGATTCTTTTTTTTTTCTTTTCTTTTTTTTTTTTTTTTTGGTTTAGATAAAAATAAATCTTCAACTTCACCTAATTTTGAATTGGTTCAGCTTTTCAAAAAATTGATGAAATGTATGACATAATAATTAATAACTTACCATCAAGTTCATACTCGTATACAATATAGTCGTAATCGTTGTTATCACTTTTAGGTTCTGAAAATATAGAAAAAATATATATATTAACACTCACAAAGATTGGGAAAACGGTATATTTTGAAAGTTGTACCTTTTCATCAACATTTGCTACTAAATACCAATATATCTGCATTCCTGATATTCAGTTAATGAACATTTTTCATTGAAAAAAAATTAAAGTATTAAGTGTCTGTCAAAAAGAATAAAGTAATTCTAAATGCAAAATGACCATACAATATAACTTCTTCCTTGTTTAATTTTGAATGAAAGTTCTACCGTATGTGCTCAAAAATTGGTTTTTGAGAAAATCATGATTTCCTGTTTAGTTCAAAGCCACAAATTTACGAAAACGGCAAAGTTTATATCTATGATAACATAATTAACATTTATAACACATGGGTGTCTTATATCCATTTTTATTTTTTAATTGATGATCTTTAGTATTAAAATATTCTTGGAAATTTGCTATTTTCAAATATACATAAAAGTATCTAAATAAGTTTTTGCCGTTTCCGATGGCCTGGTTGTTCGAGGGTCACAGACATGCTATGACGTTAGTCACGTGCGCGCGACGCGATAAGGAGGTAGGCAGAGCACTGACCGACATCAGTAGACGCTCGTTGGGCACACTACAGAGAACTAGCTCGTCAAGTGGCACAGTGAAATGGAAAAAAATGAAATGAAATCTTTGAATTTTACGTCCCACGGTTATGCCGGTTAGGCTAAAGGAGACGGTGATGATGAGAGATGAGTGAAATGGTGGAATGAAGAAAGTGGGAGGAAACGGGAGAACCCCGAGAAAACCCACGAGCACGGTGTTTGTCCACCACAAAGTTCACTTGGCGGGGGCTGGGATCGAACCCAGGACCCCAAGCACCAGAGGTGAACGCTCTACCACTGAGCCACCGCGCCCCCACAAAGTGAAATGGAGGTGTCGAAGCAACTCATTAGGGGGGTGTTCGCTGTATGACTTCAAGGTAGGCCTATCAGCGGCCGCATCACATCGCCGCATATGCCAGGCGTTCGGGGAGAATGCCGTGAATGAACGCACCGCCCGAGAGTGGTTTCAAAAATTCCGGACCGGCGATTTGGCTTGAGTGATGAGACCCGCAGTGGACGACCACATGTGTTGGATGACGAAGCCCTGAAGACAGCCATCGAGGAGGACAGTAGTCTTACATGTCAGAAACTTGCCGATAGGTTTAATGTATCGATGGAAACAATCAGAGTTCACCTGCATCGCATAGGGAAGACATACAAGTTGAGTAAGGGGGCACCACACACTCTGTCAGCGACCAACAAACGACATCGAGTTGAAGCCAGTTTATCCTTGCTCTCCAAGCACCAGAACACACCAATATTTGGTCGATTGATTACTAGTGCCGAAAAGTGGGTCCTTTACAACACACCCAAGAGTACTTGACATTGGTTGTCGCAACGTGACGCAGTTCCACACACCTCAAGACCACCTCTGCATCCCAAGAAGTTTATGCTGGAATTATCGTAATGTGGTTCATTATGAGCTCCTACTACTAGGCCAAACCATCAATGCGGATGTCTACTCCCAGCAGTTGCAACCAGTGCACCGTGCATTGCAGGAAAAGGAGCCAGTATTGGTTAATCGCAAAGGTGTGCCGGTCCTTCACAATAATGCAAACCCACACGTGGCAAAAAGGACCCAGGAAACCATTCTGCAACTTGGTTGGGAAACTTTGTGTCATCCACCAAATTCCCCTGACTTTTCCCCTACAGATTACCACCTGTTTTACTCCCTGGACAATTACCTTCGTGGACACAATTTGAAGATGAGAGAGACCTGCGAACCGCACTCACGGACTTCTTTGCTTCCAAGACCGCTGACTTTTACCATCATGGCACTGTACAGTTGCAGGAACGTTGGCAGAATGTGCTGGATGCAGATGGCGATTACTTCGAGACGTAACCGTGAGTATTTTGTGCTATAACGTAGACTCTGTGCGGACTCTGAAATCGGCAAGAACTCCTTTGGATACCTTGTACATATACGTTTTTGAGAGTAAGAGCTGCTCGTTTCGTTCAAGATGTGCTAGACTCTTTCATTTCTCCTTGTTTGAGAGTAAAGAAAGAAAATGAAACTTCAATAATGCCTTTCAACTGGTGAAATCATAGCAAATTTTATAATTAGATGGATGATTCAGTTATTCAGCGATCCTACGAGTGATATACATTAGTAATTTTGAGCCTATTATAAAAATTGTTTTATTATATATATATATATTTTGAAATATAAAACTGAAAAAATTAATTTCCGTGGATGAAATTGCTCTTTAAAGATTATATTTTAATATTTAAGAAAACTAGTGTCTGGCAGTCCCTCTGTATGGACCGGAAATGATTTTTTCTCATACATTTTCTTACCAATCATTTTATCAACAGTTAATATTTCCGTTTTAAAGAGTTACAACATGGAAATATGAACACATTATTATATAGTATTAAGGCGCTAATTTGCATAAAGAAAACGAATATAGTTACCTGTTCAGGTGGTGTTTTCATGTGAATAAGGAGAGCAAATTCAATAAACAAAACAAATATCTAAATCTTTAATTTTGGGAGATATATTGATTATATGTTTAAGAATATTAGTAGTAATACATTTTGAATATTTATCGATTTTTACCTTACACATCGAAATCCAAATTTAATAAAATTGACTTACCGAACTCCTTGAAAGGTTCTGTTTAGTATATAAAGAAAAAAATAACATTATTAGTGTTTCTCTAGGTTTTCTTAATGTAATAACTAAGTTTATTGAATTATTAGAAAAATGTTAGTACGAGGGTCGTCGAGAAATTAAAGAACGTTTTGGCATGGTTAAATAAAAGCAAAAGATATCAGCACCAAACTTTATTTATTAAGCCACAGTATCTTACTGTACTTTTCTGTGTAATCGCCATAGTTTTCAAGACACTTTTTATAAACGTGGGGCCAATGTCGATGTTATACTCATTTGCCAGCAAAAAATTGAGTCAGGATATCTCTGCTTGCTTGAGTTTCTCACCGTTTGAGAACTGTTTCGCCCAAAAATTCCGTAAGTTTCGAGAATAAGTGAAAATAACTTGGTGCCAAGTCAGGACTGTAAGCAGGTTTTTCTTAAATTTTCCTTCAGTTTTCCGTAACAAGTGATGGCCTTCCACTCCGATCTTCATCATGCACGCTGGTCCTTCTTTGATTAAAAATAACACCATCACCATAAAGACTCTTTATTTTCATATAAATTTCAATAGACTTAACTTTCAGTGCGTTCAGAAACCGAATAACACTCCGTACTTCACATTTGAGGGGGATTTTTGATTGGATCCGCCATTTTCAATCACTACAAAAAGAAGTAGCGTGACAGCATTGAGACTCGGTTCACATTGAGTTGAAAGAAGAGGCTAACTGCTGAGTACGCGATCGCGGTGGTGCGGGCTTGGCATCGTGCGCGATTAGCAATTCTTCTTTTCTGGACAGCCTTCGTAAATATTTGTATCTTTATTATTTTCTAAATGATCAATACTGTATTTTTATTATTAAAACTTTAAGTTACTGGCAAAGTTCTATGTAATTTGTTTTATGTTTAATTATCTAATCAGAGATCAATATAATGAATTTGTAAATATTTTCTGAATTTGCCATACATTAATAGTGCTCCAAGAACAACTATCAATTAACAGGCTGTAGCAACACATCTTTAAATAATGCGAATTATACAAATTCTAAAAAGTTAATTTTACTTTGGCTGTGTTGCCTCCTTTGACAAGGTTACTGCTTTTCAGTTTCTGATTTATAATGTATTCATCATGCCCACAAGAGTGATGACCTATTTTCTGAGTGTAGGAGGTAAATATGATGGAAAGAATTTAAAGTTATATTCTATTCTAATATAAAAACTGTAATTCCTAGTTCATTCAATACACTCAATAATTAGTTCATATTTTATATATTTAATTACATATATAAAATGAGGGATTTATAATTTTAAACTATATTACTGTGTGTATCTAAAGGTCTAACACGCTTTGCAACACAAAACAGTAAGACGGCGAGCAAACGTTATGTGGGTCATTCAATATATAAGTTCCCCTAAGCTGTAAAATATTTATTTTTGTATATACATTTGTAAACTCTCTCTCTCTCTGCTCTCTCTGTCTGTCTCCCTCTCTCTCTCTCTCTCTCTCTCTCTCTCTCTATATATATATATATATATATATATATATATATATATATGTGTGTGTGTGTGTGTGTGTGTGTGTGTGTGTTTAAGTGGCGTTCCTCACCTCTCCACATAAATCCCCATTGAGATTCAGGCATTTTTCTCACCGTTCTACCAATATGTCCAAACCCTTTTGAAAAAAAGTCAGGGCTCTGGGTATTTAGCACTTGCATTTAGTACTTCCTCATATTTAACTTCACTTCATCTGTTTCGAAACGTTCCCCTTTCAATGCAGACTTTAACATCGGGAAATGATGGAAGGAATTCGGAGCTAAACTGAGGTTGTATGGAGAGTGGATTAGCTGTTTCTACCCTAATTCATCAATTTTGTTTCTTGGTTTTTGTACTGAGTGGGGCAGAGCGTTATCGTGAAGAAGAGACCAGGTCACTTATGTTGAGTTGCGTTTCCCTGAAGAAGAGTTTAGATTTAACATAAGCGACCTAGTCTCCTGCCATCTGGTGATGAAAAATTGAATCGGAAGGTGAGGAGAGTGCTAAATAGCCAGAGCCCTGACTTTTTGCAAAGTGTTTGTACAAATTGGTGAGACAAATGCCTGAATTTCAATGGGAATTACGCGAAGAAGTGAGAAAGGACCCACATTTATGTGTGTATAGTTTACAAATGTACCGTGTCTTTAAAAAAAAAAAAAAAAAAATTGGGGAAACATATTGAACGACCCACGTATAAGCACTATAGTTAAAAATTACTCCAAGTCGGTAAATCTCCTCTGATTTTTTTCTTTTCTTTTTTGTAATACTGTTTTTACATCATCCGTATCATTTAAATCAACGTTTTGGCAAGCGAAACGTTAATATTTAGATTTGAGCAAAAGAGTTCCTCACTTTGCGAACTGTTCATGTTAAAGAAGAATCTAACCCTTTTAAGCTTCTTCTGTTTTAAATTAACACTTTTTTTTTTTTTTTTTTTTTTTTTTTTTTTTTTTTTTTTTTTTTTAGAGAAAGAATGAAGTTCATGGTTATATTTGAAACAAATCTGGAAACTCTTTTTGGTTTAAAAATACTTATTGATGCTAGTTTGTTTCAATGTTGTTATGTAAACTCTCACACAATCGACAGTAAAAGCTTTTTTACAATGTAAAAATCGGGTCAAATTTCATTTCCACAACCTGAAACAGTGGATTCAATCTAACACATGAGAGTCGTATTAAAATATTTAGTCGATAATCATGAGTCCGAAATCCATTTATTTTAATGACGCTCGTAAGTGAGTTTTATCCAAGAGGAAACTACGGCAAGTTACTCTCTAGCACTGGAAATCGGAAGATTTTTCTGTTTTGTGGAAATTTATGCTCAATATTCACATTCTCCAGAAGAATGAATTTTGCAAGTCACCCTTAGATTGTCTTTTCGCAGTGTCAAACCTTAGCCAAATCGAGTCAAAATATTGTAGTATATAAATTTCATGATTGTATGCTGAGGGTTTCAAAAGAAATCCTAACAATAATGAAACACCTTTTTCCTGGAAAGAAAGTGATTAGTAATAATAATGTAATTAATGTGCACCCTCATGCCCAAAATGATTGTCGCATATCTATAACTTTGTTTTTGTAAGAATATAATTTGATAATGGTTTTGCAGGGTACTTTTAATATTGATGCTATGTGTATAATCAGGGAATGTATATTTGTGGTAAATTTCATAGAAAAATAATTATAAATACGAAAATTAGAATGAGTAAAACAAAATGTTGCTAAATGGACACGAAAGTTTTATTTTCGTTTTATTGTTATTATTTACTGCTCTTTTGACATGAAATTTGCCTCATGCATGTCTTTGCCGATTATATGCATACTAACATTATAAGAAATACCGGGCGAATTCGTTATCAAATTATATTCTTATAACAAAATATTTATAGACATGCGACAATAATTTTGGACATGAGTGTACATACCCCTCTTAGTTGATTTACTCAGAACTTTGTCTTACACATATTTAAGGAAATATGGAGAATATTTGTACAAAATTTCAACTTTGTACGTTGGGCAGTTTTGGGAGACTTATTGAGCGGCGAAAAGTGTTCAAGGTCTCAATTCTCCGTACAGTATACAGTATATATTGCGCAAAATTATCTCAGTGTTCGGTTCAAGGGAGGATTTCTGCACACTTAAGTTCCTTGCGGGCAATGGTTTCGGAGATCTAGTGAACGTCGATCTTTCTTTCTTTTTCAAGGTGAAAACTTTAAGAATTTAAAGTTCCTACTCGTAACACTTTTACACATGTGGTGAACGACGAAACGATTAGAAAACCTCTCCTCTTGCTGAGAGACAGGCATATAGACTGCGTTTCGCTTTAAGACATTCAGTATACTTGATGAGCTCTCATAAAGGTTATAGAATCTACAGTCAACTAGAGTGTTAAATAAAAGAACAATAAATAAAGAAAAATAAACGAGTAACACATAAACGAACAGTACAGAAAGAAATATAAACAAAGATTAAATAACACCCACCTATAATGTGAGATGGCAATTCATAAAGGATCGTTATACTCGTATATGGTTTCAGCAACAATTCTGCTGATTTGACAGCAAGACAATAATGAGGAGCTTCGGCTTTTCAATTTCATTTTTTTTTTTTTTTTTATGTTATTCACTTTAGTTCTTTCTTCACATAAAGCTTTAAAATCAAAAAGAATGTTACAAACAGGTCTTCTGGGGTTATTAGCCAAGTAAATACTGTTGTATCTTGCTACGTTTTGAGGCTTGACATTGTCCTCATCTTCAAGTAAATATAATGGAGAAAAAAGTGCTTGGAGTATATACAGGGTGTTTGAAAAAGAACTCCTAGTTTTAAGTATAAATTTAATTGGGAAATGAATAAAAATTTACATCAATGAGTACATATCATGAAAGAGAGACCCTTAAAGTTTTGTTTAATGTTGGTAGACTTCAACGTGGGATCCATTTGTGGCCCTGCACAGGTCGAGACGATATTCCACTTCTCGCCACGTATTCACCAACATTTCAGGTGTAACTGTCCCAACCGCTGTTACGATTCTTTCCCGTAAATGATTGATGTATCTGATTTTTTTTCACTGTATACATTTTTTATGTGACCCCAAAAGAAAAAGTCTAGTGGGGTTAAGTCTGGGCTTCGAGGTGGCTAAGGTATTGAGCCAGTCTTGCCTATCCTGAACTGCCGCCTGCCTGGACTGAACTGAGGAAACAGAGGGAAAAAAACAGCGCTGGTGCCGTCTCAAGGTCAAGCAGAATTGCCAACTGCAGGGGTCCAAACTTGGAGAGTTGATGAATCAAACACCACAAACTAGAATAGTGTTTGTCACATTGTGCAGATTCTAGGACACATTAAAACTAGGGAGTTCTTTTTCAAACACACTGTACTTCGTGTGTGTGTCTGTGATTGGTGGTTGAAATTGCAGCTTCTGATTGGTGCTTGAAATGGCGGTATTTGGAATCCTGTGTCTCAATTAAGGTTCGCTTGTTTCTTGCGTGGTTGCAACAGCTTCTTTTATTCTGCTATGGCAAAATCTTTAGCATTTTTTGCTATTATTTTAGTATCTGTCAATAAAATCTTATTTCTGACTGATGCTATGCTCGGCCAGCCCGAAGTTTCCTGGTTGGTTTAATCTGATGTAACTTGTGTTCTTTCCATCTGGCTTCAATGGTCCTTCCTGTTTGTCCAATATATGCCTTGCCATATTCACAAGGAATGCAGTAAACCCCAGGTGTTCGAAGGCCCAGATCGTCTTTGGCTGGTCGCAGTTTTTTTTTTTTTTTTTTTTTTTTCCTGCAGGATAAAAGAAGCTATTGCAATCACGCAAGAAAAAACGAACCTTAATAGAGACACAGGATTCCAACTGAATCAAACATGGACACCAATCATATCCCACCATTTCAAGCACCAATCAGAAGTCGTTATTTCAAACACCATCAGAAGATCCAATCCCACATACATGAATCATATATTCCAGGCACTCTATTGTCCCATCGTGTTTATCTAAAGATAATCACAATGTCAGCTCTCGAAACGTTGCAAGATACAACAGCATTTACCTCACTGCTAACCCGAGAACAGCTACTAGAGGAGGAGAGAGAACTAATTTCTATAAAATGTAGAAATAAATACGACTTAGTACCCAAAGTTTTTCATTATTGTATAGCTATCGAAGCAACAGAACTGGTTTCTGTAATTACACTAAGAATATAACAATTATTTTAAGATTCCTAGAGAAAAATACAGATGACTGTTAGCTAATCTTAACAGAATGCTTCGTATTATTCCTGCGATAATTAATACACAAATATATTTAAATTTCAAATCGCATAGTAACTTACCGTTGTTGTAGTTTATGTCCACTTCTTCCAAAATCAGAAGATCGGGGTTAATTCCTTTCAGGATAGCATCTTCACGTCCTGTGTACCAAGAAAATATCATAAACTTTAAATGCTGTTCACATTAAGTTAGAATCTGACTATTACTGAAAATAAATAACTAAATCTAACCAGAGCATTAACCATATACAGGGTGTTACTAAAATTTGTCACAGTGTTTTGGGAATATATTCCTCACATAAGAAAAATAAGAAAAAAGTTCTTATGAACCTGTGCTCAAAAGTGGATAGTTTTGGAGTTATAGGGTGCCGAAAACGTGAAACAAGTGAACTTCAAAGTTCATTGCTCCACTACTATTGGACCGATCGTAATCGGTCAAAATATCACTGAGGAAGTGTAATGTGAACCATCGAAACATACACGTTTAAGAATGCTTCAGTACTTGCACACCAATTTTTAGAAAGATAGGTGGAGCATACTCCTAAACAGCCTCTCTAAAAATGATTGTGCAAGTACCACAGGTTCTGAAAGATAGATATTTGGATAGTTCACATACTAGTTCCTCAGTGATGTCTCGACCCGATTACGATAACTCCCATAGTAGTGGAGCTATGAACTTCTAAAGTTGACTTGTTTCACGTTTTCGGCACCTTGTAACTCCGAAAATGTCAACTTTTGACCACAGGTCCATATGAACTCTTTTTCTTTTTTTTTAATGTGAGCTATCTGCTCCATGGAACACCCTGTATTAATAACGAACTTGCGTTCCAGTTTCGGAGATCTATAACACATTATATGATGTTTGTGTCTGAAGAAGGCAATGATAAATTATCGAAACTACAACTAAAATCGTTATTACTGTTTTTGTAAGATTTTGTTTTCAATTGTAAATATTACCTTCGTTTATAAAAAGCTTATAACCATTATTTTTTTTTACTGAACAGAATATATCCCACATTTTCGGGAATATTTTTCAACTATTTAAAACTTAATTCTCACTTTTTAAAATATATATATTGTTTCATAGGAGAAATAAGAGTTTTCAGTAGAAGGCAAGGTAGTGCCATGTTTGAATAGCGGGTAATTCGTAGACGTGTGCTGTGTGTTGATTTGTAGAGAGGAGGACTATATCATGTACTGGTGACTATATGCTTCTGACATTTACGGCGTTTTGGGAGTTGTTTTTTTTTTTTTTTTTTTTTTTAACGACTTTGGTTATAGTCATACAAAAAAGATAGTGAACAAACGTTTCCGCGTGTTAAGAAAAGAGATCAACGTTGTATTGAATCGCAACAAAACTGGAATCCCTGATTTGTTCGGTCTACCAACAGTGATCATCTTAGATATCGGAGGTCTTGTGTACTCCAATGTGGTGCAGAGAAAGCACTCGTTTGTGCGACGTGAGAACCCGCAGGCTCAAAACAATAATAGTAATGTGGGTAGCTTACACACTTTTAGTGTAGGATATCCGGATTCATTCCAGCCGGAAGCTCATATGTGTCGGATCTTACGTTAAGCTATAGGTCCACGTCTCATATAGACTCACTGCTGAAAGAGATGCTAAATTCACCTCAAATGAAAGAGCAATAGCAAAAGTGGTACAATGTTCCGTCGCGACTGCAGATCACATAATTCCGCCAGGTTTACATCTTGTAAGGAAACCTAAGGCTCGAGTTCATATGTTCTGTCCCTCACTTATTATGAACAGGAAGACATGCAGACGGATATTGTAACATCGCCCTTTTGCAGGAGATACATTTGACGAACGGACGATACATGCGTGTGAAATAAAGATCGCTAATTTCTATTATCCTACGGTTCCAGAGGTGTTTCTGACTGAATACGTGAGAGTACGTAAAGTTTTCACGCGCCTTTGTGTTGGTGGTGGTTACTGATATGATGACAAATGCTACAGAGAATGGACAAAAAGCCTAAAATCTGTGCAGCTTATTAACAGGTAAGTAGTTTGGAGCGTGTAGCTGCGATGAAGCAGCCCGGTCCAGGAAAGTATTATTCTGTAGCTTCTAGAAAACAGCTAAGTCCAGAAACACATTCTATTCCTGTGTATTTGTAACAGCCAGAAGGGTTCAATAAAGTATTTGATTAATATTTGACATTGAACACTGTATACCTTGAAATGGTCTGAAAAATTCCAGTTATCTGACTTTTTTGTTAGAAATATCTTGAACTTATCCTGAAGTAAAACACTTCAAAGGTACTATAATTCCCTCTCAATAGAGTATTACTTCCGGACATCCTCGTTGACTACTTCTGAAGTTAACGTATTAATACATATATAGAATAACACTCTTTTGTATGACTCAGCATATGAACATGACTCAGCATATTAATGGTAAGATGAATAAGGTAAAAACAACAGGAATTGATGCAATAAAAGTAAACTCTCAAGTAGTATGTAACCCAGATAAGATTGCAAATCATTTTAATAAATATTTCTTAACTTTAGAAACATTTAACCCAATCAAAATAGCTCATCAAGAAAATAACTCTAAGCTACAGAGCGGAATAACTAAGTCGCTTTTCCTGAAACCAGCTACACCAGAGGAAATCTTACAAATAATAAAAAGCTTAAAAAGCTCCAGCTCTCCAGGTTGGGATGAAGTGCCATCCATGATTGTAAAGGAAAGTTCTCTTCTTATTGCACATCAACTCTGTCATATAATAAATCATTCATTTTTGACAGGAATTTTTCCTACGCGGCTTAAGTTAGCTAGAGTTACACCTGTGTATAAAAAGGGAAGTAAATTGGAGTTAAATAATTATCGTCGTATTTCAGTTTTGTCGTGCTTTTCTAAAATATTTGAGTTAGCAATGAAAGCGCGACTAAATAACTTTTCCTTTTAAATAATATAATATCCACAAGTCAACACGGGTTTCAAAGCCAGAAGTCAACCAACACTGCAATCTTTAATTTCATCTCTGATGTAGCAATGGATATAAATAAAGGAAAGCATGTAATTGGTATTTTTGTTGATTTATCTAAGGCGTTCGATTCTATAGACCATGGTATTTTGCTAGAAAAATTGTATTCTTATGGCATCAGAGGTGTGGCAAACAATTGGATAAAGTCGTATTTATCTGAACGTAGTCAAACTGTTGGCATCTGTAAAGAGGTAAATGGCAGAAGAACAATGTTTAAATCATCTTTAATGAAAGTAACAAAAGGAGTACCACAAGGATCAATATTGGGACCTCTTTTGTTTGTTGTATATATTAATGATTTGGTTAATAGTCTAGGCTGTGTGAAGTCAACATTGTATGCTGATGACATAAATGTTCTTGTCAGTGGAGACTCATTAAATGAAGCAGAAAGGCTCACTACAAAGACGCTAACAAAAATTATTAGTTGGTTAAACATAAATAAATGAACTATGAATTTAGGAAAAACTAACATTGTCAAATTTCGATTCCCGGGCCAAAGAAATGAACTTGTACCAATAACTATAGGCACTGTAGAATTATGTCAAACACCATCTATTAAATTTCTAGGAGTATATGTTAATGAAGATTTAACATGGAATACTCATGTTGAATACATTAATACTAAACTCAGTTCACTCTGCTTTGCATTCCGTAGGTTGCAAGGTAGTTTGTGCAAGGAAGCTGTCATGTCCTTATACTATAGCAAAGTTTTTTCAATAATAAACTATGGTGTTATATTTTGGGGGAATTCGAGAATAAGTGCTAGTACATTCCGAATACAGAAAAAAATTATTAGAATAATGTTAAGTATGCCTGAACGATCCTCATGTAAAAATATTTTTAAAAAGTATAAATTATTGACATTACCTAGTTTATATATATATCGCACAATTATGTATGTAATCGAGCACAAGGATTTATTTACTTTAGCTAATACGATTCACTCATACAATACTAGGCAGAATTGTAATATGTATACTATCCAACAGAATTATGCAAATTTTAGCAAAACTGTGTATATGAATTGTATAAAATTATATAACAAATTACCAGCAAAGTATAAGAACATTAACGAAAAACGGATATTCAGAAATACTCTGTTAGAATTATTGTTGGAAAAAAGCTATTACTCTGTGGAAACTTATCTTACTGATAATATATAGAGAATGTAAATCATATCTGACAACTGTAATGCTTAATTGAGGATTGTCCTCATTTGTAAGCTATAAACAGGCAAATAAATATGAATATGAATATGAATATGAACAGCTCTCATGCCTTCGCTCACTAAGGCTTTCACACTCTTGCATAAACAAACACTTATATGTCTGTCAAAATATAAGCAATTGATAAATTACATCTTTTAATGCCAAGCAGATTATTATTTATACACCGTGAAGAATTCCATACATTACAGGATATTCAGTAAACCTACCTCGTTAATCAATGACTTTTTTTTTTTTGTAACTGAAAAATATCAAATGATTGGTATGGATAAACTTATACTTTGGGTACTATCAATATATGTATCTTTCAGGTGTACCCTTTACTATAATGTTATGAGGATATTCAGATATTTGCACTGATACGTTTAGTAATCACTTCTTGCAATTTTGCTTAATAATTGAACTTGACACAAGATTTCAAGGGTTAAGTTCCAAAGTTGGGCATCCGTTTCCAACAAAATTTTTAAAATTTACAGGAAAGATATGGATAATTTGATCGTTTGTGTGCTTGTTAATATATAAGGGTCTCGAAAAATCTGTCTATTTGTTATATATAAGCGGTTATAAACTTAGGACCATACCCGAGCGAAAGGAACTACTTGGCACAAGGTAATCAAGCAGTTGCATTCTGCGAAAGTAACGAACATTTATGTTATCAACATGGCGAATGTACAAGGGCAATGAACTAACAGTTTTAACATTTGTGAAGCAATACGTTGATAATAATGAACCTAATAACAAATTGCAGAAAATGTGGAAAGGAGATAAGAGCGAAAAAACGTGGCGAAAGCGGACGCCCAACTTTGGAATATATGTCGATTTCAACATACTAATAATGAAATATAAACACACTGATGAGTAATAGGACAAAATATTATATGAAAATTCACACAATAAAACTTTTTCTCAAAAAACCACACCCACACACACAAAAGAAAAAAACACTATTATCAACACATGTGCTTCTTTGTTCTTCCGTTTGTTTTTAATAAGTAGGCAAAATAACTAATTTCTTTGTATTTAAATTGACCTTATTATGAAACTTTCGTTTGAATTTTTGTAAAAATAAATTTATTCTTTCGTAGAATAATAAAAGTCAATTCTATACACCATACAAAAATACTTTTGCAAGCTGTCA
Organism: Thermobia domestica; assembly: GCF_964235325.1. NCBI lineage: Eukaryota > Metazoa > Arthropoda > Insecta > Zygentoma > Lepismatidae > Thermobia > Thermobia domestica. The sequence continues at coordinate 12,068,324 of NC_137457.1, read as the reverse complement.
TTAATTCTCCTACTTCACTTGCCACCATCTTTTTTCGGTTTTTCCTTCTTTTTACTTCCTTTCACTGTTGCCAGTTCCTGCTAGATGGAAAATATACATGAACAACAGCAAACACGAAAACAACGTTAGCTAATGGAGGAAAAGCCGAAGAAAACTTTTCAGTTTCCGTAGTCGAGTTATAAGCGACTGCATCTCTATCATCTCTATATACTAGCAAGATATGTCGTGTTGTCGTTCACCAAAGCAAGGTATCTAGTCCTCAGGGCCGGCGCGAGGGGGGGTCGAGCCGTGCCATCGCCTAGGGTGGCGAGTCTAATGGGCGGCAAAATTTGAAAGAGAAAAGTATACTATCAAAATATAATGCTTCGTAATAGGCCCACATGGAGAAATAAATTGTGTTCACCAGAGAATGTAATTGAACTTACTTCACTCACATTCGGGATAATGCTCACTCAGGAATTTCGGAGCATTCTCCTTCATTTTCAATTATCAAAATGAATGAGCCACAGGTATCTCGTTCAATATTTCTTTTGCAGTGGCATAGATAAGATTTTCAGCTAGGATGGATAAGACTATCAAGGTTTCTTTTATATTTTTTCTATTCAGCAATGTTTTAACGCTCCACTCCAAGTATGCAAAAGATACATTCTCACTTGAAGAAGGCCGTTCTAGCATACAGCTTCTAGAGACATTTAGGTTCTAGCAGCAAGTTGTTAACCAATTTACTGAGCGAATGACAATAATCGTTCGTTTTGTTCAAATTACATACAGTAATGGAGAATGCATTGTAAAAATTTGCGAACACTTTCTTGGTTTCATACCAGTAACAGACATCACTAGTCTAGGACTCACAGAAGTAATAATTAAACAGCTAAAGGAAATGAACATTCCTGTCAAAGACAATGAGGGGTCAAGGATACGACAATGGTTTCAATATGAAAGGCAAACATTCAGGAATTCAGAGGAGAATTTAAGAAATAAATTCCCGAGCCTTTTATGCTCCTTGCGGTAGTCATTCACTAAATCTTGTCTCAACAATGTAGCCACAGCATCTCAATACGCAGTTTCATTTTTTGTATAGTTAAAAAAGCTTATGACTTTTTTTTCTTTCTTTTTTGCGTCAGTTCAACGTTGGGCCATACTAAAGAAACATAGACTCCTATTAGCAGTCTCACTTTAAAACCATAAAGCACCATAAGGATGGAGAGCCGAATTGATGCTCTGACTCAACTTAGATATCAAATAGGGTAGATTTATGATGCCTTACTTCAAATAAGTAACGACAATAGAACAGATAGAATGGTCCCCACGATGCTCTGTGTATAGCAAACCAGCTGCGTGACTTTACTTTACTTTGCTCACTCGTTATCTGGTATGTTTTTTTACTCGACGTAAACATAGTAAGCAAAAGTCTTCAAAGCATTGATTTTAATGTGTTGAATGCAGTCGAGTTTCTTGAAAATGTATTTGAGTACTTTGAGAGGAGGAGAAGAAACGATGCAAAGTTTCAATCTTACTTAGTTGATGCGATGGAGCTGGCATCAGCATTAGATATGGATGATCCGCGGATAGGTAATAGGTGCATACTCGAAGTCGAAAGAAGAAGAGACAGTTTCAGTACGAGGCAGAAAATTAAGCTATTGAAGATCCACAAACAACATACAAGATTGATTTTTATTACAAAGTTCTAGACATAATTGTTTTAGCTTTAAGAGAAAGGTTTGAACAACTTAAACATCACAGCAAGTATTTCGATTTTCTTTACGATATAAGTAATCTTAAAGATATGCTACCTGAACTTTTGTCTGAAAAGTGTACTAAACTTGTCAGCATTTTTACACACGAATAATCTAAAGATATTAACCCCAGTGATTTGAAAGACGAACTGAAAGAAGTGTTATCCGCTATAATTAAGTCTAAATGTTTACTAAAAGAGACTTTAAAATTAATTAAGGAACATGACATTGCTCACGATATCAGTGTTGCACTTAGATTTTGTTAACCTTATCGGTAACAGTGGCAAGTGGAGAAAGAAGTTTTTCGAAACTTAAGCTTATTAAAAACTATATATCGTCGCTGCGCCTCGAAGAACCGTTATGTGACATTTTTGTCGAAAGTGAGTTATGTCGTGCAAATAAATCAAAGCTGTCAGGCAGCGTCCCTTAAAATGTCATAAGTTAATATTCAATTGTTTCGCCACAACAATGAAAAACTATAGATTGAAATTAAAGGCTTCTGGTTCTCATCACGTACGCATTGATTAATGTATACAAATCCTCTATGTGCTTATAAAGGCGCAAAAGGTGCTACGTAAACACAAAAATAGTAATATAATACTGTTGAAGCAAGCTACAACAATGTGCAGTGCATAATATATGCAGAACCAATTTTATTGTATTTTTCAAGTGTTTCCGTTTATTTGCCAAAATTTTAAAAGTTCAGAATGTTTTTTATTTCTGAAAAGTTGTGGTTTTAACACATAGCGATTCTTCGAGACGCAGCGACGATATGCTCTTTCATGTCTGAAACACACTTGAGTAGTCTAGCGATATCAACAGTACACGAATTGGCTGGAATATTGGACTACGCGAATGTGATAAAGGAATTTTCTCATAACAGCAAGAAAAGTTTCTTTCAATTAAGGTGTGTTAAATTTATGTCTGTCTATTGTGTTCTAGTACATTATAAGGTTTAGGCTAATCACTTAGTTATGTCGTAATATCTTCATGCTCCATAGCCTACTCTATTGGAAACACCTTTTGGTACAAAATAAACTTAAAAAGTAAAATTCTTAGTTGTGACTAAATCATACTTGTTTTATTTTCTGTATGCGCTGCTGCATATCACAGATATACAGCAAAATCGAGGATACTGAATATTGCGTAGTGTATGGAGTCGTTTAAATATTATGTAAGCACTCGAGAGAAGTAGTTCATTTTTTTGTTTACTTTTCCATTTCGTACATGTTTTTAAATGGGGCATATTAATTTTCCGTGACACTTGAATGTCTTCTGTCCAAATAAAGTTTGCGGATTGAAGAGGCGGCATGTAAAAGTACCGCCCAGGGCGGCAAAACTGCTAGCGCCGGCCCTGCTAGTCCTATGGCGAAGTCAACAGAGACGTACATGAAGCAAATGGCACGTAAAACGGAAATTCCTACAACTATTTTTAAGAATATTCCCATGAATATTTGTGAATTCCGAATGATGAAATGAATGGTTGGCCGTCGATCCCGTGTACACTCCACGGTCTTTGAAACATTTCTCAAGAGGAATGAAATAAATTTGATCAAAATGTGTCAATACAGTCTCCTTGAGTGGAAACTTAGATCCAGAGTAATAGCTAAGGGACACGGAGTGTACAATGAGTACAATCGCTGATGGCGTCGTACTATTTCTTAAGCTTATAAGGGTGACAAAGAGCCTATGCAGTTGCAATGATGTGAACAGAATTTGAGGGAAATGACTGAAATTTAGCTCAAATGTAGAAGAGACTATGGAGATTCTATATTCTAAAAGCAAATTAATCTAAAATGGATGGAACAGAGTTAAGAAAAAAAAAAAAAAACCGAAACATTAACATTAATGTCAATGGAAAGCCAATGAATGAAATGAAGTTGTCTACATTTCTCAAAAACTATAATAAGGAGATGGTTAACTGAAAGCTTATTGCAAAAGACATAATGAAGAGCTTAAAAAGGATGTTTAGCACGAAAGATAAATATGGACAGAACATTGACAAAAAGTTTTGAGTGAAATCAATAATAATGATAAAGTATATGCATCTTTTGTGAATTACCGAGGTCGCCCCATGCGAAGGTTACGTGCTTGAAATATCTCACATCTGGATTTGGAATCTCCAGACTCGATTTGGCATGCAACTTGACTTTTAACCTGATCACGTGACACAGTCTGGTCCTTATGACAAACCGCATAGGTCGTTTGTTACCATCGTTCTTCCGTAAACATCTAAGCTCTACTTCAAGTAAATAAAGCTTTATTTAATTGCTTGCATTGCAGTTTTTGTTTCTTTTAAATACCAAAATCCTTCTGAAAATTTGAGATTTGTGTAGAATGAAAACTGGGAGAAAAAAGAGACATAATGTTTGCAGGGTACGCTGCAATACATGGAGAAGTTTCTGTTTTCTGTTTTTTACATTATAAGAGAATCTGGACAAAATATTTTAAGCTCTGAAACAGGCTTCAGATAGAAATCTTAAAAATGAAATATGTCCAAAGGGAAAGAAGTTGAGTTGATTTTCTTGTGTGCTAAGTGCACCATTTATTAGAAATAGCTGTCGAAAACTTATTTTCAACATATAGTTATAGCTAACATAAAAACGGCGTTATTATAAATTTTCCTGGAAATTTTGAAATAACAATTAAATTGATAGCTTATACTGTAAGAGCAGTAGAATTTAATGTATGTCCATTCTCATTTTCTCTCTTCTTGCATAATGTAGACGATGATAATGTTTTGCTTATTTTAGTAATATAAAACTTGAAGTTCAATATTACTGCAAGTCTATTGTCAGCCATTCTTTAATTAGATTTAACAGTTTTACATAGACATTATTATTATATAGTTTGAAAATCTACTGTATTCTTAACTGTATTTTCACATATATTGTTTCAATAAATTTTCTCAAAATTACAGATGCAAAGATGTACTTTGAAAAAGTATTTTTATATTGATAAAGTTTTGTTAAACTTTTCGCAACATAAATGTATTCTTATTATATATTTAATATAAATTCTTTTTATAATTTGTATGAATATTAGCAGTTTCCATTCAATCGAAAGTAATTCACATTGTCTGATAATTTATATAATTAATTATTAACATTTTATTTGACTTATTAATAACTTTATTTTCCTCCTGCAAATACAATACATTTTTAGTAACAAAAAATTGGTAACCTACCAATAAATTCTCCCTTGGGAGAACTAAATATTCTTTAAACTTATCCTACCAACAAGCTTGTTCAGTGGTAAGGCAACTAGTATAAAAATGATGAGAGAAATATGGTTTGAAAAGGGAATACATACCACCAAATAAATATAACGTGAAAGATGGGTATTAAAGCTACGAGCAGACCACAGTGAGCGTAACGAAGAGTTTAGTTGAAGGAAGTGCGGTGCCAATGTTACGCCACTATTGCAAGATCGAAGTTATCAATGGCAGATAACCAAATTTTATCAATGTTACCAAAATCCAGATTTAAAACTGGTTTATATTAATGAATAAATAATGATTCTTTAGTATGTTATTGCTTTTTACATTTGCTGAACCTATTAAATTCTTCCAAGTATTGACTTTATCCAATGGCTTTCTTTCGTAAGGCATTATTAATTTGTGATAGCCTAAATGATCTTAATGGCAAAATAAAGTTTTTATATCAAATCGGACAACGAAACGGGTATAAATTGCGTACTTTACAAAAGCGGTTTCATCAAACATAAATATCGGTGCAAACCCCCAAAACAGTTATTCTAAAAGAAGCAAACTGGATAGGAATTTTTGCATAGGAATTCCCAAAGGAGAAGAACTTGGATGGGAATTCCTTACTTTAAACAATTATCGACAAAAATTCAACGTATTCTTGCAAAGTGTAGCATCTGCTTCCAGCATCTCAGTAAAAAGTTGAGGAAAACATCTTACGGGCTTTAAAACTTATTATGTTGATCCACTAAATATGTCAGGTATTTATCGTTCTCAATGCTGATGTGACTCTTCATATATGCGTCAAACCAAAAGCAATGTTGACGTAATACTAAAGAACACATTAGACAATGAAAAAAGTCACAAGATGAGATTTTGTCGGAGCTTGTCACTTCACTTAAAAAAACTTTCACACAATATAAAGCAAGTTAATGTAAAAGGTTCAGCAAAAACAAAACACAACGGGATATTAAAGAATCATTCTTTATTCATAAATATAAACCCATTTCAAATCTGGATTTTGGCAGCATTGTTCAAATCTGGTTATCTACCTTTGATGTATATTTTGGATCTGGCAATAGTGACGCAACATAGACACCGAGCTTTCTTTAACTGAACTCTTCCTTTCGCTCAGTATGCTTTGTTCGTGGTTTCACTACCCATCTCTCATGTTATATTTATTTGGTGGTATATATATATATTCCTTCTTCCATATCATATTTCTCTCATCCATTTTTATACATGTTACCTTACTACTGAAGACCACAAGCTTGTTCCGATGCATTTGGAGAATATTTAGTTTCCCCACAGGAAAATTTATTGATAAGTGATAATTTTTTTTTTTTTTTTTTTGTTAATTTGAATCACCCTCTTATGCGCTATGTTAATTTTAAAATATAGTTTTACTTGTTTTCTGCATCAAATATATTTAAATAATTAAAACTAAGTAATTGTTATTCAAAAGCTCAATATGATACCTTTGTATCGTGTATTTATGTAAATATTAGTATTGATAATTACCAATATTTAGATAAACATACCGAGCAATATAATAACAATAATAATAATAATTAATATTAATAATATAGAAACAAGATTTTTAAGTGACAAATCAATATTTCGAATAGCAACAATTACCTACCTTCATCAACACGTGCGCTTCGACTCGTGTCCCCTGAAATAAATTACAAAATTACTTTTCTGTCGTTTTAAATTGTTTAGCTATATTTCTCATTAAATCACTTACACTTGGCAATATATATACATATATATATGTTTAGTACTATATATCTTTTTATGTTTCCACGTCAAACGTATATCGTACAAGTCTTTATTTGAGTTCCGTTATATTTTAAACTACCAAAATGCCCGTTCTTCGCACGGAAGAAAAATGTTTCATTTTGGACATAAAGGGATTAATTTTGATTTAAACGGCATCGTAAATGTCACTATTCATCTCAGCGTTCCTGAAAACTATGGATTCAACACTAATATCGGTCACTTTCTATAATTTTTAAATATCTCTCCCCTCCCCTCTCCCAAGTTGCGGGGGCTGAATTTGGATTTAAACATCATCGTAAATGTCACTATTCGTCTCAGCGTTCCCGAAAACTATGGATTCAACACTAATATTGGTCATTTTCGATCATTTTAAAATATCTCTCCACTCCCCTCCCCCAAGTTACGGGGGCTGAATTTGGATTTAAACGGCATCGTAAATGTCACTATTGGTCTCAGTGACCTCGAAAAGTATAAATTCGACACTAATATCGGTCATTTTCTATAATTTTTAAATATCTCTCCCCTCCCCTCCCCTCCCCCAAGTTGCGAAGGCTGAATTTGGATTTAAACGGCATCGTAAATGTCACTATTGGTCTCAGAGACCTCGAAAACTATAAATTCGACACTAATATCGGTCATTCTTGATCATATCTAAGTATCTATCCTCTCCACTTCTGAGGAGGCGCGGCGCGGTGGCTCAGTGGTAAAGCGTTCACCTCCGGTGCTTGGGGTCCTTGATTCGATCCCAGCTCACGCCGTGTGGACTTTGTGGTAAACAAGTATCGTACTCGTGGGTTTTCTCGGGGTTCTCCTGTTTCCTCCCACTTTCTTCATTCCATCATTTCATCCACCTTTAGCCTAACCGGCATAAGCGTAGGACATAATTTAATTTTTTTCCCTTCACATCTCAAAGTTTGACCGTCAAAATGAAATGATGAACCATTCCCAGCCCGAACCTCATCTATGTTCAAAATTTGATCGAGATCGGCCTTGTGGTTCAACAGTTATTAAGTCACAAACATAGTACTTTTATTTTAATACATAAGGTTCTGAGAATGATGCCTGACTTAGTCATAAGTTGAAAATATTGAAACTCGAAACCAGTAGCTAGATCAAACAAGTTGAAAAGTACTTGAACTTCAAGTGCTTTTGCTTGGCTTAAACAAACCAAATAATCCTAGTCAATGAACTTCTCTTAAGAAAAATAATATTAAAAAAGACACTACACTGTCATTGAAGTGCTGGAACTTTGTTGGTCATTTCAAATCTCAATGTATACATACAACGTACATTGAATTGCTAACTTATATTTGGCTTTAAATATCGTTAGAAGAAACTTCTTTCTTCACCTTCCTATCTAGCAAAAACATGCAACTCTCCTGCCATGTTCCGAGAGGTTTACCAAGGACAAACTCAGGTATTACTCTATTACGGAAATGACACCTAATTTGCACAATTTGATGATCTAGTAGTGATACACACGAAATCTCAGTAAAGATTCCTCTGAAGATTTCCCTGCCAAAAATTTAGAAAATGCAAACAATTACCTTAAACGAAGTTGGACTACTCTTGTGTGCAAATGACTAAAAACAGGCTAAGAATAAAAACTTCACAAATTTCAAGATAAATTTTTAAGTTTTACGTACCACGATTATAGCGACTAAGCTAAAGGAGACGGTGGTGATGAGAATGAATGAAATCGTGGAATGAAGAAGTGGGAGGAGACGAGAGAACGTCGAGAAAATCTACACATACGGTGTTTGTCCACCACAAAGCGCACTTGGGGAGAGCTAGGATCTTACCAAGGACCCCACGCACCAGAGGCGAACGCTCTACCACTGCGGCCCCACAAACTTCAAGACCTCAGGCTTCAATATCCTTCTCCGATCAGACCAAATAACAAAGGTGTCATTCTCTAGGGACGTACAATCTATTCTACCCTAGAAAAATGCATCTATGACTATACAACAGTCCGTATGAAAGGTCCAGGCACTATCCACCCTCCACAAAACTATGATTTAGAAAATATAAAGAGGTAATCCAATTGAAAGAAACATACTATCATGGTGATTGCCGACAGAACAGTGAGTTTTACCATTACAAAATGACTGAGGTATAAGTGAACCTTTCCTTTATATCCTATTCCTACGGTCTTTTAAAACTTCGACGCCTAAATTAAGTTATTTTACTTTATTTTATTGTGGTCCTTAATTTTACTTAGTTAATACTGTACATAATTATTCCATTAGAGCAAGAATGTGCATGCTGGAAAAATAGGTGAGCCAATCATAAAGGATTTACTGGCATCGTGGACCGTATGAGACAAATATTTTCGTAACAATCGAATGGCCATATTTAATAAAGAAACTCATTCAACGTACATCAACATCACAGGAACACAAAAAACTGTTATAACAATATACAAAATATTTATTTACTAAAGAAAAGCAGAAGAACTCGTTTATTTATCATTTTATTTATTATTTATCGTTTATTTATTATTTTAATGGGGAATTTGATCTTTCATGTTCTGAACCAGTCTCTCAATATCCCATGGTATACTGGATGTTCTAAAGCGGGTGATATTTTTCAGGATGGAGAAAGTTATTCAGGAAATATTTTCAATTTACTTTAAGATTATGTAAGAAGTACATTTTCAATATTAGGCCAGGCGGGCTAAATGAAAAGGTTCAGTGGCCGGGAGCCAGGCGCTGCACATGGCTGCATTAGAGCAATCTTCTGCTAATAAGAGTATTATCCACGGATTTATTAAGCACCGAAAAGCTACTGGGAGTATAATTGTTCAAAAAGGGACAAATATATAATAATCTAGATGTTACATTTAATGACCAACTTACTTTCAATAAACACATTACTGTTACAGAAAGCTATCTGCATAGGTGAGGAAAGTTGTATAAATTTAAGAAAATTTCAAAATTTGACAGCTTTAGCTAATTATTACAAGAATTTCGTTTCTTCTATGGTAGAATGCTGTCCGTGCATTGGCCTGTCCACACAACTTTATAACTAGAAAATGGTCTTAATTTGTTTCTAACCTTTGTCTGTCACAGAGTTCCAGTGTAGGTCAAATATTGAAACAATTATAGACTTCTTGGAGCAACCCGGCTGAAATTTTGTTTGTTCAAAAAATAATAAATGACCAAAAAATTCACTCTCTACTTTCATACATAAATTTCCAAGTGCCAATTCGCGCTACACGGAATATGAGTTTATTCTAAGATCCGAGAAATAGAGTTACAATACGAGAAGATCGCTGGGGTACAAGCTTTCTTCTAAATTTAACAGACTTCTACCTACTACATATATATTTTATTACTGTAATAATTTTCTTATCCGCATTGTGAAAAATTAATTTATAAATATTTATATGTAATATTCTGTTAACGTTCTTATAGCTGTTCAATTATAATATCTTTTGTCTATTACTGTTATATATTTTAGTGTAAAAAATAGCCAACGAACTATATCTGGAAATGTACAAACAAATAGATACATAAATAATGACATTCATTAATTGGAAAAAATACATTTCTTTTTCAATTTAGATCAGAAGCTCACTACTAATGAATGTTGTATATGGCAACAACCTATGAAAGAAAAACAATAATACAGAACGAAACATACTGTAAGATCTTTCGCTAATATATTTTACAAGATAGGAAAATTAATTGAAGAGATGGATAACAAGAGATAAATTGAGATCCCTGTTCCTTATCTTCCCTACCTGATGAAGTACAATAATGAAAGTGCTAAAAAGTATATTAGTTTCGTGTGAGTAATTATATCTTATTAACAGTAACTAATTAATTGTGCATTTCCACTTCAGGATTTTTTCACACACACACTTACACACACAGGGTCGACAAATTATCTTGATATAGCCTTGCATTTTTTAAACTAAAATAAATGAAACGCTGAACTATGCTGATGCAAGTATCGAGAAGAGAAAATTGTCTGATATATTTTCTAGTAACATCATATCAACAGTGTTGCCAAGCCAACATAGTTTTTTTCAATAGTACTACTCCTAATTTCAAGCTTAAACGTATAGAACGATAATCATACCTGCTGTGCCGTATGGTTGTAAAACATGATCGCATACTTTGAGGGAACAACTGAGGAGCAAATAAATTGAAAGTATTTGAGAACAAGATTCTGAGGCGAATATTCAAACCCAAGAGAAACGGGAATAGGGAATGGCAGAAACTTCATAACGAGGAGCTACATAATTTATATCGTTTACCAAACATTGTTAGGGTCATCAAATCTAGGAGGCTCAGGTGGGTAGTCAGAATGAAAGAAAGTAGAAACACTTTCAAAGTCTTAACTGGAGGACCAATCGGAAAACGACCATTAGGAAGACCTAGGCGCAGATGGGAAGACAGTATTAAGATGGATCTGTAACTTTATATAACTCTAAAACATAACTCTAGCTTTATGCAGCAATGTTAACAGTTATGAAGCAGTATTACAGAAATCCTATATCTTTTAAAATTGTTATTTGTAACTTATCTTTCCTGGAAATGCCTCTAGTCTAATTTTGTTACCTCAAAATGAAGTTTCAAAAATTAATGACATGTGGTTTCGGCATGTTCAGAAATAGTTTGCCAATTCAATTATTTCTGAGACAAGATGTTAAATTTTGACTTTTGAGACACACACACAAACACACACACAATCTGCTAAGAGCATATAGCGACAACCATCTTCCTGTTTATAATCGTACGATGAACAGAAGCATGCTAGCTTCACAGGCTACTAGTAAACCAAGCAAGCATCGCCATAGCGAAGATGACTTAGGTTGTGATTGAAAGTTCAATTCAAAACCTATTTTATGTACGGGTTGATACAGTCAAGACTTCCACAAAAGTAATTATTGAAGTTGGTGATAATTACATAAATAACGCATGTTTCAAATTATAACAATAATTCGGTGATAAATTACTAAAACGAGTAAGTAGTACTTGTATAAACCATTTGGCGTAAGATACTAATTTATGGGCCTAAGCGTGCTCCAGCGTCATCCGCCAGTAACTAGTTTAACTACGTCTAACCTAGCGGCGAGCACTTGGTCAACGAGCTGCAACGCTCTGTACGTAACAGATGCATCAGGAGCTCTCTAGACCTAATGGCCGTCACGTCTTAATTTCACGTGGCTCCCCATTTTGCCTCACGATCCTTGGTAAAGGCCGAAAATAGGGAAACACCGGCCGGAATCGAACCGAGGAACATGCGGACATAAGTCCAATGTTCTAATACTTTTATAAGTAATTTAAATTTAAAAAATTAGCTTGAATGTAATTTTGTTAACATATTTAATTAAATATTCATAGCTAATCCTTTCATTTGATTGTTACTATTTCTGCGTAGAGCATTTACGTACAATACATATAATACAGTATATCGTCGCTGCACCTCGAAGAACCGCTATGTGACATTTTTGTCGAAAATTAGTTATGTCGTGCAAATAAACCAGTAAGCTGTCAGGCAGTGTCCCTTATAATGTTATAAGTTAATATTCAATTGTTACGCCACAATAATGAAAAACTATAGATTGAAATTAAGGGCTTCTGGTTCTCATCAAGTACGCATTGATTAATGTATACAAATCCTCTATGTGCTTATAAAGGCGCAAAAGGTGCTACGTAAACGTAAAAATAGTAATATAATACTGTTGAAGCAAGCTACAACAATGTCCAATGCATAATATACGCAGAACCATTTTATTATATTTTTCAAGTATTTCTGTGTATATTTGGCAAAATTTTAAGAGTGGAATGTTTTTTGCTTCTCCTGAAAAGTTGTGGTTTTACCACACAGCGGTTCTTCGAAGCGCAGCGACGATCTATAATATTCTTTTTTTTTTTTTTTTTTTTTAAAAAAAAAGGAATCATGGGAAACGTATACGATTCCATATTTCAGATATTATCACGCATTTCTTTCCTCAATTATAATATATAAATTAATTATTACTCATATCCTTTGTGTCAGTTTTAATAATGGTTTGACACTTTACTGTTCAAAAATTGCTTAATTTTTCTGAAACATGGCTGTTTATGGATTTCTCTAACGCTTTATTTTAAGAGATAAAAGAATATTTAACTCAATGTAAAATTTTACATCTGCCCTTAGGATAGATTAAAATGTTAGCACTTTATAGAACTTGATGTTATAAATAAATTGAAGATAAACAACACATATAACAATTGTCGTTCTGCATTTAGGTTGCTTCAAGCTATTAGTCGGTGTCAGTTGTACGCATTTATTGTCACGGACTCTGTTCAATGCAATTATTAAACTTTTGTCCTTGATTGTACATTTAGTTAAATACTAGTCAAATAACTTTTAAAGAACAATAGAAAGGAAACTTTGGATATTTTAAAAGTAAATTGTGATTAATTAATTAATTAATTCTTTATCTGTAGAAAATGCTATGTAATTCTGTCTTTAAATTTGTTTCAAGTACTGGAGTCATCTACTTGCAGAAATCATCGTGTAAGTTCATGCATTGACAAGTATGATGGGAGAAGTATGTGGGTTCAGTCAGAAAGTTAATTGCACTTTTTCGTAAATATTTTCGGTGAAAGGCTGTTTTGATGAAACTGTGTGGCAACACTGTAGACATGTAGCTGTATCGTTGTCATAAACTCATTTATTCATTATTTTGGCTGTATGCAGCTCAAGCAGTTTAATTCTCTTTTTAATTAAAAGGACTGGCACATACTAGCAGACGACGTTTCTATGTGTGTGTTCTCTCACTCAGAGGATGCATGTGGGTGGCGTGACCTTGATTAGCACTTCTTCAGGCAACCACAGCTCAGTCCGCTCTTACGTCATCCAACACGTGAAACTCACGCGAACAGCGAGAGCTAAAGAGATTTGGCGGTAGGCAACGCCATTCGGCGCGCGAAGAGGACTCAGAAGACAGCTTCCGGCACAACGCTGCACAGAAAATTTGTTATTAAAATGTAATTTCCAAAGTATCCACATGTAATTAGTTACATACATATAATCGATGTAAAATTCAATGTTATAACCGATAACGAACGTCGGATATGTAAGTATTATTAACCAATTATTAAATTTTCGAATCTATTGATGCGTATTTCCTACGATTGTGCATGTCATCCCCTCTCGCCTCGTGGTGATTCGTTTAAGTACATGGTGCAGAACTTACTTTTTTACTTATTATTTGTGGAGTTTATTATCTTTTGAAAAATATGATGCTGAATCTTTGGTGTTTTTAAAAGTTGTATTTATAATCATTGCTTATGTGTAGTTGGCGTTGAAAGGAGCTACTACTTATAATAACTTGTTTCATCGTGAACGCTCGAGCAAACATCCTATTTACGTCTATCTAATGTAATGTTTGCTCTATTTGGATTACCATCCTATGGAGTAAACGTTATATCGTGTGGCCGGCTTTTACGAGGCAAGTGGAGGTGTTCTCATAATCAGTCGTAAACATGTCTCGATAGCTGCAAGTGGCGTCCAAATTGGAAGGGTGCCATAATTAATGCATCTTCTTACTGTGAAACACTAAAACAATTGCGAAAAGCACTTAACAATCGACGACTAGGTAAACTGTCCAAAGGCGTTGTGCTCCTGCATCCTAGTGCAAGATCGCATGCGGCACAACAAACGTGTGAACTTCTGACAAAGTTCAGGTGGGAAGTGTAGGATCACCATCCTTATAGGCCAGACCTTTCACCGAGTGACTTCCATGTATTTGGTCCCATAAAAGACGAACTTTCAAAGCGACGATACCACTCGGATGACGACGTGAAAGCTGCAGCCCAAGAATTGTTATCGGGCATTGGATGGGATTTTTTTTTTCAGAAGACATAGAAAAAACTGTACCACGCCTCGACAAATGCTTAAAGAACGGAGGTCATTACGTTGAAAAGTAGATTGTGAATGGAACATTACGATACAAATAAAGTTATTATAAAATTTCTGTCCTCTTTTATTTTCTTAAGCAGTGCAACTAAGTTTTTGACTGATCCTCGTATATTCGTAGGTACACCTACTTACGGTTTCACCACGAGTACAGGAGGTGCATAACCACAGCACTAGTCGAGAATCAAAACTATTTAGCTTTCCTCAGTCGGGAGTAGTTGCGACGAAAATCTCAAAAAAGAGAACATCGTATCAAAACTTTCGATTAAATTTCAACATAAGAGAGATACAAAATTGTATCATCTACTGGACTTCTATTAGACCATCAACTATGAATCTATAATAATATGAAGTCGTTTCATATTTGTCAATGCCTAGTCATCAGTCAGTGCTTGGGATGTTTCAACAGACACGAATAGTGTTCGAAGTGGAAAAAAAGCAGAGGTGGTATGTTTTATTACGATTTTGACTCGACATACCGGCTATCTAAATGTTGAAATACAGTGAGGGTATGTTGCCTAGAAGATTGCATTTCTATTTACATAATGACTGAAAATTATTGGAGAACTTCTCTGTAGTTACGAGGAGGGGACATGAAGAGACTTTGATCTGCCAACAACTTTCTGAAAAAAAAAATCCTCTTTTGTTATATTATAGAGAATTATACACGAAAATGCTCAAAAACCGAGTTTTTATATTAACAATTTCCTGCGGAAAAACTTCCAGACCCCTCACTCGACTGAGGGATATTCCAAACCCAAGGAAGATCAGTCCCTCACAGCAGACAGCTCCTAAATCCACCCATTCTCAAAACTCGACATTTTGTATATGTATTAAGGCAAGAAGACATACTCATACATAAAAAAGAAACAATTCAATATGCAACATCAAAATATAAACTAGGTGAACTTCTTTGAAGACACCTCATTTTAAAAACAAAAAAGCAGGAAAGGATAACAAAAATGTAAGTGTTGTCAACTTAGAAATTATTTCTACATAAGAAATAAAATCTTTTTACGTGCTAAGCTATTCGTCAATTACTGTGGATAAAAATGGATTTATTAAAGGTATTTAGCATCTATTCTCCAGTGATGGTATGTCTTGATCACTGGAAAATCAGAGGCGGTATGCCTTCATGACTGAAAAACCAGAGGTGGTATGGCATACCACAGCAAACCGTCTCACTTCTATCATTGGACACGAATGAACATAAAATTACACACACTAAAAATTAGTCCCCCAAAACTCTGTTCTTTTATTTTACCATAAACAGAATATTCATGAACATTGTATGAATTATTGATGTCTAGGTTTCTAAGAAAGTTGGTTATTGCTATAACTATGATACATCTCGCGTCTATCCTTTCTATGTTAATCATAGATAACACATAGGATAACGGCATTATTTTTAAATTAAAATAATAATAATAAGAATAATAAAAATATACCTATTTTACTTTGAGGTTTTGTGAAGAATTTATCGAGACAATCGGTGTTTGTGCCAGCATTCAAACCGGCTCCAATACCGGCACCTTCACCAGCTCCTGAACCCGCGCCTCGACCTGCGCCGTGGCCTACATCGAGAAAAAAATAATTAATGCTTCGATTATCAAAACAAAGCTTTATATTCTTGTTTGAAAATATTCTCTGTTTAACTCAGGTACCGATATGTTATATACATATATGAGGCGAACATATCAAGAAAATATAACAATGTATTCATAAAATACCAAGAAATATAATGATAAATTTATAAAACGCAAACAAAACTAGAAACGACATACAAGGTATAATCACATACAATTTGAAACATTATACTATAACTCCACATTGTAAATAAGTAAGTGGGATGAAAACAAATGTTAGGAAGACAAAAGGCATGGAGAACGGAACGAAGGGGTCGGTGTCAAATACAGAACTAGGAGGGAAGGAAATAGAACAGGTGTCTAGTTTTAGATACCTGGGAAGTATTATTAGTAATGATATGAAATGTGAACATGAAATAAAAGTAAGGATAGGAATGGCGAAATAAGCCTTTAGGAGGAAGAAAATACTATTTTGTGGGATCTTGAATAAAGAGTTGAGAAAAAGACTCATAAAATGCTTCTTGTGGAGTGTTGTAGTGTATGGAGAAGAAACAATGACGTTAAGCAAAAATGATGAAAAACGACTGGAAGCGTTCGAAATGTGGATGTGGAGAAGAATGGAAATAATTAGTTGGGTCGAGCGGAAAACGAATGAAAGAGTGTTAGAAATGGTGGGAGAAAAGAACAATTTTAAATATTATCAAGAGGAGGAAGAGAAACTGGTTGGGACATTGGCTAAGAGGGAACTATATCATGTGGAACATACTAAAAGGTATGGTGACAGGAAAGAGAGGGAGGGGGAGAAGAAGAATACAATTAATGGACGATATCAAATCAGAAAATTCTTACGTGAAGACGAAGAGGTTAGTGGAAGACCTCTTCTCACTTGCAGCAAGTGACCTGCCAATAATGGCAGAATATCTATGAAGATGATGATTAAAAACAAATATCTACAGTGGAAAGATCAGAGTACGCTAACAATTAATAGAAAAATAAGTAAACAAGTATGAATCTCAAGAGAAAATGGGAGCAGAATAAGGCGCCATAATGAGGTTAAAGATAATACACTTTTACTACAATTTTAATATTATTCACATTTCATTTGCAAAATTTACAATTGATAATATTTAGCCTCGTTATGAGGTTTCGTTGTTACTCATGATACAAGCAATGTAAATAGTGTTTCCTATTTTGATTTTTAAATCACATACATCAAATTATTTTTCGTGGCTGCTTACTCATGCTACTCATTAAAAACTACTTTAACATGTATTATTAAAAGCACAGTACATCACATTTGAGAAAACTATACAGAAAATTGTCAAACGAAAATAGTTTGAATGTCAATATCTCGAAATTAAATTCATTTGTAACTATTAGAATTATTTTATTTAGAATCTGAATAATATACAAACCGGGAATTCTCAAGAGAATGAAAATCTATAACATTAAAAGAATTTAACACTATTATGACACCCAACAGAGACACAACGAAAATGATACGTTTCATAAAAAGTAAATATGTCTTAATTCAACGAATTACTGATAAAATTTTGTAAAAATATGAAAACAATAAATAAATAAATAAATAAATAGTTTCTAGTAGCAGTTTTAGAATTACTAATACTAAGTAGTTTCGTCCATACATATAAAATTGTAACCTTGATTTCTTTATAAATGGTATGGTAATTTAAAGAATGACTAGTTTTGTTCCTTTCATTGTATGAGTCTTTTCATATATACAGGGTATTACAAAAATGTGTTACAAATATTTTGGGAGCAGATTCCTTACATCAAAATAAGAGAAAAAGTTCATATTGACCTGTGCTCAAAAGTGGATAGTTTCGGAGTTAAACAGGGTGTAACTAAAAGACAGGACCGGGCCATTCACAACTTCAAAACCGTTGTAGATTTTTGGAAAAAAAAATTAATAACATTGCCGTTGGATTTCACTTCGAATGAGGCTATTGTTTAATATGTCACATGACCATGTTGCCATTTAAAATAAACCAGTTGATTGCAATATGACGGCCACTAAGATGGCGAACGACAACCTTAACCTTAATATCACCCCTCCAACCAACGTTGATCTCAATTGACTTCGGATCGAGTGCATTTACATTTTTTAAAAATATTTATTTAGACCGGTCCAGACGTTTGGACACGCCCTGTATAACTCCGAAACTATCCGTTTTTGAGGACAGGTCCATATGAACTTCTTATCTTATTTTGATGTAAGGAATCTGTTCTCAAAAAAATTGTGACACATTTTTGTAAAATCCTATATATTTTGAAAATATCATTACAACGTATACCGCTTCAAGCTCTTACTCAAATTGTCATTTAGTAATTGGAATATAAATGTTCTTTTAATCTATTTTCTCTATATTGCCCAAAATATGTCAATATTTTTTTCTTTCTTTTAAGTGAATGTTAGCAATTATGCAATTGATTGATATCGATTCAAATTATTATCATTCTTAAATTGAGAAAGTAAAATTCTGTTAATGTTGAGTTGAGTTGATTTTAGTTTAGCGTCCCTTTCAGTAGCGAGGCTATATGAGACTTGGACCTACTGATTAATGTGGAATCCGAACCACATGAGCTCCCGCCGGGAATCGAACCCGGGTCTCCCACGCCAAAGGCACGTACGCTAACCGCTTAGCCAAAGAGGAGCTCTCTGTTATTGTAGTAATTATATTGAAAAAAAAATGACGGTTCTTAATTAAATATCAATATTTCATTATTTAAACCAATACGTTTTTAACGTCTCTTTGTTACTTTAGCACTTACTGCATACATGATCATTTTACTACACGTAATGTACGTATTAATACAATAAGTACCTGCCTCTCCCATATTCTGATAAAATTTCGTTAGCTTCAAAGAAAGTCCTTCAGTTTCACTGTCTAAAAAAAAAGGAAAAGTATAACATATATTTTGTTCGAATACAAATAATTACAACCGAAGCTCTGGGAAATTATTATTTTTTAAGTTTATCTAAATGTTTCAAATCGTATTCAATTAAAAATAAAAAAATATATATATAATAGTTTATTATACCTAATTTTAAATTAATGATTTGGTATTTGTAATATTTAAATGCAAATAATTTATTTTTATCATATACGGTAAAGTTTATTTTACGATTAATCATCATTTATATACCTATCTTTGAATGAAATTGGATTTTTTTTATTTGTTGTTTAAAAGAATATAAGTAAATGTCTCAGAAGGCTCAGAAAGCCTTTTGCTACTAACTCCTCAGAAGTAATTTAGAGAAAAAGTAATATGTAAATCTGAAGTTAGAATTATGGAATTAGTTGCAAGATCAAATCTAATTATGTATAAATATTTTGAAGACTCTTCTTGCAGAGTTGAACATAAAGTGAATTCAAATAACAATATTCTTCTTTTAAAACTTAAATTATTATTATTATAATTTCTTTAATATTCATATAATAGCTATCAAAAGACGACACGTATTTTAAATTTATTTTGTATTACGGACCATAAAGTACATGTTTAACTGTTTCAATAAGTAATTTTATACTTAGATTTTAGTATCCTTAAGGAAGTGAGCTGAGAGAAATTCCCCATGAAGGTTTTCTTTGTTCGTGTTGCATGAAAAATAAAAATAAAAAAATAATTAATAACATGTCATCATCAGGATGCAATTTTAACAATTTAATTTGTTTATTTGTGTTGTCAAAGATAAAGTAATCGACATTTTTGGGTTGTTCTAGAGAAAATGTGTTTCTGTATAGTGGATTTATCTTAAAAGTGTCTCTGTGTTTGTGTACTGTGGTTTCAAATTATGTTGCTAGTTAACTCTACAAGAATTGACATCAGGAAACACTCAAATTTGCATAAAAAGGAATGTCAGAATACCTATATACGTAAATATATGTAACTTCGAAATTTTTGAGACAAAATGTTAAAGTTCTAAAGAAACATATTTTGCATTAATAAAACAAATGTGGTATTCGGAAGCGAAATGTACGTACCAGAAACGTCTTCTGTTGGAGGCATGGTACAATTCCTAAAGGATCCCGCTCCGGCAAACATGCCTGAATACTTTCCTGATAAACTACCAGCTGAAAAAATATTGGAACATCTACTTCATGGTGTTTCCTTATTCTTCAAAAAAACATACGTTACATATGATTCAAAACTGTATTTCTATTAGAATCTAATATATTTTTCAATTGATAAAAAAATATCACTCAATACGGAACTACAATTATAAGAAGTGAATCGTAATGATGAAAGTATTTAATAATTGTGGCTTACTACTACGAAAATATATGGCGGCATTGGTGATACCGTATTTTATATTGCCTTTAGTCAGATCTAATTACTGTAATGTATGGAACGTATAGTAAAATCAATTACGTATTTACTTTTTCGAATGGTATTAAATTAATGGCTCTGATATAAATTTCATATTGTAAATCGTAACCTAAATTAAATCCTAATTATATTTTTTTTTTGAATTTACTTATTCATGATAAAAGTAACATTATTTAATAAATGGAAAAAATTATCTTCTTCAATTCTGATTCAATCAAACATTTTTTTTTTTTTTTTTTTTTTTTTTTGCAATGGATTAAATATTGCTAACAACTATTTACCATTTCCTATAATGATGTAAAAAATTATTTTTATTAGTCATGTGTGCGTGGTATTAATTCCCTGAATATGAACGATATATTCAAACTTGGACTAAGCTAAACCTAAAATTGGATCAATTAAACTTAAAGACTTGTGTGGATTTTTATTTCAAGAAGATATACTAACTTTCATATTTAAGTTTCGAAGATTGTGAAGTCTTCAGAGTAAGCTAAGTTTTTTGTTGGCATGGTTCTGAGTCCCCGAGAAAAGATATTATGGGATTCATTGTAGGAATTCTATGATATTAAAAATGAAGAAAGTACAGATCCAAAAATCTAGATCATTTAGGAATGATAATACGAGGGGCTGCTGAAAAAGCTTGGCTTCGTAGTCCAACCCAGGTGAGCAGGTAGAATTACGGAATTGTGCAGTTTTAAACAACATACCTCTATATGTACAAATGTAAATCTTTATATTAATAATAAAATTCTTATTTGGTTTTTAGGTTTCTGAAGTAATCATGCGTTCCCAACCAGCGAATTTCACGAGCATTGAGAACTGTACTACCATCAACTTTTGTTCCACCAAGAAAAGTCACCTAAACAATTTCATGAGAAATCAGCGAAATACTACGGGATTTTTCTCCGTCATATGCAGTTGTGAAAAAGTGGGTGACACAGTTTAAAAGTCGAGAATTATCAACATATGATGCTCCACGTGTAGAAAGGCCTTAAACAATGACTTTTCCCAAAATCGTGAATGAAGTTCATGATATTATTCTTAAAAATTACAGAATCTTAGTAAATAGTGTGACAGAGATTGTGACTATTTCTTTGGAAGCGTCGGTAACATAATTCGTAATTAATTAGACATGCGCAAGCTCTTAATAAAATGAGTTTTTAAAACTCTGTCAGCAGATCAAAAGTATGAAAGAGTGAAAACATTAAGGGAACTCATCTTCCATTTGGACCGCCAAACTGACCAATTCCTGTCCGAAAGTCTTCTTTTTCTTCTTCTTGTTCACTTCAACCATAGGTTGATGGACAAACGTGGAAATTTTGAAACTTTCCTCTCCCTTGGGAGAGATGTTTTATAATTTGATAAGGTCTTTTCTTCACAACTGCATCTAAATATTCTATCCTTGTTCCCGAAAGTAACCACGGATAAAACATGGTTTTACTACAACTATTCTCAAACCAAATTACATTCAATAGAGTGGTGGCAGTCAAGTTTCTCTCACCCTAAAAGTTCAGGAGACAAAAGTAGCCTAGGAAAGTGTAACATTCTCTTGTGATAAGGATAGTTTCGTACTCATAGTCTACTTGCCCAAGGTTCAAACATTTAATGTACTTTGCATTACTCACAATCTGAAAGAGAATACCGCAAAAAATTGAAAAAATAATTCTGTTTCTTTAGAACAATACCCCTGCCCATCGAGAGTTGAAAACATAACTGACATTGTATGATCTAGGTTTCAATGTGTAGATTACTCTCTTTATTCCTCAACTCTAGCTCAGTTGGACTATTACTTATTCCACAAATTCAAACAACATTTGAAAGTATGCCATTTTAGATCTGATAAGCTAGTGGTTAGTGCTGCTGAATAGTGGTGAAAGGAACAGACTTGAGAATCTTCTTAACTAATTACATACACACACACAAAGGAGCACCGTGCAAGGATATGTATTGAACTTCGAAGAGGTACATAGAATAAGTGAAAAATTTCATAATTCCACATGCACCCCTTTGGGTTGACTAACTAACTTCTTAGCAGCTCCTCGTATATGTTCATTAACGTAATTTTTTCTTTCTGTTATAATTTGAATATTGTTTATAGATAAAAGTGGAAAATGTTCAATTAGTACAAAGGATAGTTTATTGAGAAGTTATTAACCTTGGAATATAACAACGGCGTACTGGATTATTTTTTAATTGAAATGGTAATATGTACTTCTCACGTACACAAGCTGTGAGTACTGATATTGTTCTAATGACAAAATAAGTGTCTAGTAGAACAGTGCAGTATGTTAAAAGTATTCTGGTTTCATTTAACAATATTGTTGCATCCTTCAATGTAATATTCCATGGTTAGTTATAAGTTATTGCCAAGGAGAAAGTGCAATGCTCTAATTAATTATATGTTAAACCTTTACGAAATTTTTACGATTTTATTTGATTTGGGGAAATGTGCTAATTAGAATAGTCTTTTTCGAATTAAATTCCCGGATTAAATTTTATTAGTACAAATTTCCATAAACTTACCCATATCAATGCAGGCATCACATCTTAAATAGTACACAATCTCCTTTTGTGCGGATAATAAGTGAAGTTACCTCAGATTCTTAATAAGATGAACAATACAAACTCCCTATTTTATAGTGAAAGTAGGTATTTAACGATTGAAAATATTATTAGAAAATATTTATTCTAGAATCACTCGTCAATAGTCAAATAGTCCATTTACTGGCATAAGCATGTTAAAATTCTACACTTCTCTGTTTCTATAAACAGCCCCCAAAATTAATTATTTGTTCTGTTATGTCCATCGGATGTGTCCGTGTATTTCCCCAATTACTTCTATAAATCTTCACTCTATGGTATTTTCGTGACCTAACTGGAAAAACTAAATTGTAATGTGGTGCTTTCTGGAGCCGTAAGTAAAGTAATCTCAAATACATTAATTTTCTTGGTTTTCTTCATAATTCAAAGTTATCAAAATGAATGGTGCTCATGTTTCAATATACACAACACCAACAACGTTTGGAAAGTGATTACTGACACCAAGATAGACTAAACGGGATGCCGAAATCCGTCATTTTCGAGTTATGTTCTACCGAAAACACGAACAATGGACTTTAAAGATCCATAGCTCCAATACTATAGTACCTACCGTAGTCAGGTGAAGACTTCACTGAAGAACTAATTTGTGTGCTATCCAAAAATACATGTTTCAGATTCCTGCGATACTTACAAAACAACTTTTATGGAGGGAGTTTAGCTACAGGGATATAATTTGCACTAGCTACCTCTATAAAAATTGTTGCGTGAGTACCGCAGGATTCTGAAACGTGTAGTTTTGGATAGGGCATATGCCAGTTTCTTAGTCAAGTCTTGACCCGACTACTATAGGTCTCATAGTATTGGAGCTATGAACCTTTAGAGTTCATTTTTCATGTTTTCTTCAGCCTATAACTCCGAAGTGACGGATTTCTGCCAAGTTAGTCTTATCTTGATGTGAGGAAGCACCTTCCAAACGTTGTTGCTGTTGTTTTGAAACAATTTGAATACTTTTAAGTAATTTAGTTCATGTACGACAAAGTAAATTCAGTATTGAGATTTATAAAATACAATTTTACACAATTTGGAAGTATTTGTGCACTCTGCAAAAATTATCTGATAATTTTAATGTTTTTCAATATTTTAAGTTTTTCAACATTTTTATATGATATAACAAGTAACTGTATTACATGTTTATTATTTGAAGCTTTTCCAATAGGAATATCCACTTTTTCTATCGGACATAGATAAGTTTATGGTAATCCGTACATGGGGATATTATTTTTAATTTATGACACATTTTATTAATCATCTTCATGCATTTTTTTTTAATTCACAGAAGTAATACTTACCCCCAAGATTTTTACCCCATTGTAAGTCGAAAATATCATTCGACGACTTTCGGTCTGTAATTCAGAGTTGATTTATATTCTTCATAACGAGAAAAAAGCCACAAGTATTGTTTATGTGAATAACTTCTTCTAATATGTGCTAAATATGCTTATTGTATAAAGTATGGTTTACATGAAACAACGCAAACAAGTAAGAAACAATTAATATATTTTTCAAGATTAGTAAACTAAGAATATAAGTATTAATAAAATATAAGAAATAATATGTAAAATATAATTCTTTGCTTATATAATATGTAGTTCTATTATAAGAAATTTGAACAGTATTGCTAATATTAAAGAGACTTTATTTCAATATTGCTATAACACTCCAACTGACCAAAGTAGTGTATATATTTTAAGAGTATATACATCTGTATTACAGTTTCGGCTATGTAACAGACCCTTCCTCAGACACATTACGAGAGAAATATTCAATTTTGACAGCTTATATACAATCTGAATTCAAGACACTCCCACTTTCTCTTTACAAAACGTAAACTTTTAATTGGTTCTAAAAAGTAAATTTTTGTTAGATGTTATCACTTTTTCTTCTTGCGCACCTGTTTATAACATTTCACACCTGTTATGAAACTTTTAATAACTCTTCATTACTGCTTGTCACTTACACTTTCTGTTCACTATTACTATTCTCCATTATCACATCTATCCGAACAGCTCGTGTAATTCATAATTCTTTGTTTTTATTTTGTCTATCTCTTTTCCTACTGGTCTAGTGGACTTGTGATACATGAATTATGGGAAAAGATAATAGACTAAATAGAAAGAAAGAATTAAAAGTATTAACACGAGCTATTCGGATAGATGTGATAATGGAGATTAGCAATAGTGAACAGAAAGTGTAAGTGACAACCAGTAATGAAGAGCTCTTAAAAGTTTCATAACAGGTGTGAAATGTTATAAACAGGTGCGCAAGAAGAAAAAGTGATAACATCTAACAAAAATTTACTTTTTAGAACCAATTAAAAGTTTACGTTTTGTAAAGAGAAAGTGGGAGTGTCTTGAATTCAGATTGTATATAAGCTGTCAAAATTGGATATTTCTCTCATAATGTGTCTGAGGAAGACTATGTTACGTAGCCGAAACTGTAACACAGATATATACTCTTAAAATATATATACTACTTTGGTCAGTTGGAATTCTATTAGCAATATTAAATTTTCCAAATTTACAATGAAAGATTTACAAATTTCAATATTCTAAAGAAAATTACATAATATCTAAAACAAAAATACTTCTAGATTCAGAAAGAAAACTTAAATATTAAAATTTCTAATTTATAGTTAAAGTACTGAACTTAAATTTCGTATGGAGATCATATCTGTGAATCGTAGAAATATGTAACTTTCTTTCATGTTCATTCGGTGTCAGTTTGATGACAATTATGAAGAATCAATTTACATAAGAGTTTGCGTAGCATTTCCTTCAAAATATGTTATTTGGTGGAATTACTGTTCTAATATGAACTTGTGTCCACAAAAGCTTATCAAAGTAGATGACACAATAAAGATTAACCTATAACCATACAAATCAAATGCGTAAGAGATGCAGTCGAGAAAAGATAATATGAAAACTGAGAAACGGAAAACCTTTTCTGTAAACTTTCAAAGTTGTTACATGAGATCTAATCTAAATCAACCCTTCATGTATTGCCTGCAATTTGTTGTACGTTTGTTGTCCTGTTAAGACTACCTGGAAAACATAGACATAAAACTTAAAATGGAATCTGAATCATGTGGTTTTCAATTCAGAATTGAATTCAATCTCTTTGCTTCAAAAGTGGGAAATTCAACTAATATACCACACAGACGTGAATTGTTTACAATTCAGCAAATTTGTATAATAGTATAAAACGAAAACATCGTAATATTTTAATCAGAATTCAGAAAGATTTCTTTCCAAGAATATAAAAGAGTACTGAATATCATCAAACGATCTTTAAGTTGCAAGATAATTACCACAAGGGAAATTAAAAATTGCTTCTTTTTTTTTATTAATGTCTAATTTCGTTCTACAATGAAGCAACATAAAGTTCTTCATATGAAAGTTGCACTTTTTGCTTCTTATGGTGTTAATTCTTTGCTTCGCTAATAGTGACTTCGTCACCCGTTAAGTAGTTGTTACCTATTAAGAATTAAATCTTCTTAATATGATGTTCTTATGCACAACAATATGTTTATTCATTATTAGTGATTTTTTTCTTCTTCACACCACTTTTTGCTGCAAAGAAATGGTTTTAAAGTTGACGTAGGCGTTTCATCCTCCAGATATGCTTTTAGAGTACATTTTAGTATAATTGGATAAACATGGATAGTTGCGTGTTCAGCATGGTAGTCGGTATAACTTTAAATTTTCGAACTGGAATCAGCTAGTAGACATGTGATTTTCAATGTTATTTTGTTTGCAGATAAACTTATACAGAGGTGTGTTTATTTAAAATATAAACACTCGGCATCACTCCACTGTGCCTTCTCAACAAACTGTTTTGTTTATATTTTATCCATAGGTACTGTTGTAGTGAGTTCTTAGGAAATGTATCCACGTTTTGAAGTTGTATACAGTACATCTATATAAAACAGTAGTATTGATAATGAACCCTTCTTTGGAAGTAAGGGTGAAGATGACACTACGATGGATATAATAGAGGAGGACAAAATCATTTCGGAGTCAGAAAATATCCCAACCATACCATGTGTTTCTTTAAAGCTGATATCATGCAATAGTTAAAAGAAACATATCTTATTACTCAAATTGCCCTAGAGCAATGTCCAACAGTATATAGGATTTTTAGGCTATGAAGCAGTTATCTCTCTTCACCAAACAGCTGCTGGTTTATCGAAGGCTTTGCATTAATCCCACAAAATAAACAACTTTCTGCCAGAAGCAGTTACAGAGCACCAGCATTAATTCCGAAACATTGTAAATAAACTTCGTAGTTCGCAAGCGGTGTTATGAGTTGCGATAGCTCAGTGATAGAGTGCTCTCTTCTGGTGCATCGAGTTTCTGGTTCGATCCCAGCCCGGGTAAAGTAAACTTTAAGGCGAATTTTCATGCAAGTGTTTGTTGTGTTCTTTGCTTGCGCTCTGGCTCAATAGCCAATTGAGAAAGTCGTTTTAGTACGGTTCTACGTGTAACACAATATTCTGTTGGCTACTCACAGAAATCGCAAGCAGCTAAGGCAACGGACAGTTGCATGAAAATCCGCTTTTATTGTAGAGAAATATCCTGTGCGTCTGTTTCTTCCGTTTTGTTCCATTTTCTTCATTCCACCTCCATCTTATCAGTACTGTCTCTCTTAGTGTTCGTGCATAATCGTGGAACGTTAAACTAAAAGGTGGTATGATCTCCCTTCTGAATTCTGAGGCTATTAGTAGCTAACCTATGTTATATGTAAAACCTGTATTTAACGGAATCACACCTGCACTGGACGGAAAAAAATTCTATGATAACGTCGTTTTTTCTACTTAATTCTCATGTAATTGAATTCATATTAAACGTGAATCCGGATAAGGGAAAATGACCTCTGAGTTTACAATCCAATTTCTGCATTTCGTGATATACTTTCCGCATATTATTGTTATTTATTTAAAGATTGTAAAGATTTGATAAACGATGTTATCCTGCTGTAGAAATATGTGTAAGTATAAGTAGAAAACATATTTCTAAACTCTTATCCTGCTTTTGTTATTAAAACTTTATTCCAAATAAGGCCCGATTATCTCTCGGAATTAATAATCCCTTTTGGTTCATATCTGTATTCTCTCATTATGAGTATGTATTTAGTTATGCGTTTAATAACGTTTTTCTTTAACAATCAACAACTCTCTACTATCATTTTAAACTGAATTCCTTTGCATGAAGCTTCAAGGCCATTAAGTTAGGCAGTTTGTGATTTGAAGCTGGGTAATGCATAGTAAATATAATGTTAATTTTGTATGAACAAAGAAAGAAGTTAAAGAAAATAAGTTAATATTTAGAAATGTAATGTTACTTTTAATTTTATTTATTTGTTCAGTTTTGAAATATCCCTTGGATTTCGCAGTTCGGAATTTTGCCAATAGATGGCATGAATATCCTAATTAGTACATTGTTATCGCAAGATTTCAAAAAACATATACTTATTGTTTGACCGTCAAAATGGCGAGAAAGAGCCAGTCGGACGATTCAATACTCTTTAGTTTAGAAGCGGAATTGAGCTACTGTAAAGAAGATTTCTTTGAAAGAGAATTATTGGACGATTGTGAGAATGACCCAGAGTATGTAGCGACAGAAATATTAGGTACGTCAGGTAAGTATCCGAGAGATAATAATTCTCATATTCGCTGCACTACGTGTAAATGTTATTTGTGATTTGTAATGGTTTTGTGGGTGAAATATAGAATATTATATATAAGAACATAGAGCATGCTCTAAACTTTCAAAAGGTGCATGTTGTATTATTTTAACTTTTCTACATTTTTGGGACCGCGGTGGCTCAGTGGTAGAGCGTTCACCTCTGGTGCATGGAGTCCCGGATTCAAATCCTGCTCCCGCCAAGTGAACTTGTTGTGGACAAACACCGTGTGATTGGTTTCCTCGGGGTTCTCCCGTTTCCTCCCACTTTCTTGATTCCACCTTTTCGTTAATTTTTCATCATCGCTGTTTTCTTTAGTCTAGCCGGCATAAGTGTGGGACGTAAAACTCAAAAATTTCATTTCATTTTTTTCTAGACTTTTGAGATACAATTTTTTAAAAGACTGCAAAAAGTCCAATATTCTAGGGAAAGCCTGTACTTCAGAGCTCAGCACTTAAAGTGTAAAGATCCATATTTCAATAAAAGTTAATGATAAAAAGACGTAGCATAACATATTTTTCTGGCATATAAGTTTGAACCTGATACCCACTTTATATGCCCCCCTTTAATTTAAATGGCATGATACCAATCCGGGTTGAGGTGCTCAGTAACTACATTCCAATTCACTTCAATTGATTAGTCGTTTTCCCATTATATGATCAGAAATAAAAGATACATCTCGATTTTGGACATTTTATTTATCATAATTTCGCAACCGAGTGCAGATGAGGCTGAAATTGTATTCAAATGGCATTGTGAGTGTCACTATTAATCTCAGTGACATCCAAAATGTGATGGAAACCTAACATAGGCAGGATCCATTTATGTACCAAAAATCGTCAAAATTAGTGCAGCGATCAAGCGTCATTGCTGTATTCACGTTAATGAAAACCATTATAGTATTAAGTTAACCTTTGATAAAAAGTATAAGGGAAACCTGGCTCTATAAAACAAGATACAGAATAAATTTGTAAAAGACTTAATTTTCAATGAAACTTAGGGTATATATATAAAAGTTCTTTGTATAAAAGTTCTTATTATATACTATAACAGTATTTACTTCTTGTATATACAGAGTGTTTCAAAACAACACCGACAACGCTTGGGAGGTGATTCCTGACATCAAGATAAGGCAAAAAGTATAGACCAACTTGAGTGTACAAATGCTTCCTTTCGGAGTTATAGGCT
This sequence comes from Thermobia domestica, assembly GCF_964235325.1. NCBI lineage: Eukaryota > Metazoa > Arthropoda > Insecta > Zygentoma > Lepismatidae > Thermobia > Thermobia domestica. The sequence goes on along the minus strand of NC_137457.1, from coordinate 12,038,271 downwards.
GCCGAAAACATGAAAAAAAAAAAAAAAATGAACTTTAAAGGTCCGTAGCTCCAAAGCTATGGGAACTACTTTAGTCGGATCAAGACTTCACTTAGGAAGTACTATGTACCCTATCCAAATATACAAGTTTCAGAATCCTGTGGTACTTCAGCAACAATTTTTATAGAGGTAGTTGTAAGTACTTCAAACTATATGCCCGTATATCAACTCCCTCTACAAAAATTGTTGCGTGAGTATCTTAGGATTCTGAAACGTGTATTTTTGAATAGCACACATATTAGTTCCTAAGTGAAATCTTGACCCGACTACGTAGGTACCATAGTTTAGGAGCTATAAACCTTTAAAGTTCATTTTTTTTTTCATGTTTTCGACCGTATATAACTCCGAAAGGAAGTATTTATGCACCGAGGTTGGTCTATACTTTTCGTCTTATCTTGGTGTCAGGAATCACCTCCCAAACGTTGTCGGTGTTGTTTTGAAATACCCTGTATAATTAGAAAGATATAAAACATCTAACCAATTATGAACAAGTACACTAATAATTTAATTCTCGTTTAAGAACTGTATGTACAGATGGTGATTACTACTTACGCCAACTTCATCCAAATTAAAAGATTGTGTAGGTAACTTTATCAATGATATGGTTAGGTAATTGGTATTTTTACTAAGTTCATATTTTATGCTATGAGAACATTTTATAGCATAATTGATACAACTAAAAACACTTAAAAACTCGATTTAGATTTATATACATGATTTTAAAATTAAGTCTAGAGTTGTAAATAAAGTGATAGAATAAAATCCATGGAAGTTGTGAAGGTGAATATTGAAAATATGTGTTTCCGGATTAGATGTACATGGACAAGGATCCAGAAGTAACGTATTAATAACAATGTATTGAGACAGTTCATTTGCAATTGTGTAGTTGCTTTGTGTTAAAGCCATACTTGTGTATATCAGGAGCCATACCTGAGCATACTGTCAGCAATCACCTTTCCCCACTACGACATTTAAGCCTTCACAATAAGAACAGCAAATACTGTAAGAACAATAACATGCCACTTTTGGTTCGGGAGGAATTTATTTCTTAACTGTCCATTACTACCACGTATGAACCCGATATCTCTCCAAATGATAGTTACGTTTTTACACATCGGGTATAAAAATGACGCCCACAGACAACAGAGAGCTATTTTACAGGTGAAAATAATGCGAAAATGCTATGTAACGGTATATTCTCTGGAGCCTACTTCGGATTGTTTTGTCCAGTAGATGGTGCTAGTGTCAATATCTATCGACTTTAGCTGCCATCTGCAAAGCATCGATGTAACAATTTGATGGATTGCTAGATCTATTCTATGATTCTTTATCTGCGACGTTGCCACATAGTGCACTTCGAGTCTCCGGATGAGGACACGAAAGGTATATAATTATATATATATATTTCGCTTTATTTTGACTTGGGGAGAACATGAGAATTTTGTTGTTGTTGTTGTTGTAATTAGTGTTACTCTTAGAGAATTAAATAAATAACCAACTACAGTAAATGTAAAGTATGAACGTGAACAATTTCCGTATATATACTGTAATTAACACTATAATTGAGTTAATTTGTTCAAATTTAGTGTAGATTTTATTATGCGGAAATGTGTGCACGAATGGCATGAAATATGACGCTGATGGATTCCGTTAAAAACAAGTTTTACTGTAAAACGTTTCTATGTATAAGAAAGTATGTAGTTGTATATCGTGTCTGAACTTTTGTTCTCCTCAAAGTTTTGAGTGTGGTGTGACTGGTTTGTCCCTCAATTTGAATTGATTTATACACGTAAGAAATTTCTCCACACTTTCAGTATTTTCACTCAATATATGTTACCTACTACTATAATAATGTTAATATCTATAGTATATATGTATATATATAATCTTTATTTGTAATAAATTTATTACCATTTTTCCCAACTACCGTGATTTTTGATCCTTCTGGAAAGATAACATACATGAAAATTATTACTAAAGGCTAAAGTAATCATATTTACTTTTTTTTTTTTTAACCTTTTAGTGAATTTTGCATACACACTTGGAATTGTCACAGATGAGAGGGTTACTAAATATGAAGAGATTAAACAGATGATAGGAAATAACATTAGTACTTTCTCCTAGTACTTTTGCATGTGTGCATGTCTGCACGTGTTACATTCTCTCTTACGTCTAGTTATTAACTTTAAATATATGTAAAAGAGACCTGGTCAAGAATTACCATAACCAAAAAAGCATTCAACAAGAAAAGATCACTCTTAACTAGCAGCCTTAATATTGGACTAAGAAAGAAATTGGTCAAGTGTTATATCTGGAGTATTGAAGTGTATAGTTCAGAAACTTGGACATTATGGAAGTTTGTGAAGAAATATTTAGAAAGCTCCGAAATGTAGGGTTGGAGGAAGATGAAGCAGATAAAATGTATAGAGCAATCAAGAAACGAAGATGTTTTTAAACAGATAGGAAAGAAGAGGACACTTCTAGCTAGTATCTGTCGTAGGAAGGCCAACTGCATTTGACACATCTTGCGAACAAATTGTCTTCTTCATATCGTGATAGAATGAAACCGAGGAATAGGAAGAAGAACACAACTGATCAATGATTTAAAAAGAAACGGAAAATATTAAAGTCAAAAGAGGAAGCTAAAGATAGAGAAATTTGTAGGAAACACTTTCAGGCCCAAACATAAATTTAAAAAAGATATAATAATAGTCGCAAGACCTGCCAGAAACATGCACCTTACACAAAAATGATGAGAAACGACTGGAAGGTTTTGAAATGTGGATGTGCAGAAGAATAAAGAGAATTAGCTGGGTCGAGAGAAAAACGAAAGAGAGGGTGTTAGAAATGGTGGGAGAAAAAAGAAAAATTTTGGATATTATTAAGAAGAGGAAGAGAAACTGGTTGGAACATTGACTAAGAAGGAACTTTTCATGATAGACGTATTAGAGGGTATGGTGGGAGGAAAGACAGGGAGGGGAAGAAGACTGGACGATATCAAAACAGAAAAATCGCACGTGAAGACGAAGAGGTTAGCGGAAGACCGAGAGCATGGAAGCTTCTCAGTTACAGTACGTGACCTGCCAATAATGATAGAATACCTATGATGATGATGATCTTGGCACACGTCTAGACCAAATTGCATAAATATTGGGAGCTACACGTAATTACACACAATACTGTTAAACGCTGTGAGTTATCTGTCATGCAAAGTGTATCCGATTCTATCGTAATTCTTGCATTTATTATTAGATTTACACCATCATCACTTTTTTTAAATCATAGAGTTGCTAAATGCGTATTAAACATAACGCATTCATTGTAATTCGGAAATAAAGCAAAAGACATTATATTTTGGACTGATTTTTTTAAATGTTAACATTGTAAGTAGATTTTAGAGCTAGAGAAGGCGCTTATTTTCAATTACAAATCACTCATTATTTTTCATTTCAACTTTTCGAAACAAGAGATTGCAGTATAACTAAAAACTCCAAGTGTCTTAATCTTTTGAAAAACGAGGATTACATATTTAGTAAAATCTTTTTGTGGGTTTTAAATTTTATCAATTACATCTTCCGAGAGACAATTTTTTAAAACTTTGTAATCATTATATATATATATCTATATATATTTTTTTTGTGCGCATATGTGCATACATTTCCAAAACTATACTCCTCGTAAAACTGAAATATTTTAAACTAAAATATTTTATATTTTAGAAGAATCATTGTTTTCCCATTTTTTGGACTTTTTTCTTTACAATTTTAGTTTCATTAATTATGAGTTTTGTTTTGAGAATTGCAACACTTCCTATAATCGATTAATTTTCCCATGCCATTCGATTTACCATTAAATTTTACAATAACTTTTGCAACCAGGATCGTAGTTACGCAAAGGTCAAGTTGGACCATGGCTCGGGGCGGTAAATTTCATACAAATCCTGGAAATTTTAGAAGTTTATTAGAACGTACATTTAAATATGGCACGTTATTTTAACATGTATTTTTACATAACTTTCACTTCCACTTTTAATATTGGCTTCATTTTCTCAACTTTCCTATGTTGGTTTCTATTGATTATATTTTATTTATATTTAGGCGGAGGCATTTTTAGTGATCCAGGCCGTAGTCAGTGTTGCAGCTTACATGTTGGAGAAGTCATCCTTTTTTGGGAATGTAGTTTGTGTACACCGTAATATATTAAAACTAATAAAGTTCATAAATATTCTTTCATTTACGAATGAGTCCTGCATTGAGCACACGAAATGAAAATGGAAAAAAAGAGTACAAGAGAGGAGGACAGGGTGAACAACCTGTTAAGCTATTTCGTCACATAAAATGATGTAAAGTAAGTAAAGAAAACAATGTAGTAATCGTAACATTATTGGCAATATAACCATTGAAATGATCTTGCTAAACTGAGAAAGTATGCGGGAAATATAGACTGGAAGTGTAGAAGTAAGGGCAAATTCAAATGGTTTAATCATTTAAATATTTATGAAAAAGATGATTATAAAACTACACCGGAAAATGATTTAATTGAAGCTAAATCAGTGACCAGAAAGAGAATTGAGCATTATAAATACAAGATGTATGAAAGAAGGACTTTACGGCTTTGAAAACTCAAATTGATTTATTAATTTATCTTGCAGACATGAATTTGGTGTCATTTTGAAGAAAAATACATGAAGTTTTGACTTACGTAGTTCGCTAGTTCAGAAACAAGCCACCGCAAGCTCTAGCGGCAGTTGCAGCAAAGATGGCTGCCTTTACTGGTCCCGAGCGTACTAGCTGTGTGTTTTGGTTCGAAAAATCCAAGTCTGCGATAACTGTGCAACCTAATTTTCGTACAAAATACGGTAAAGATCCTCCCAGTAGGCTTACCATTTATCAGTGGCATATATGCTTTATTGTAACTGGATGTTCGGTAAGACACAAAAAATCTTCAGGTTGTCCCCGTACGTCTGAAGAAGTTGTAGAGCAGATGAGACTTGAGATAGGACGTGTACCGTATCACCAATGAAAACCACATTGAACATTTTTTTAGGTATAAGGTAAAAATCTTGATGTATTTTGCAAGAAAATGACACCAAAACCATATCTGTAAGCTAGATAAATATCAGTTTTCAAAGTTGTAAAGTTCATTTGGATACACCCTGTAATATTATTTAAATAGGATCTGGAAAATAGATAAGCAAAGCCTCTTGTAATAATTAATAATCAATAAATAGTTTATATCTTACTTCTGTTATGTCGTGGTTTTCCATGGACCATTCTTATTTTTGGCGGCCCTAAATGAAATAGAAATATTGTGAGTTATAAAGCATGAAACCATAGTTAAGGAAACAGGAAATGAAATATATGTTAAAACATGTACTGTTTTATGCCACACAATGTTCTTAGTACTAGCATATAATAGAGTGGGCTGAAAAAAAATAAAAAATAAAAAATGTTTTTCAAGTTGTAATACTGTGGAAAATTTGCGAGTTGGGGAGACTCAAACGAAAGAAAAGAAAAGAATTAAAATCGCTTTACACCTTCCGGTCCTGTATGTGCTCCAAATTCGCAGATGTGTCGGAAAATTTACATTTCTGCGATAACGGAGCCACACACACAAAAATAAATAAATAAAATAAAATAAAATGAAAGTTCTGTACACAAGACCCCAGGGTATGAATTCGATGTATTTTGGTACATAGACTCCAAATTTCGAAATCCTAAGACAATCGACCTGCCAATTGTTTTCTGTGGTCGAAAAACTTTAGTGAATTTTGGTGCGAATTTTGGTAAGTAAGACAGCACACAAGTTTTTCGCCCATAAAACAAAATTTCGAAGGTCAATCGTCCTAGGGTTTCAAAATTTGAATTCTGTGCACCAAAATACATCGATTTCATACCTTGAGGGTACTCTACACAAAACTTTTGTTTTTGTATGGCTGTGTTACGTGTATCATCCCTATCTAAAATCGCTAAAGATTTTCGCATATAAAAAAATGACACCATCGATCGTCCCGTGGTTTCGTAATTGGCATTCTGCGTAAAAAATACATCGAGTCCGTACCCCGTGATTCGATGCACAGAACTTAATTTGTGTGTGTGTGTGTGTGTGTGTGGCTGTGTAAAGTTTAACATTTTTAAATTAGCCTTTCCCGAATATAATAGCTCTAATTCTTATGTATTAGAACCACTAAAAATAATGTTTAAATATGATTTAAATCCATCAACGTCTTCTGGTCGCGCATTGCTTTCAAAATTATGAAAGTTTGGAAAGTAATTTACAAAGAAAGATGGATCACATTTCATGGAAAAAAAAGTACTATCAAGTTACACTTTTCTTCATTGAATACTATTACAAATGTTTAAAAAGAAATTATTTTAGACCTTTATTAATATAGAAAAATATCGTATAAATGTGAATTTCCCAAATTTTGGCAAAACCATAGAGCGTATGTAAGACCGGAAGATATAAACGAATTTTATTCATTTTTTAATTCCTTTTTCAATTCTTCTCAATTCGCAACTTTTACGGGATATTACGACTTGGGAAAGAAATTTTGAATTTTGTCTGCCCACCCTAACGTATAATAACCTTACAAAAAAAAAAAAAAAAAAAAAAAAAAACTAAATCATGAGTATCCTGTTAATACGTAAGCAAATACATGTATTACCTGAATAATTTCCGTTTCATATAAAAATCTTCTAGAACTTGAGAAAATTGCTGCTTGTTTAAGTAATCTATAGATATAACTTTTCAGGTTCAGGTTGGTGATCAGTTCCTTTATTTAAAAAAAATCCAAGTATTCGGAAATTACTCACTGCTCTAAAATTTTCTCGGGTTATCCTCTCTCACTTTCTTCATTTCGTCATTACCTTCGTTATCATTAACACGGTCTCTCTTAGCCCTTGTATATAATCTTTTGACGTTAAATTGAAGTAATAATAATAATAATAATATTTTAAGAGAAAGAAATTATTTACTTTTTAAAACTTAATATTTTATAAAATACAATTACAAATAATTAGAAAGAGCATTGATGTGATATACAAGATGTTTAAAGAAAAATGAATTTTAATTATGTTGCAAACAGCAAACGCAAAATTCAAGCTTTCAGAATGTCATTTTTAATATTGTTGATTGTGGATAATTTGTTGGTGGATACTCATCTTAATAATGAGAATTTCGCCTTAAAGTTTTCTAGTAGAATTCTTCACAGTATTGCAACTATTGTATTTGCATTCATCATATTTTTATATCTTTTTTCATAATTGATGCTTCCTACCATTTTATAATTATAATCTTTGCATTGTGATAAACATTTTTTTTTGTAATGTTTCTTGTTGTACATATTACCTTAGTAACTATTTGACTTATTATTTCAGTGTTGCGGTTTCAATGAATTTTTGATAGGCAGTGCTGACATCATCCTCGGATGGTACAGCTAAAAATTGTTAACGCTTTGAACGGTTACATATTTCCAATAATTCTCTCTCAAGATGATAGTAGCACAATCTATCGAAAATTCAATACTTAGATAACACTAGTCGACATACTGAAACTTTTTTTCGCTCCCACGAACGAAAATAGGTGATTCCTATAGGTTTCGAGCTCCTGAGTTCGAATCCGTAACCCGTTTTTCTCCAGGATGTACCAGTTTTCAGGGAGGGGGGGGGTTCAATATCCACCCAAAGATGCTATTCTCTACCCACAATAATTTGCACGTTATATTTTAAATATCAATATAAATTATGCAGATAAAATTGCATAAAAAAGTTAAAGTTTAACACTTACGTGTCATTTTGTTTTCCTACTCCTCTTGTAATTACTACAGGGTGTCTCGCGTGTCACATTCCAACAGAAGTCTGCCAACATATTCACACTCTGTTTACCACTGTAGCGCTTCTCCATGGTAGCTATTTGCTGGTGAAACCTTTCCCCGTGTTCGTCAGAGACCTCCCCCAAGCTGTACATTTCAGAGAAGAAGTCCAGGTGGCAATGCAGGAAGTGTAACTTTAGGGACATATTACATCCCATGTTACGAAATGAAGTAATTAGCCTGCCCACAATGTCTTTGTAATCAGGTGACTTATGATTCCCTAGAAAGTTACTGCAGACTTCTCGAAAGGCCTCCCAAGCCTCACTTTCCACTTCATTAAGCTTAGAAGAAAATGTAGTATCCTTAGAAACGTCCCTGATTTGAGGTCCCGTAAAAACACCTTCTTTCACCTTGGCTTCGCTGAGTCTTGCGAATAGCTTTCTGAGATGATTAAATGCTTCACTATCCCGGTTCAGGGCCTTGACGAACACCTTCATGAGCTCTAATTTGATATGAAGGGGTGGTAAGAATATTTTCTCCGGATCCACAAGACGTTCATTAGCCACGTTCATCTCTCCTGGGACCAGTTGCTTCCTTGGCGGCCATTTTGTGATGGTGTACTGATCTTTGGCTCGACTATCCCAATGACACAAGAAGCAGCAGTGCTTTGTGTAACTTCCTTGTAAACCGGTGAGGATGGCAATAACCTTAAGGTCAGCGCATACAGACCACTGGAACTATTCGTACCTTATTTTCTGCAATAGGTTTCGCATGATCTCGTATGTTTCTTTCATATGTACAGAACGAGCAATAGGGATGGCTGGCTTTTCATTGCCATTGTGTAGTAACACTGCCTTGAGACTTATCCTAGAGGAATCTACGAATAGCCTCCAATCTTCAGTGTTGTAGTTCAACTTCAGTTGTCCCATAAGCGATGGAATGTCACTGCAATACACCAAATCACCATCCTTTGTAAAATTAGGAACTAGGCTCACCTCTCTTTTCCTATACATCGATATATTCACATCTTGGTTTAGTAGATTCCATTGTTGAAGTCGTGATGCAAGCAACAGGGCCTTAGACTTGGGAAGGTTTAAGTCTCTGATCAGATCATTCAGCTCTTTTTGACTTATCACATGTGGTCCATTAGTGTCAGGCACTGGAGCGTAATTGGAATCTGACTGTGTACTCGAAGATTGTGCAACATCCTCATAAGCAGCACGTTCTTCATGGGATGAAACACTGCACAGGGTGTATGAGTCTGGTGGTACGGGTACAGGCAGACAAACATCATGTTTCACAGGTCTCCTCTCGGAATCCAAGTTAGGATACTGTATTTTATGCTTCATGTTTTTTGAAAAACCTTTTATATTAGGCAGGCAGAAGTAACAGTCTGAAACATGATCACGGGGCTCGCGCCAAACCATAGGTACAGCGAACGGCATCGGCTTATGTGTACCTTTCAACCATCCTGTGAGAGTACGCTCACACGAGTTACAACTTTGTTTCGGAGCCCAAACGCGAATCTGCTCGCCGATTTTACACCCGAAGTACAGATGGTAGGCTGTCTTCAGGAACGGTGACAATGGCCTACTTTGTCCCTTGAAAATCACTTCCCCGCATATGTAGCAGAATGAATCTGTCGAATTGTTGCAAGTTCTCGGCATGTTCGTTTAACACAAACGTCAATATTTCACGCAGAAATATTTTTCACCTACGGTATACACAGATACAGCGTCACATCATCTTCTAACACGAAGATCAAATTGAAACTGAAATATTTGTTTCACGCGACAACATATTGCATGTCTTGGCGCCTTTTTTTCAACAATCTATCTGTCGTCTAGACAAAAGGGAGCCGACGAATGATCGCAAGTTGATACGAAACCTTTCTCCGTCAATAACGCCTAGGTTTTAGTGTATGCAGTGTGGAACGACAATAAATCTTTGCAACCCAAGGGAAGGGGGTACGTTTCCTGGGGGTCATGAGCTAGAGAAAAGAATGTTCCTGGGATATAGCCTAGTAACAATTTTTGGGTTAAGACAAAAATTCAGAATTATGCACCCCAAACACGGAAAACATATATTAAATACGATTTTTCTGTCAATTATGTAAGCAAAACCCCGCCAAAAAAAAAAAAAAAAAAAAAAAAAAAAAAAAAAAAAAAAAAAAACCTTATGTGCTGGAATTTTCTCGATGAGATATTCGTAATCAACGTCTCGAAATCTATCCGGTACACCTTTTCACCCTCGTGGGAGGATTTTCATGCCGCAAGATGAATATTAGTATAATGCTAATGCTTACCTGTTTACTCTACTTTCCTGTTTCCTCCCGAAATTGTTCAATATTTCAAAAGCTATTTCTCAGTGGAGAACATACAAAGATAAGATAGATTAGGCATCTTATTACTCACCATTAGCAGGTTTATGATTGAGTCGATTGAACTTCCTAATTTTGGCGACTTTCTTCTTGACCTTTGCCTCTGTTTTTTCCGTTTCTAGTAAAAAAGAAAGTATTAACAAAATAATCATGTAACTGTTTCCAGAAGTTAAGTTTTTATATACTAACTTTCCGAACAATTATTGCACTGATACTAATTTTTCAAGTGCATATGAACAAAGAAATTCAAGTTTGCCCAGAGAAAAGAAATATTTAAAGATATGCAGAGGGTTCAACTTTTAAAATAATTCAGCCTCGTAAAAGATGGTAAATGAACTAGTACAGGAGATTGTAAGCATTCTAGTCAATTAGATACCACTTTAAATGGCAAGCCTCGTCCTAAATAACCTCACTGCTGGCATATATAATATGATGAAATCACTGTTAGAACCTTTTGTTAATTATACATTCAATAAAAACCTGTATTCTCATTAACCCATTAGTGCACAGCGTCCGATAAATCGGACGCGTGCTTTTATTCACTTTTCGAAGAAACTGTATGTTTTCAGCCCTTTAATTCTTTGTAGTTCGTGATTCTACTATCTATTCTTCCTAGAATCACGAACTACAAAGAATTAAAGGGCTGAAGACATACAGTTTCTTCGAAAAATGAATAAAAGCACGCGTCCGATTTATCGGACGCTGTGCACTAATGGGTTAAGTTACCTCTTATCTGTTGTAAATTAAAATTCGTGGCTCTTCAAGCCACTACAGTTGTGGCACCACTTTCAGTTAGAAAAATTGTGGTCACGTTCAGGTATTTCTATCACCCTACACCGAAATCTTCCATCTACTATATATATATATCCACAACTTCCTCATTATGTTGTGTCTCCACGCAGAGACGAGTCATTGATCACATGAATTTGTCTGATGTTAATGAGGAAAACCCAGCAAGAATCTCAATCAAGATGGCTGGCCTCTGAAAAAGATCTTACACCTTTTTGACTAAGTGTCCTCACCAGGAATCGAACCCGGGACAGAGGTATGAAATGATGAAATACAATAGACACATTTTCAGCGAAATAGAATAGGTTGCTCAGGATCCAGTGTCGAAGAAAATTAAATAAATAAATAAATAAAAAAAAAATAAAAAATAAAATCAAAGAGCTAAATTTTCGAGAGCAAAGTTCTGCAGTCTTAATTTGATTTTCTGAGAGAATGGGTTGAAAACTAAAATTACTTTCAACTTGAACAGAAAATGACCTAAGAATTAATCTTTCGAATTACAAATTCCATTTTTATTGCCAGTCGTTCTGAACGTGCTTCATTTCAATGGTTGGTGAAAGTTTTATCTCCAAACATGTATTATAAAGGGTAATTTCTAGTCCAAACAGAAAAGATTAACAAATTATTAAGTGCATGGAAGCTTATAGAGACGCGACAAGATACTTTTCAGTAATGGCAAAAGACTTCCGAAATTTATCTATTCTTAATTTTAGCATGTAATCGTGCTGGAATATTAAGTTAGAAATAATCATAGCTCATTATTAGCTCAAAGTGTTATCAATTACCAAAACTTTGAATACTAAACGAAATATAAATAGTCTATAAGTTCATTTGAAGGATTTTCAGTTTTATACTTTTATAGTTAAATGTATCTATAACATCACTCTTAAAAATGACTTGATTATTATTATCCACATGGATTAAGTACCTATTTCTTTAAAGAATTTATAAAATTTTACTTTCTCCTGGTAAAACGTGAATAAGGTTTTAAGTAATTGCTCCACGTTACGTTAATTGAAAATTTAATAGATTTGGTCGACAATTTTAATAAAATTGATATAAAATTCAAGGCTAACAGCTTCCAAGTATTCCTCTTTGTTCTATAGAAGTAATTTATTAAACTGCGAGATAGTTTTTATAATTTACTATTAAAGTAAAACCTGTCTTTAACGGAATCGAATGGGACTCTCAAAAAGTTTACTTAAATACTGTATTAGTTTCCGGTTAATGGAGGTAGAACCAATGTTCGAAGTGTGTGTGTGTGTGTATGGGAGGGGGGGGGGAAGAAAACAGAGTCGGTATGTTTTACTACGATTTTGACTTGACATACCGGCTGCCTAAACGTTGAAATGCAGTGAGGGTATGTTGCATAAAAGATTGCATTCCTATTTACACAATGACTGAAAACCGTTGGAGAGCTTCCCTGTAGTAACGTGGCGGGCGGGGGGGGGGGAAGGGTGGATATGGAGAGACTTTGAACCCCTCCAACTTTCTGAAAAAATATTCCCTTATGTTCTATTATTGAGAATTATACATGAAAATGCTCAGAAACTGAATTAGGATATTAACAATTTCCTGCGGGAAATCTCCTGGTCCCCCACTCAACTGTCGGGTATTCCAAATACCCCAAGGTCCGCTCCCAGAGCAGACAACTTCTAAACCCTGTTCAAAACGCGTCATTTATATGTATTAACGCAAGAAGACAGACATATACATAAGAAAGAAACCATTCAATATGGTACATCAAAATATAAACTAAGAGAACGTGTTTGCAGACACCTCATTTTAAAAGCAGAAGGTAGGAAAAAAGTAAGAAAATGTAGGTATTGTCAACTTAGAAATTATTTCTATATAAGAAATAAAAGGGGGTGCGATGGCTCAGTGGTAGAGTGTTCACCTCCGGTGCTTGAGGTCCCTGGTTCGATCCCAGCTCGCGCCGTGTGGACTTCGTGGTGGACAAACACCGTGATCGTGGGTTTTCTCGGGGTTCTGCCATTCATCCCACTTTCTTCATTCCACCATTTCATTCATTTCTTATCATCACCGTCTCCTTTAGCATAACCATGGCACGTAAAACTAAAAGATTTCATTTCATTTTTTAAGAAATAAAATCTTTTACGTGCAAGCTATTTGTCAATTACTATGTATAAAAAGGGATTTATTGAAGGTATTTGGCATCTACTTTCCAGTGACGGTATGTTTTAATCATTAGAAAACCAGACACGGTATGCCTTCATCACTGAAAAACCAGATGTGGTATTGCATACCACTGTATATAGTCTCACTTCGACCACTGGGTAGAACTATGCAATAGAAATGCATGCATATAAAGGATATGCCAATAAAATAATATACTGTACGTTTCTTAGTCAATTTATAGTATTTATATATTCTAGAGTTAACACACGGGAAATCTTCATTGAACAGCAGAAGTACTGTATGCATGTTAACTTTATTTTTCCCATAGTAAAGGAGAGTTTCTTGTACACACTGCTGAATAGCTGCTCGGCTTTTCACAAACACTTTAACTGAGGAACAACACTAAATATATCAGCGTGATTTTGAAGTAAGGCAGATTGTTCCAGTTTCTTTCAACTTTTGCGAGCATGTTTATAAGTCTTTACCTTACACTCTTTTTCCAGCTGAATATCATATTTTCCTTCTTCCTCTGTCTCCTCTTCTGGTTTCAGATTTTTCACTATAATTCTTAATTATGGCATCTACATCCGTTGTGTCTGTTTTGGTTTGCACATGACTATCTGTTTCGCTGACGACGTAGACTATTATACAGGGTGTTTCAAAACGTTTGGGAGGTGATTACTGACACCAAGATAAGACGAAAAATATAGGCCAACCTGGGTGCACAAATGCTTCCTTTCGTAGTTAAAGACTGCCGAAAACATTAAAAATGAAATTTAAAGGTTCATAGCTCCAAAAGTATGCGACCTACTGTAGTCGAGTCAAGACTTCACTTAGAAACTAATATGTGCCCTACCCAAATATCCATGTTTCCGAATCCTGCGGTACTTCCGCAACAGTTTCTACTGACGGAATTTGGCTGCAGGCATTTAATTTGAAATACTCACAACTACCTCTATAAAAATTGTTGCGGAAGTATCGCAGGATTCTGAAGCCTGGATATTTGGGTAGGACACATACTTGTTCCTAAGTGAAGTCTTGACCCAACTACGGTATATACCATAATTTTGGAGCTATGAACCTTTTAATTTCATTTTTGACACGGTTCATTTACGGCAACCTATAACTCCGAATGGAAGCATTTGACCACCCAGGTTGGTCTATACTTTTTTGTTTTATCTTGGTGTTAGGAATCACCTCCCAAACGTTGTCGGCGTTGTTTTGAAACACCCCATACACCTATCTTACCTCTCAGTAGATGTCTAAAAATTTTCTAAACGCTGCAATCCGAAACTTGAAGTTTTCTATTCAAAGGCTTATTTTGATTTCCCTTATTCGTGTAACATAGTTTTCGATTAATGAGCAAATTTAATACGAGTTTCGCTCCTATATCCAAGGGATTGTGAAATATTTCCGTTTAAGACAAGTTTCAGTTTAAGAAAGGGTCCGTTGAGGATAGGTTTTACTGTAAAATTATTGTTTCTAAAAATGTTATCTTTTCTAGTATACTGTTCAGATTACTGACGTTATTTAAATTAGGGTTTAATAACCTAATTTATTAAAAATTAAATTTATTGTCAAATTCACAATGCCTAAATTGATTTCTTTGTATAAAAATTATCATTTACTCACCTTCTAAATTACCACCATACATCCGTTCTTCCGTAAAATCTATGAAATTGATTAATTACATGTGTAAAATATAAATCCATTATAGAAACAGTAAACTTCTAATCAACTATCAATGGCTATTGATATTATTAACTTTAACTGCTACTTTCACGATATAGACCTTCAGAATTCATTTTATTAAATTTAATCCGCCTTATGAAGAATCGTTTTGACGTATGATTAACGTCATACTAAAAAAACGTGACTATTGCAGGAAATATATTTTAGTCGAATTCTTTAGCATGGCACTAATCAGGCGTCAGAACTACTCTGCATAAGGTCCAACGTGTTTTAAGCTACTTTTGTAGATAAAGGCTCCTACATATAAAATAAATAAAGCTAAAATTAAAAAAAAATCAATTATTCATTACTTGTACATTTCATTCATAACATTTTTATTTCAATGGTTCTTTATTCTAGAAAAGAGATTTAAGAAAATTATGCAGTTGTCTCTTTTTCTTTTTTTTTTTTTTTTACTTCTATTGCATGAATCATTTATTTGAGATATAAAATTTAAGCTAAAGAACTTCGAGTTCCACTTATGTAATATTATTAAACTTTCCAAAGAAATATGTTATCCATTATCTATTATATTTATATAGACGAATATAATTTTTAAAGATTCATTGCATATTTTATGAAATTAGATATAAAGTTAGACATTATATAAATTTTAGATTTAATTAATTGTAGTACAGGAATTTGTCTCAGAAATTTATCGTTAGTTTAACTCTCCTTGGTTACGCACGTTTCCTTTCCCTTCACTTAAATAGTTGAGGCTTTTGAGTCGCCCAATATATAGGATGGACATAAAGTCTCTCCCTTATAACAAACAATACTAACAAGAAAACAAAGAATGATACAAGCATGCGGTCTGAAAACATCACTTCTATGATACTTCAAGATTTTGCCATAGCCTGTGCTGCCATATACTGCAGTTGACCGCAGCGCAATAGTCACTTGTTTAAAAATGGCGTCTGTACAGCAGAAAGCGAACTGTGTGTTGTGGTATCATGAAATAAAATCTCCCGTTACAGTTCAACGAAACATTCAGGAGAGAGTATAGACAGTAAGCACCAGGTGTTAAGAGCATAAAGGAAAGGTATAGCAAGTTTATTTCAACAGGAAGTGTTTTAGATCGTGATAGAAGCGGTAGACAGAATATTAGTGCTAGGAATGTGTGGAAGCTGTTTGTGTTGCTTTAACCTGACGTCCGCGGAAATTCTTGTGTTGCGAATTTCTTTCGATGTGGTTAATGTTAAAGACAGGGTTTACGCAACACCTGTCTGCAATATTGTAACACTCGAAAACAGGATAAGGGTCGCAATAGACACAATGACTCCTGAAATATTGAATGACACATGGATGGAAATTGAATACTTCATGGATCTACTGAGGGCAAGTAATGAACCACGCATGGAAATTCCTTAAATCAGTTTTCTTAAGTTTTCCTATTATTTGCCGCAAACCGCATGCTTCTATCAATCTTAGTTTTCTTATTATTAATGTTTGTTATCAGGGGAAGACTTTAAGCGCATGCTTCTATCATTCTTAGTTTTCTTATTATTAAAGTTTGTTATCAGGGGAAGACTTTAACCGCATGCTTCTATCATTCTTAGTTTTCTTGTTATTAATGTTTGTTATCAGAGAAAGACTTTAACCGCATGCTTCTATCATTCTTAGTTTTCTTGTTATTAATGTTTGTTATCAGAGAAAGACTTTAACCGCATGCTTCTATCATTCTTAGTTTTCTTGTTATTAATGTTTGCTATCAGAGAAAGACTTTAACCGCATGCTTCTATCATTCTTTGTTTTCTTGTTATTAATGTTTGTTATCAGAGAAAGACTTTAACCGCATGCTTTCTATCATTCTTTGTTTTCTTGTTATTAATGTTTGTTATCAGAGAAAGACTTTAACCGCATGCTTCTATCATTCTTAGTTTTCTTGTTATTAATGTTTGTTATCAGAGAAAGACTTTAACCGAATGCTTCTATCATTCTTAGTTTTCTTGTTATTAATGTTTGTTATCAGAGAAAGACTTTAACCGCATGCTTCTATCATTCTTAGTTTTCTTGTTATTAATGTTTGTTATCAGAGAAAGACTTTAACCGCATGCTTCTATCATTCTTAGTTTTCTTGTTATTAATGTTTGTTATCAGAGAAAGACTTTAACAGCATGCTTCTATCATTCTTAGTTTTCTTGTTATTAATGTTTGCTATCAGAGAAAGACTGTAACAGCATGCTTCTATCATTCTTAGTTTTCTTGTTATTAATGTTTGCTATCAGAGAAAGACTTTAACCGCATGCTTCTATCATTCTTAGTTTTCTTGTTATTAATGTTTGTTATCAGAGAAAGACTTTAACCGCATGCTTCTATCATTCTTTGTTTTCTTGTTATTAATGTTTGTTATCAGAGAAAGACTGTAACAGCATGCTTCTATCATTCTTAGTTTTCTTGTTATTAATGTTTGTTATCAGAGAAAGACTTTAATCGCATGCTTCTATCATTCTTAGTTTTCTTGTTATTAATGTTTGTTATCAGAGAAAGACTTTAACCGCATGCTTCTATCATTCTTAGTTTTCTTGTTATTAATGTTTGTTATCAGAGAAAGACTTTAACCGCATGCTTCTATCATTCTTAGTTTTCTTGTTATTAATGTTTGTTATCAGAGAAAGACTTTAACCGCATGCTTCTATCATTCTTAGTTTTCTTGTTATTAATGTTTGTTATCAGAGAAAGACTTTAACCGCATGCTTCTATCATTCTTAGTTTTCTTGTTATTAATGTTTGCTATCAGAGAAAGACTTTAACCGCATGCTTCTATCATTCTTAGTTTTCTTGTTATTAATGTTTGCTATCAGAGAAAGACTTTAACCGCATGCTTCTATCATTCTTTGTTTTCTTGTTATTAATGTTTGCTATCAGAGAAAGACTTTAACCGCATGCTTCTATCATTCTTAGTTTTCTTGTTATTAATGTTTGCTATCAGAGAAAGACTTTAACCGCATGCTTCTATCATTCTTTGTTTTCTTGTTATTAATGTTTGTTATCAGAGAAAGACTTTAACCGCATGCTTCTATCATTCTTAGTTTTCTTGTTATTAATGTTTGTTATCAGAGAAAGACTTTAACCGCATGCTTCTATCATTCTTAGTTTTCTTGTTATTAATGTTTGCTATCGGAGAAAGACTTTAACCACATGCTTCTATCATTCTTAGTTTTCTTGTTATTAATATTTGTTATCAGGGAGAGACTTTATGTCAACCCTGATTACGTTTTGAATTCAATCATAGAATTGTATAATCTATATAACGTCAATATATTAAATTTGGTGTAAGGACTTCTTATTTAAAATAACTAGACACGTGTTTAACCGTTTTTAATACTTGGCCTAGAATGGAAGAAAATGGGTAGTAAAAAAATAAAAAAGTAAGGGTCTGCACTTTGTTAAATTGCATGTTCATATCTCGAAATATTTTAGAGTTAGAAGAATGAAAATTGGGGTTTAGGCTTTTAATTTAAAATAATTAAAGACGTGCCCCAGCGTTTCTAAACGTTTCTCTTGGACGGATAGAAAAAAACCGAGAAGAAAAAAGGGTGAGGTTTGCAATTGTTAAAATAACATAGCTATATCTCGAAATCCTGTAAGAAAAGACATGTTAATTGAAGATTTGTTTCGTCGTTTTCTGATGTTTCCTTAGAAGAGAAGAAATATGGTGGAATCTGCAATTGTTATAATAAGATGGTCATATTCGAAATCCGTTAAGATTAAAGATGTTAGGAGTATGAGCACAGACGGATTTAAATATGATGAGGCCCTAAGTTGTGGAACGTAATGGTGCCCAATATGTGTTCAGCTATCTTTTTTCAATGACATATTGCTGCAGCTGCATGCTACACGTTGCCATGCAAGCAGTCCATTATGTATGTGCAGAAATGAGGGGAATATTGTTGGAAGCAGGCTAACAGAAGGGTCATCATTACTTACATCATAGAAGCCTACAGAATACAAAATACAGTTGATGTATGTAATTTTTCTAACTTGCTTTTTATCTTGTATTTTGAAAATGTACATCCACTTTTTCTGGCGATCAAGAGAATGGGGCTCTAACCTATAGCTTGTTTAGCTTATACGTAAACTCGGCATTGGATATGGGAGGTGTGAGGTCACAGACTGAACAAATGTCTGAATCTGCATGCAAAATTCCCAGCTAGCCGATGACTAGTTAAATTTATATTTTCAAATATTGAACAGATTATAGGAAAAAAATAATTGATCAAATCACATTATTACTGTTAATTATGATGAGAAATCTACTTACTTGGTTGTTCATTTTGAACATTTTGAAGTTTGGATGCATCTCCAGGATTTATTATACCTTGATCTGTTAAAGAATGCAAAGGAAGAAATTAAAAGAAAAACTTCTTATTTGATAGAAAATAATCGCTAAATTTTATTTATGTCCAAATTTTCGGATTGGATATTTCAAGAAGTATTGTTTCAAAGCAAATTATAAAAATTCATAGTATTTTTGCTAGATTATAACGATAGCAATTTGAATTTTGACTTAAGACGGCATGACCAGCTTGTGGACATAAGAAATTGGTTTCCATCTTCCAACAAGTACGTACGATAACTTTCTTGGTACGTTATTGATGTGGTATAATATTGTAGCAAGGTTCGACACTCCTTTTATCCTTGTTTTATATTTGGAAGTACAATATACCGTGAAGCCACTATTAGTGCACTATTAACTTCAGCTGTTTACGCACAATTGTTAGCAACATGATTGGTCACTGAAGTTTCAAAATGTAATCCAATCACATCATTGGCACAGCTACCAAAAATTCCCATTCTACACGCGTGGCCTACATCTATGGTAATATTCAGAGTTTTGCTGTTATATACAAGGACTTTCGTTATGACTCACTTCATACATTACTAACCATTGACAAAATTGTAAATAAGATTGATTCTGAAACTAATATTGTACCTACTCATGTGACATATCTCACATGAAGTTGCACAAAATTTCCAAAAAGTGGTAACAATTTTTTGAGCTGGGGAAAATGTTCATTAAAATGGATATTTATTACAAGTGGTCATGTAAAGATCCATGTTATGGTTTAGGTGTCTATGTTAAGGCCATATATTATGCAACTTAATGCAACTTTCAAAATCTTACCAACCTTATTAACCGTATAGTACTAACATGGGTGAAAATTCATCCCTGTTAGTATCTATAGAGTATTAAAAATTTATAAATTTAGGCCTATATAGTATGTTTATTAATTTTTCTATAGCGGTATGGTAGGCAATTTTGTATTAAAATATTTATTTAGAAGGTTTGAAAAAATCAAAAAATTGACATTGAACCGCATCAAAAAATCTTATTTTGCCAAGAAAATAGTTAATGCTAAATTTACTTTTTACGATCTCTCACATCTCACATATAATTTTTATATATTATTGCTATTAGTAATGAGTGGTTCTTGGTTGTCGATGATAGTATTTATTAGAATAGGTTAGTGAGGTTCTATGAGTTTCACTTGTCTATCTTCAAGTATTCTTACATTTTCTTCGGAGCTATTCCATCTAAATTTAACTATGACTGACTTGTTATGTTACCGGTGTGCATAAACTTATACCATTAATAAACGAGGCTTTACTTCATACTAAATTCGATCCAACAAATCTTCAGGGAATGCATCCTGGAAATCAATTCTTGTAGTGAGAGTTATAAAGTTTACTTTCGTGCTTTAACATATCTAAAGTATTTGTAATATTGCTTCTTAAAACATAGTGGAAACACACAACACCAAACCTCATAAACTACGTACAAATATAATAAATCTTCTAAACTAATACATTGATTCCTGCTTGCAAATATATATGAAATATTGTATAAGTATTTAAATATTCTGTAAGTTTTGACCTATTTTTCGAAATATCTTAGTGTAGGTATTTTCTAATAAGCTACGCTGTTGTTGATTGTTAAATTGAAAGGTAATTATAATATTAACTTGATATAATGCCACATATTATTTGAATCGACCGGCGAGCACATGTGACACAGTATATAAAGCAAACAGAAGAAGAACGAACATGTCAATTAGTGTCTACAACAGTCTAGTTCAAATTCTAATTTTCAATGGTTTACTTTTTCTCCTATAACGTTATTTTGAAGTATGTTGTATCTATCGTATAAATATGCCGAGCCAAAAATGTGGATTAAAAAAAAAAAAATGCCGAGTGTGGCTAGGACGAGAAATGGACGTATTTTGCCATACTATCTATGGCTTTTATGCCGTATGTATTGGTGTATTATGTTAAAATATTTTCCACCTGTATATTACTGGTAACCTGAATGCACTGTGTTTCACCTTCATCGTTATCTCACATGCTACATGCTAGCTTTGCCTATACTCTTGACTGACACCCATCACAGGTCATTAATTTTTACGAATTGATTCTGATGTACTTTCTTCCACAAATTTGTTCCCTTTAGTAGCGCAGCTTTTCTGCACTCTTTTCCCTCGCCATGTCGCCGT
The DNA here is from genome assembly GCF_964235325.1 of Thermobia domestica. Taxonomy (NCBI): domain Eukaryota; kingdom Metazoa; phylum Arthropoda; class Insecta; order Zygentoma; family Lepismatidae; genus Thermobia; species Thermobia domestica. Next base: position 12,016,886 of record NC_137457.1, on the reverse strand, counting down.
TTCTATGGTTTTAGGATTTTATGCGGTTTTGCAACCCTAAGACACGTCATTTTATATCTCTCGGGAAAAGTACGAGATACCACAGAACGCTATTGGAATTGATACGCTACAGAAAGATTTGCTGTTTACATTTCAGCATTATGTCACATGGGAATTCCTTTTCCTACGGCTACTCTAACATGTGCCCTTTTCGGATCAATCCTGTATGAAGCCCGTTAGTCATGGTCTAGTTTACTGCCTACTGTACATTTTCTCCTTCTGTAGCCTTGTAGTTGTTGTGCTTTTGATCATTTCATTGTACGGATTCCATAATTTATCAACATTAGAGCCTCATATCTCCCTTATTTTGCAACACTGATAACACAGTTTTTGCTTGTTTCCTTTTAAGTATTATACCAATTGTTTTAGTGTCATAAAATGGCATACGTTCTTTTTGAAAAACTATATGTTTGTGTTGGGATGGCAACATTGCTTGTGTGACACTACTGTTGTGTTCATGGTTACGTGCTCCCCCATAGGTATCAGGTTAACTGTACATATTTTTCATTGTCTTCCTTTTTCCGTCGTTTTTGGGGGTATAACTCGGTAGAGCCTCACCCGGTCACTACTTGGTATATGTATTATACGTAACGGGCAAACAAGGTATTTCTGCACCTAGTGACTATCGCCACGATGATTACCTGTCTATAGTTAGTCAGGGTACCAATTTCATAAATATCTAGGTGTCACGGTTCGCATACATCCCTTGTAAGAAATATACTTGTTGAGCATTTGATAATTTCAGTATATCTCTTACTATAATTATACCAATCAAGAACAATCAAGTTTGAGAAATAAACTCTAAAATACTAACATAAGATTGTTACAAATGAAATGAATCAGTCAATACTTAGGTAATAGTCTTACAAACTGCCCTGTATGCATAGGCACTTTCTCTTCATTTTTTGTAGCAAATATATCACAAACATGTACCACATGAGACGAATACATATTTTTCCGGGACTTACTGCAAAATGATTTCACTTTCATGTCCTTCTTTCGTAGACAAACAAGACGTCTTCGTCCTTCTGGTATATCCTCTAGAACAGCCGATGTACAGTCATGTCCAAAATTATTGTCGAGTGTCTATAAATATGTTGTTGTAGAAACATAATTTGATAACGAATTCGCCCGGTATTTCTTATAATGTTAGTATGTGTATAATCGGCAAAGACATGTATGTGGCAAATTTCATGTCAAAAGAGCTGTAAATAAGAGCAATAAAACGAAAATAAAACTTTATTGTCTATTTAGGAAAATTCTAATAGACTCATTCTAATTTTCGTATTCATAATTCTTTTCCTATGAAATTTACCACAAATATACATTTCCCGATTATACATATAGTATCAGTATTAAAAAAAGTACCCTGCAAAACCATTATCAAATTATATTCTTACAAGAAGACAGTTATAGATATGCGACAATCATTTTGAACATGAGTGTACATGGTTTTTGAATTTTAGCAATTTTTGTAAATGTTTCTCATAGACTTCTTGGAATACGTACTTCAGCAGTTGTTCTTTCTAATTGTGGCCTTATCAGACTCATTCGAACATCATGTAAATAAAGGCGTCTAACAACATTAGTTTCTGGATTGTTTGACTGGTCTGTTTGCGGAATTTTCTTCCACGTGGTTTTCCCATCTCTACTAACCAAAAATATTAAGACATTCTTCAAACCCTTGTTCATCACCAGTTATTTCCAAGATTGTGCCATGCTTCGATTCACGTACATGGTCATTTTCATCATGAGGAGACCCCTAACCTAAAACCGCATTCACATCTGAGAGTTCAGCCTCATCATTGTCCAAAGCATCATAAAGAAATCTTTGTATTCGAGCTTGATCTTTATCATATGACATTTCTCTATAAAAGCTCATATGTAGTAGTAAAAAAAAAAAAAAAAAAAAAAAAAAAAAAAAAAAAAAAAAAAGTAGCATAGCACAAATAATAGTGCAAAGATTACTGCTGAAAAAGACAACTATAGGAGACAGGAAATCCGTTTGTAACTCAAAAGATCTTCACAAAAAAGAAAGAAAAAAAAAGAAAAAACGTAAGTAGGCGCTTGGGGGTAAAATTTACTCCCAGCCACTTTAGTTTACTCTTGTAGTTTAACGACTTGCCCACAATGACGAATTTGATATTGATAATACATTTTCTTCCATTTTTAGAAGCTATTGAGCCTGACAACAGTGTAGCCAACCCTATATTTTAGAAAATCGAGAGAAGAAACTAGCTGTGGTATATATTATCTCAGCGCTCCTACTTACGGATTAATCTTCATATGTACTTTGGGGACAATTTTTTTTATATCACTAAAAGAGATATTTATCTTTTCTCAGTTCGTTATATAACTTTCACTATTACAACTTGCAACTTATAATTTAGAAATGACTTACATTTAATGTATTTTCAGAATAGCTTTATACTAGGTAAATATAACACAATATCGAAATGGACCAATAGTTGTAATTTTTACAACAGTTGTGCATTATCTTGTCAGTGAGTATTTCATTTATATTTGTATAAAATTATGCTTACAATGTCAAAATGTGTTAAAAAGTTTACAGGCTATGCGTTTCTCTATCTTAATGTCTTTTATGATTTCATTCCTATTTGTCCTTCTATATTTTCCTTTCTCTCTTCCATTGCTGCTTTTAATTTCTTTGCGGGACCGTAATCACAAATAGAAGAGACCGTAATCACAAATAGAAGAATAAGGAATTAAGACATGGTACCCATGATGAAATGTTCTTGTGACGAATAAGTATGCCTTTCAGAATATAATTTAAAGTAGTGTAGAAAAAGTGTTGCTTACATGTAAATTAAATGTAGAAAGCGCAGATTAGTAAAATTTTAATACAAGCTGGAAATATCCAGTTTGCATGAGAACAATACTAACGAGATAAAATTAATTTTCATTTTGAATTCAGTCCAGAGCCATATCTTTTTATTTAGTTATTTATATTTTCGAATGAAAAATTTTCACAAATATAATGTATGTTCACCAAGGAATGGACGTAACTACGTTGAGTGTATAAAAGACGAAATTTGACTCATTGAATGATTAACGCATCGGCCAAACCACTTAAGCTAGAAACTTGAAATTTGGACAAGACATAAGATTTGTGACGTAAGTTTCCACTAAGGAAGAACTTTGGAATTCGATAGGATATAAGGGAAAGAGAGGTGACGTCTTAAATATCTATATATCAGAATATATGAAGATTAGCTATATGAACCTTGATATATCGTCATATAAGAACCAATGGAATGTAACTGCAAGAATTGAATTTTTGTTTGTTTGGATTATGAGCATAATTCTGAAACCCTCACTTGGTGTTATTTGAGTGTTATGGAAGTTGATTTTATGAGTGACTTGTCTGCTATGCAATAATGTGTTAATCATCGTATTAAAACAAGATTTGTTTGTCAAAAAACAACTTTGTTCCCTTTCTCCTGTAAACCTACGAAAATGGTTACTCTGGTTATCATACGAATATATGGACTTCTTATTTAAAGTAATTAGACAAGCATTTTAGCGTTTTCTGATATTTGACCTAGGAGGAAGAAAAGGGGGTGAGAAGGAAAAAGGGGGGGGATCACGCGGGGGGATTTTTCTAACAAGATGTCCATATCTTGGAATCTCTGAAAGTTAGAGATATGAAATCCTGTATTGGACATCTCATTTATAAATAATTAGACACATGTTTCGTCTTTCTATTTTATGTCTATTTTATAAAAGGAGTAGTTACTCATTTCTTCTATCTGTGGCCCCGCGTACCGTAGTCGCTAACGCTCTCGCCTTCGGTGCGAGCGATCCCGGATTCGATGGGGGCAAAAGTGTAAAACGCTTTTTCAGGCCAGCCACCTGAACGACGTTTTCCTGGGTTTTCCTCATTCACACCAGGCAAATGGCGGGGTGGTACCTAACTTATAGGTCCCAGGCCGCTTCCTTCCTTCCCCCATTCCTTCCCTATCCCCTGATAGTGTGCTCACCGAGGAACGTCATCCCTCAAAACGTGAAGGGCTAAATGGCTTTAGATGCCGAAAGCTTAGAAATCTAAATCCTAAATCCTCATTTCTTCTATCTGTTGGAAGGTCATTTCGTTGTGGTTAATCTATGGCGCAGTATCCTAAACGAAATGGAAGGAACAAGTTACGACGACAGTTTCAATCAAATTGCATTTGTGGATATTATAAAAGAGTTTCCACTGGTACTTTCAAAGTCATAGCTACCAGAAAGTAAACGAAGGTAATGTACCTTTCTGAGATGACAGAACTTATATACCAAACAGCATAAGCTCATTCCTAATAGTATCTCTAAGTTCTACCAAACTTTTAGTTAAAGTTTGCTGTGCCATTCAAAATTCACATGTTTAAGTTTTATTTACAACTAAAATTCTAATTATTAAAACTCACGGATCTTTGGTTTTATCAATATTTACAGAGTTGCTTTAGTTAAGTCTAAGAGGAGAAACTAACATGTCATGTACATACTTCAGTCTCCGAATACTTTTAGTTCTATGGCGTATTGTCACGGATTTCATTCCGTGCTGAAACAAGTTATTTTGAAGTTACGAATCATACTTGGAAACGTCAAAATTCCGCTCACGTTTAATGGCGGTTATAATATCTAGAAAGTTGTTACTCCATGCTGTAAACGTCGGTGGATCACCGATGGGCAACTAGCGATATGTCGCCAAAAATTGGCGGCCCCTCAGCGACGGTCCGCGGTGGCCCCTCTTCCGTTTTGAAAATTATACCACCAGGGGCAGAGACGCGGCAAAGCGCCAATGAACCACAAAATTACACCCCTAAAATATGTTAAATCGCCTATATGAGTGATTTGTTTACATTATGGTGAGTCTAAAAAATACTAAAAAAAAGTACCATCAACCTTATGATTACTAGGCGAGTGTTCTTCCGACTTAGCCACGGAGGCGATGAAGGAATCGCCGTTTATAAAGGGATAAATCGTTGAGATCTTTTTAATTTGGTCAATCAGAGTCTCCTTTAACCGTGTATATTAGACGATAACTGTTTGGGATAAAAATAAAATGCGTTCGCCATGTAATTTTATAACAAAATGACGCTTGTTTATTTACTTTATTTCATAGGTCTCCCATACTCACTTTCTAATGATCGACGACAGTTGCCATCTAAATTGATACAATTATGGCAGTTATCTCAAGATTTTCCACTTCATGATGTTGAGACAGAGGTTATGCTTGACTCCCGGAGCTCACTTTAGGAACAATTCGTCAGGAAAAAATAATATATACTAATAATAACCGCATGCACATGACTGGCGATACTTCGTGTTGGTCCCTTCGCGATTCTCCTCGACGAAGTCGTAGATGCTACGCGGTGGTAACTTCAACACCCCGACTCGAGATATCTGTTTCGACTGGATGAAACCTGCCGCCAGTGGGACATTAGCGACAATCCTTCGACGCGTCGCTATATCGACGATCGACATTTACCCGCAAGGTGTTGGCCACTAGGTGTTGGCGACGTTTACGGCATGGGGTAAATTAGAAACATGAAATTTATTATTTAGATTTTTCATATAAAATAACATAAAGACATGTTTAAGCATTTTTGATCCATTTTCCCTATAGGGGAAGAAAATGCACGAGTGCTGGAAAGAGTGAGAATTGCAATTGTTAAATTAACACGATCATGTCTCGAAATTCGTTAATGATAGACACCTGAAATTTTGTATTTAGACTTTTTATTTAAAATAATTAAGGACGTTTTAAAGTTTTTTTAGATGTCTCCCTTAGAAGGAAGAAGAAAACTTGGGAAGAGAAAAGGGATTGCAATTTTTGAAATTACATGGCTATATATCGAAGTCCCTTAAGAATAGAGACATGTTAATTGAAAAGGTATTTCAGGTTTTCTGATGTTTCCTTAGAGGGAAGAAAAATGCTGTAAGAAAATAAGGTTATGACTGTAATCTTTGTAATAAGTTGGTCATATCTCGATATTTTTTTTTTAAAGATTAAGAGTATGATAGGGAAATGAAAGATGCGAGTCCATAGGATTAGGATTTGGATTTCTGGGCTCTCGGCATCTAAGGCCATTTAGCCCATCACGTTTTGAGGGATGACATCCCTCGGCGAGCACACTATCTGATGAAAGGGAAGGAAGAAAGGATTGGGGAAGGAAGGAAGCGACCTGGCACGTATACATTAGGCACCACCCTGGTATTTGCCTGGCGTGAATGAGGAAAACTCAGGAAAACCTCATTCAGGGTGGCTGGCCTGAAAAAGCGTGTTACACTTTTTCGACTGAGTGGTCCCACCGAGAATCGAACCCGGAACCGCTCGCATAGAAGGAGAAAGCGTTAGCGACTGCGAGTCCGTAGGCTGAGGAAATGTTGCGGTCTAGGGGTGAAGTCCCCAAGTAGCTGAGTGCTAGTTAAATGTATATATTCTAATATTAGACACGATATAGATAGATTTCCATGATTAAATCACATTATTACTATTCATTACGATGAGAAATCTACTTACTTGGTTGTACATTTGGAAGATTTTGAAGTTTGGATGCATCACCAGGATTTATTATACCTTGATCTGTTAAAGAAATAAAGTTAATGGACGATGGTTCTCTATTGTTAGTGATAAACAAGAAAATACTTCTTAAACTATTCGAAATATAGTAACATTGAACTTGCATAGCTCATACAAATACATAAACTTATCCTAACATACTTTGCTTAAAACTTACTTAAGAGTCTTCATCCGGCGAAATTAAAATACCGCTAATTTTACAGTAATTATGTGATATCTTCAAATAGCTAAAAGATAATCGAAATGTGGAACAAGAGCGCCCTAGACAATATTATTTTACACGAGAAACCGTTATCGCGACTCACTTATCTGCTTTCGATTTCGAGCCATTTTGAAAATCGGCATTTATTTTCGCGTTTCTAAACAGCTGGAAACATAAAGCCACTAGGTGACTTGTGATAACGGTACCTCACGCAAAATAATATTGTCTAGGGCGCTCTTGTTCCATATTTCAATTATCTTTTATCTATTTATAGATATCACATAATTACTGTAAAATTAGCGGTATTTTAATTCCGCCGGGATGAAGACTCTTAAGACTAGAGGAATTAAACATTATACATATACTTTTGGTGTTTATAAATGCCTTCAGCTATCCTTAAAAAAAAGAAAAAGAAAACTTAAACTTAAGACAGAAAAGAATTGAAATTAAGGATACTGAGATCAAAAGGAAATGCTTCATAACGTGAAGTGACAGCATCTCTAACTAATGTCCCCATCATTGAGCTAGTTTTAGGACTAGGCTAAAGCTAAGAGATCAATATTTACAGAATTTACAAATACTCAAAAATGAGGTCTTGAGGCCAGTTGGCAGGGAGTTATGAAAGCACTTTTCTTCTTCGACGATGACGTATCCAGCAGTGTTTATAAATGCCTTCAGCTATCCTTAAAAAAAAGAAAAAGAAAACTTAAACTTAAGACAGAAAAGAATGGAAATTAAGGATACTGAGATCAAAAGGAAATGCTTCATAACGTGAAGTGACAGCATCTCTAACTAATGTCCCCATCATTGAGCTAGTTTTAGGACTAGGCTAAAGCTAAGAGATCAATATTTACAGAATTTACAAATACTCAAAAATGAGGTCTTGAGGCCAGTTGGCAGGGAGTTATGAAAGCACTTTTCTTCTTCGACGATGACGTATCCAGCAGAATAGGTAGCGTGCAAAACTCAAAAGGAGTAAATAGATATGGTTTATGTTTATCAATTGCAGATCAAATTTAGACAGTGTGCAGAATACAACTAACTAACTAACTATGCCTATGGAAGCCAGAGGCTCAATGCCGCGTCCACAAAAGCTCTCCACTGACTTCCATCCTTACCCAACTGGATCCAGTTTCTGCTTTGTATTCCTATTTCTGAGAAATCCATTTTTAATATTGTCCTTCCATCTGCGTTTAGGTTTTCCTAATGGTAGTTTTCCGATTGGTCTTCGAGTTAAGACTTTCAAAGTGTTCCTACTTTCTTCCATCTTGGCTACATGACTTGCCCACCTGAGTCTCCTACACTTGAAGAATGTTTGGTAAACAGTATAGATTACGTAGTTCCTCTTATGAAGTTTTCGCCATTCCCCATTTCCGTTCCTCTTGGTTCCGAATAGTTGATTCAGGATCTTGTTCTCAAATACTTTCAGTCTATGTTCTTCCCTCAGAGTAAGCAACCATGTTTCGAACCATAGAGAGAAATGGACATGATTGTTGTTTTGTATATTTTAAGCTTCAAATTCCTCGACAGAATTAGAGAAGTCAAGATATTTTGAACTGAATAATAACACGAATTCCCTGCTTTTAGTCAACACTTAGTTTCTTCGTGAATATGGTTTTCATATGTAATTATTAATCCTAGATATTTGAAAGTATCCACTTTATTAAAATTATTATTTAATATTGTAACACGTCCAAAATTTACAGTATTACGATCCCGACTAACTTCCATGTATTTAGTTTTCTCTGTATTTACTTCTACACCCATGTCCCTGCAAGCGTTTAATAAGACCTCTGCATTTCTTTCTATGCTCTCCTATCATCCTCTAATATATTTACATCATCACTATACGCCATAACCTGGTGAATACCATTCAACTCTAGGCCCTGGTTGCTATATTTAATTTTCCTTATGGTGTTTTCCAGGACAAAGTTGAATAATCATGACGACAACGCATCTCTTTATTTTAGACCATTCTCGACGTGAAAGCTCGTGGACAAAAATTTTCCTACCCGTACTTTAATTTGGGATTTAGTTAAACATATTTTAATAAGCTTAGTTAGCTTTCTCGGTATTCCAAATTCTGTAAGGACGTTGTGCAATGTTTCTTTCCTAACCGAGTCGTATGGCTTCCTAAAATCAATAAATAGTTGATGTACCGGGGTATTGTATTCCCACTTCTCTTCGAGTATTTGTCGAATTGTAAATGTTTGGTCGATGTTGATCAATTTCGTCTAAATCTTCACTTATAATTTCCAATAATTTCATCTGCGTATGGAGTCAATGTTGCTAATAGAATGTTTGAAAGTATTTTATTATATGTTGAGAGAAGAGAAATGCCTCGATAATTATTACAATCAATTCAATCACCTTTCTTGTGAATTGGAAAAGTGATTGATTCTTTGAATTTTTGTGGCAATTTTTCTTTGTTCCAGATAAGCAGAATGACTTTGTGTATCTTTTTTCGCTTCCAGCTAAAATTAACTCATCCGAAATTTCGTTTACAACCGGGGAATTGTTGTCTTTAATTTCTTTATAGCGATTCCTACTTCTATTCTGTTAGGTTCTGGAATATATGGTTCTGCGGTGTGTATTTCCCTTTCTCCACGCACATTAGTTTTTGGCTGGGTGATCAACAAATCGTCAAAGAAATCTTTCAATCTATTTAAGATGCCATCCGTATCAGTGAGGACCGTCCCTTTAGTTTTTAGTTTTACTACTATCTTCAAGTTCCTTAATTGTAGCTTTCAAAAAATCACGTTTCTTTGTTCTAAAAGTTTTGGAAGTTTCCCGTCTGATGTCTACGAAATTTTGTGTAGTTATTTCATTCGGATTTTGTAGCCAACGTAATTTTACCTGTTTTCTCTTCTCTCCTATGGGTTCCTGGTCTAACCATGGTTTGTTCCTACATATGTCCGCGTGTTCCAATTTTTCTTTTGCTGAAATTTTAATGATCTCTCTAATTTCAATCTAGGTATCCTCAACACTAGTGCACTCCGAATCTTCTAGAAGCAAGAATCTATTCGAAACTTCAATTTGGTATTCCTCTCTTAGCTGGTTTTCTTCTAATTTCTTGAAATTAAATCTCTTTGTTTTCAGATATTGAATATTTTCTTTATTCAGCAATGATATCTCTCTCTTATTACCGCTGCTACCAGGTAGTGATGAGTTTTACAATCTGCCCCTCTAAACGACCGAACATCAGTACGATGACGTCATTAATCGTCCCTCAAACCAGAAACCTAGACGTACGTTTTACGGTGCAGATATAACAAATCCAGATCTCTATTTTCAATCTCGGGATATCAGGGTAGCTTTCTCTTGTACTACAAGCTGTCTGTCAGCTTTACTTCGTGTTAGTCTTGTTCTTCTTTGACCAGTGTCAAAGTTGTCAGCCTTTTTGTGACTCTCGTGCAGCTGGCTAGACATTCAACCCTCTTCGACGGAAGTCGGGTGATGCTCATTCAGAATCAAAAGCAGAATAACACTCGACGGTAACCGACAGCGTCGGACCATCGACCAGAGACGAATAACAACAGCCGCAAGGCGAGTGAAAACTTGATGAAATCTTGGTTGAAAGAACCATTGATCTTTATGACTTACGTACTTAAGAGAGATTCTTTGGGCATCACAATGGCATGATGTAGATCGCTCTTCCCAAAGGGTGTCCATTCTGGTACCGATGAAGTATGAAACCGTGCTGACAGTGGGAAAAATTTGGAAAGAGATTACAAAAGTGTTGACTTTGGTTGTTGTAATTTTAATGAACATGATTAGTAAAGGAAACTTTCTGCAGACTTTATTACATTTCAATCTAGTAACAAAAGTTTATGTAACGTAAATTCTCGGACTAAATGAAATGTCTTATTTTCAGATCAGACGTTAAAGTTTCCTTTTACAGAATCTAGGGCGGTTCTGGCGTGTCGCTAATTCTATAATCGATGTCAAAGTTTCTTGTACACTTACAAGCGAATAAAGGGTACCTGAAGAAAACGGGCGGGGTTTGCAATTGTTAAAATAACATAATTATATATTGAAGTTCCTTAACCGTTTTCTTTGCATTGTATTCCGTGGGATACATAATGTTTGTGATTTTTTTTTTGTATTATATGTTTGCATTTCGCAGCGCTGCTAGTGGTTATGTTTAGAGCGCAACCTCTTATGTGTTCATCAAGCCTGTTCTGCCATCTCTACGTTGATTGGTGTACTGTCAACAGCATGTGTATTTCGAAGTAGTGCCAAGATGGACGACAATAAGAAGAAAGGATGTGGTCCACAGGTTAGTGTTATTATTTTCTGTCGTAATTATCGTTAATCCTTTAGTTATCACTTATTTACACGACTTATGAAGGCATAAATAAAAAATGTAGATTGTTGTTTTTATTTATATTTTCGTTCTTGCACTTGGAATTCGCGTTGAAAATGCGATGTAACTTATAATACACATCGCAAAGTTGAGGTAACAAGCCTTGAGGTGGAACCAAGGACTCTCTCCATCGGCATGGCCAGCTTGCCGTACTAATGTTACCGAATGTTTAAGCTTTTTAGTTACTTTTGCAAGCCGGTCTTGCCGATAGACCAACAATTGTTGCATGAACAACAATTGCCCACTTTTCCGTTGTTTAGAAAATTCTGTATTGCATAACAAAATGTATTTCTGAAAGGAAAAAAATGAGTGTTTGATTTCTATTAGATCTTCCTTTACGAACTGGAATGTAATATATTGTTTTTCTTTTCGTTTCAGAAATTTCTTTCTATGGAAGAAATTTCCAAGGTATTATACGAATGTATTGTACTTTTACCAGAGGCTGATTCGGATATTGAGGAAAATGAAGACTCGGATGACGAATTGCCCATCAGAAATGCAACACCAGTATTTCAAGAAACTGGTACTGTAGGAACAACCAGATCATTCCAAGTTATTGGTGAAGATATCCTAATTCCTGAATCAGAAGCAGAACCTATTGGAAATGCAGAACCTGTAGTAACATACCAGGACCAAGTAGAACGTTACCAACCTCCAACCTTTAGGTTTGTTGTTTTCTAATTTCCTGTTATAGGGTTTGGGACGATGATAAATGAAGTGTAAACTGTATAATATTTAAAAAAAAATATCCGAAGAGGGAGATTTTAGAACCATAACATTGGAAAACAAAAAATCACTAATTTTTAATTCACTCAACTACATAAAATCTATTGAGACCGAATCCGACCGCCTTCTTTAGCCCAGTTTTTTTTTCGAAAACTGGGTGAAATTGACGGAAATTTAGACAAGCATACAAGATCAAAGTAGGTTAGGTTAGGTTGTGAACAAGCGGCCGGGCAACCTCGGAAGTTGACCCATAGAGAATGGAGATTCTCGTTCAATAATAATAATAATAATAATAATAATAATAATAATAATAATAATAATAATAATAATAATAATAATAATAATAATAATAATAATAATGTGATTGTTATCAATTTTTCAAAGCTTTTCATTTGGAATATACTCAGATGAAATTCGCTTTGTTACTTTTTGCCATGCAGAGAAATACAGTTTTTTTTTTTTTTTTTTTTTAAATTCTTATATCCTTTGAGAATGCGCTGGGGATATTTTCCGACTTTCGGATGGTATTAGCACATTTCCGGCTCATCACGTGAAAGAAACACTGAGCATGGAAACTTTCAGTCATAATAATGTACTTCAAATTGCCATCTTAGTTTTCCGAAAAAAATGAACTAATACCGTAAACGGTTCCTCTCAACTGTTTGAAACGTATATATATGTTCGTTTCGGATTTACTAATCGTACGTTACAGATGAAGCAACAATGTTTTATTTCTTATTTTTTTCAGGTGGGAAGATGATACATTTCATTATACTGTTGATCCTGACGATTGCTCTTTTAACATTCCCGATAGTGTGGACTCCCCAATAGGAAATTTCAAGAAGTTTTTGTCAGATGATGTGATCAATTTGATTGTAGAAGAAACAAACTTGTATTCGACACAAAAGACAGGGAAAAGTGTTAATACAAATTACAATGAAATGTGTGATTTTTTTGTCGATAGAGGTGATAATGGGAATGATACGTTTGCCTGCATACACAGATTACTGGAATCAAGAACTCAGAATTGAACATATTGCAAGTGTTATGCCATTGAAAAGGTATCAGGTATTGCGTAGATTTTTGCATTTTGTAAATAATGACAAAGCTGTACTAACTGATAGATATTATAAAATTAGGCCTGTTCTTGATGCTTTAAGAAAAAAATTATCTTGCCATAGAATGTGAAAATAAATGTTCAATTGACGAAATGATGATACCCCATAAGGGTACTAGGGCTGGTTCCAGACGATAATATATGAAAGGAAAGCCGACAAAATGTGGATTTAAAATGTTTGTAACGGTAGGTGTGTCCGGTACTGTTAAAGACTTTATTTTATATGCTGGTGAGTCAACTTTTCAGAATATGGATATTGATCAATCGTTCGGTTTATCAGGGAATGTGGTTATTACCTTGGCAAAGTCGATTCAACAGCCTCCTCCAATATATCTGTACTTCGATAACTTTTTCTCTTCCTTCCAACTTATTCATTACCTGCGAAATGAACTAGGAATTTTGAGTCTCGGAACAATGCGTTCAAACAGATTGAGTGGTTGTCAGATGAAAACCGATAAAGAATTAACACGCGAAGGTAGGGGAAGCTTCTGCCAAATGGTAGATAATGAAAATAAGGTGGTATGTGTAAAGTGGTATGATAATAGATCAGTACTTTTGGGTAGTTCGTACGTAGATTCATATCCTATGTCTACATCAAAACGTTACAGCAAACGAGATGGGGATAAGATCGATGTTGCATGTACACAAATAGTAAAGCATTACACTACTCATATGGGAGGCGTCGATCTGGTGGATATGTTAGCAGCATTATATAGGACTTATTTCAGAACTCATCGGTGGTACATGGCCATATTTTCCCAGTTACTGGATATATGTATAGATAATGCTTGGCTTGTGTATCGTCGGGAAGTATTGTTATCAAATGAAGTCGAGAAACCAAAACTCCTTTCACTGAAGGAGTTCCGAGTCAAAGTAGCGACTGGGTTATTGCTGAAAAACAGAAAAAGAGGTCGTCCAACAGAAGGTTCTCCTTCTGCCCCGAAAAAAAAGATCAAGAAGCCTATCAAACCCAGACCGGATGACGATGTAAGGGTAGATGGTGTAGGCCACCTACCAGAATACAGTGATGATAAAGGGCGGTGTAGGTACTGCACCAGAGGACGAACTTCCGTGATTTGCTCGAAGTGTGATGTGAAGTTATGTTTCACGAAGAAAAGAAACTGTTTTTCTTATTTCCATGAGAAAAAATGACTGTTTCCGAAGATCGACAAATAACATGATGTTGATACCTGGTATTATGAGGAAGAATTCATTTATTTCATATGTTACTTTTCTGTATTCAGTTATATATTTTATATTCTTAGAATGAGTGTAAGTTCAGTTATAATGAGTGAAATCAGTTATGAGTTAGGATGAGTTCAGTTATATATTTTATATACTTAGTGTATTACTTGATACAAATATACGAACTTCTTGTTACTCCCTATTCTTGGCGATGTATCCTATAGGATACATTGCGTCACAGCCTAGCCTAAATACACGATGTACGTATAATGTGCAAATATGTTTTATATTGAACCTATTTGAAAGGAAAATCAGATGATTTTTTTTTTTTTTTTTTGATCAACGAGTGTGTTCTTGCCAAGAAAAGGGTTAACCCTTTGGGGATCCTATGGTACAGTTTTGTACCATACGCGTTTTTCATGGTACATTGCGTTATTTCTCTTCTATTTGAGCTTTTTCGTCCGTTTTTTGTTTTTCAAGTCCAGAGGCATTGTAGAAGACATTACGTATGGTTTCAGACCGTCCTGCGTCCAGACATAGGAGGTGATGACGTCATAAGTCTAAAATTTCTTTTCTCATTTTCTAAGCCTATGTTCAATATTTTTTGGCGGGCTTATTTTTCTACGTAGAAGATTGAAATTTTTCACAAACATTCAGTCCACCGAGTAGTATTTACCAGATGTTTTGTTCCGATGTCAGTGCTAAAACAGGGGGGAACCAGAGGGGCAAAGGGGTGAACAAAAGGGATATTTTTACCCCCAAAATCCCGTTTCTCGTCATTTTCCCGCCTCACATACACGATGGGGACACATGAGTCATACCGTCTGAAAGGCAGTTCCATTCTGAAGAGAATGACGGTCGAATCATTGTTTTAGGGTAATTAAGGACGTCTCAGGGATTTTTTGAAAAATATACTTCTATATAAGGAAAAATGGGACATGGTGGGTATATTTTTTTGGCGGGCTTACTTTTGCACCAAGAAGATTGAAATTTTGCAAAAACATTCAGTCCACGGAGTAGTATTTAATGGAATTTTTGTTCCGATGTCAGTGCTAAAACAGGGGGGGGGGGGAACCAGAGGGGCAAAGGGGTGAAAAAAGGGATATTTTTACCCCCAAAATCCTGTTTCTCGTCATTTTCCCGCCTCACATACATGATGGAGACACGTGAGTCATACCGTCTGAAAAGCAGTTCCATTCTGAAGAGAATGACGGTCGAATTATTATTCTAGGGTAATTAGGGACGTCTCAGTGATTTTTTTTAAAAATATACTTCTGTATAGGGTAACATGAGGAAATTTCTGATTTTTTTTCCTGGCGGGCTTATTTTTACACCTAGAAGATTGAAATTGTGCACAAACATTCAGTCCACCGAGTAGTATTTAACAGATTTTCTTTCAGATTTCTGCGTTAAAACAGGGGGGGTCCAGAGGGGCTAAAAGTTGAAAAAAGGGAAATTTAGACCAAAAAATCCCTTTTTTCTGCAATTTCCCGCCTTAGATACATGATGGAGACATGTGAATGGTACCGCCTGAAAGGCAGTTCTAAGCTGAAGAGAATATGGGCGACATATGACCCTAGGGTAATTACGAATGTCTCAGGAATTTTTTTCTCTGAGATCATAGTGTTTTGTGGTAATTTGGGGCATGGTGGGAAATTTTGATAAAATTTCTCCCTCCCTTACTATTCAAGATAGAAACTTGAAATTTGGCACACACATTCAGTATACCAAGTACTATTTCTCAGATTTTTTTAGATGGCTACGTTAACACATGGGGGGCAGGGGGGGCCAAAGTTTGAGAAAAAATTTCCCTCCGAAACTTTCACTTTGACATTTTTTCCCGCTTCTGGTATATGGTATGAGCATGCAAGTGATACCATTTGAAAGCAAGCTCTATTCTGAAGAGAATGAGGTATGAACGATGATCCTAGGGTAAATAGTGACGATACAGTAGCTGCTTGACTGAAAGTCTAAAAAATAGCCCAAAAAGCCAGGATCCGGAAAGGGTTAAGAGTAGAGACACATCTTAATGGATTACGTGTTTAAGCGTTTCTTGATGTTTTCATGTAAGGAAAAAAGGTAGGGTTGTAATTGTTATAATTAGATACCTGTACCTCGAAATCGCTTAAGAAAATATGTATGATAGGGATATGTGAAGTGTGAGGCCATAGGCCGAGCAAATGCGGAGTCTGGATTGTAGTCACCAGATAGCCGAAGGCAAATTAAAATTTTATTTTTTAATAATAGGTTTCTATTGATCAATTCATTATAATTAATTATAATCAGAAATTTACTTACTTGGTTGTACCGTTTGAAGATTTTGAAGTTTGGAGGCATCTCCGGGATTTATTATGCCTTGATCTATCAAAGAAAGTAAAGAAAAATTTAAAGATTATTTCTTATTTAGTAGAACATAATAGACTTAGTGGCTATTCGCACAGTCCCAATTTTCTCTTAGCGAATTCTGTGGCTTTTTCCTGGAAGAGAAACGTAATTGTAACCTTTTATCCTTAAAAAAATTGTCTTGTTCATGAGCACCAAACCAATCAAATGAATGAAATATCTATATTTTTGTGAGGTTATTGTAAAGTAACTACACACATGATAAATAAGGAATTTCTGCCGACGTTCCGGGAGCCAAGTAACCATAGTGATAGGAAATATGAGTTTAGCACCTAGGTAATTCAAATCCAAAATAAAATTACTGTATGTAGACCAATGTCAAATTGTATTCTTATGGTGCCTTCTTTTGAGAAGAAAGCTCAGAACATTTCTCGTGTTCATGATGCTCTTTCGACAGCCTAACTATGTAATTGTCTCAATTTGCTACAGATTTCTTCAGATCCCAATCGCTGTGGTGAGCACGACAGCATTTCCTTTGTAAAAATATACGTAGTAAAAGAAGTAAAGCGCTATATAATACACTTCTTATAGCAATAGGATAATAATAGTTGCAGCAATGGTTGTAGGGAAATGAAATGGTTGGCAACGAGGAACTTAGGTTTTTAACGCCAAGTATGTGATGTTTAAAAGAAGAAGAACTATGTTAGTATGTTGTTTATGGATAATTCAAACTGTAATGGCTAATAAGTTAAGATGTTAGGAGCTGAGTAATTTATGATAAGATGACAGAATACGTGATCCTCAATTTACGAGAGAGTTTAGTGCTTGTAGAAGTGTTATGGGTAGTAATAAACGTGTGATATGATCAGAGATTGAATTGTATTGTCCTTTGTACAAGTTAAGCCTAACCCGTACTATAGTTGAATTTTCATCATTATCAATGGTGAGGGGTGACTAATTGCTAACATGTACAGTAAATAGTAGAAATAATGTAAGAATGTACTAGGATATGGATTTTTTTAAAAGGCATTAAGAGCTTTTTGGTAAGGAAAGCTCTTATTTATAACGGTATTTACATACCATGGAGACAAAGTTTCGAACTAAACAATAGCTATAATATGGTGGCTTAGACATTTCCATTCTGTGCGTGATTTTATTTTTGATGGATATAGTACTTACATTTCTAATGTCTTTGGTGTACTACAATAATAAAGTAAACCTGCTTATACGTATCTAAAATATTTGTAATGACATAATATTACAAATGATCTTTAATGTATTTTAAACTAGGAGAATGCATATTATTAGCACGTTATTCTTATATACAGTAAGGATTTGATTTATTTTGTTACTTTTATTTTCACTATTCCACTGAATTTATTTGTAGTTTATATTAAGAAACTGCAATATAAAAGGATCCCATGAAGCTTTCAGTACAGCTGTTGTTAGAGGTACTGAGATACTGGGATACAGAGATATGACTTTACACCAAAAATCTTGTTTCTGTTGTGGTGAAGTAAGTAGTTCATTTCTACAACATCTGAAGCGTTACATGTCTGTAACTAAGAAATATCTTTGGCATATGGTATATTGAAGACTGGTTCTACATGATGTCGTTTTAAAATAACAATATTCGATCAGAAAGGAAATATTCGTTGTTAAAATACCGTGGCTATGCCTCCAAGTTCATTAAGAGTAGAGACATATTAATTGAAGACTTGTTGTTAGAGTTTCCTGATATTTTTAGAAGGAAAGAAAAAAGTGATAAGAAAAAAGGTTGGGCTAGAATTCTTATAATATAAAACTGCTCTGCACCAAAAATGGTGTTTTCAAATGAATGTTCCTAAAAGTGTTTGATGCACAGAGTTCAATGTTTCGTTTTATCCTAGGACGTCAGGTTTTTGACGAATTCAAGGATTTATGTTTAATAAATGTTCCATCAATAGTCATCCCACCTAAAGCCGGCCCTGCTCAACTTTACAGTTCAATGTTTCGTTTTATCCTAGGACGTCAGGTTTTTGACGAATTCAAGGATTTATGTTTAATAAATGTTCCATCAATAGTCATCCCACCTAAAGCCGGCCCTGCTCAACTTTACAGAAACTTTATTGTCGAATCATATATGTATTGAAATTAGCCTTCCATTAAGTTTCATTATTAAGATTATAATTATGATAGTGATATGAAACCCTGATGTTATACAGAGGAGTGGACAGTTTTGAACTCAGAGTGGTCGAATTAGTAAAAATCGTATATTATTTTTGCAAACCCATACATCAATTTTGAAAATGCAGGTTTTTGTTATTTTTATGTTAGAATTGAGATAAAAATTACAAATTCAGTTGTTTGTAAAATAGTTACAAGAAATACACAGCTGGGCAAAATTTGAGGGTGAGGAACATAAAGTACAATATTTTGTAGTCGTTGGAAATAAATGAAAGCACGACATATTAAAAGAGGTTTCCTGCTCGTACACACTGAGTAAGACGTTGCACGGCGTAACTAATGGAGGTGTCATGCAATACAAAGAACTCGAATCAAAAGAACGACACAGTGCATGTCGGTTACAGAACTGTTGAGGCGTTAGTCACACATTGCCCAGAGGCTACATTTGAATGACATCGCACGGGAAACAATCATTGCGAAACTGGAAGAAGTACGAAGTGGATGAGGAGTGAGTCTCAGGATTTTGGTATTGCTCAGAGCATTGTTGCACGTCCATGGAAAGCAATTCTGATCCACAGGCAATGCTATACGAAGGAAAAATAATGGCCGACTACATTCGACTAGCACTAGACAGCTGCTACAATGCGCAATAGGCAAGAAGAGACCGACATCAGACTTGGGTGTGGATGCAAACACATTTAACAGAACTAAAAGGCGCTAAGTCTTACGCTTTATAGCGACGCACTGACTTTATGACGGTGATCTCTTTGCCGACGGCCATTATGATGTCTTAATTTCAAATCTATACATTGATGACACCATGTAATTTGGTGCCAAGAACACTAAGACAGGACCGAGAAGTAATATGGATTGTGTTACTTCTCAGATGAGTACATATTCATTCTGAGTTGTGATTCAGAACTTACAGTCATCTGGTAAGAGATGAAAATACGCAATGAACCCACGAAATTTGTCGAACACGATCTTGTTGGTGGTAAAGTTATTCTTTTGGACGATTCATAATGTTGCATGGATATACTAACTAACTCTATGGCCTATGGAGCCCGGAGGTTCAATGCCGCGTTCACAAAGGCTCTCCACTGACTTCTATCTTTAGCCAATTGGATCCACTTTCTACTTTGTATTCCTATCTCTGCGCGATTCATCTTAATATTGTCCTCCCATCTGCGAATAGGTCTTCCTAATGGTCGTTTTCTGATTGGTCTCCCAGTCAAGATTTTGAAAGCATTTCTACCTTCTTCCATTCTAGCTTCATGACCTAAGCCTCCGAGACTTGATGACCCTAACAATATTGGGTAAACGGTATAAATTATGTAGATCCCCGTTGTGAATTTTCCGCCATTCCACATTCCCGTTCCTCTTGAGTCCGAATATTGGTCTCAGGATCTTTGTTCTCAAATACTATCAGTCTATGTTTTTCCCTCAGAATAAGCGAAGATGTTTCGCAACCATACAGAACAACAGGCATGATATATTTTATATATTTTCAAATTCCTTGACAGAATTCGCGACAAGAGATTTTGAACTGAATAGTAACACGAATTCCCTGCTTTTAGTCGACATTTAATTTCTTCGTGAATATGATTTCCCTCTGTTAATATTGATCCTAGATATTTGAAGGTATCCACTATATCAAAAGTATTATTTAATATTTTAACGCATCCATAATTTTCCGTATTACGGTCCCGACGCACTTCCATGTATTTAGCTTTCTCTGCATTTATTTCTAAACGCATGTCCCTGCAAGCGTTTAATAAGATCTCTGCATTTCTTTCTATTGTTCCCCTATCATACCCTATTAAATTTACATCATCAGCATATGCCATAACATGGTGAATACCGTTCAACTCTTGGCCCTGGCTGCTATATTTGATTTTCCTTATAGCGCATTCCAGAACGAAGTTGAATAATAAAGGCGACAACGCATCTCCTTGTTTCAGGACATTTTTGACGTGAAAGCTCGGGGACAAAAAATTCCCTACCCGGATTTGACTTTGGGATTCACTTAAACATATCTTAATTAATCTAATTAGCTTTCTCGGTATTTCAAATTCTGTAAGAACGTTGTATAATGTTTCTTTTCTAACTGAGTCGTAGGCGTTTCTAAAATCAATAAATAGTTGATGTACCGGGCTATTTTATTCCCACTTCTTTTTGAGTATTTGTCGAATGATAAATATTTGGTCGATAGTTGATCGATTTCGTCTAAATGGGCACTGTTAATCTTCAATAATTTCATCTGCGTATGGTGTCAATCTTGCTAATAGAATATTTGGAAGGATTTTATAGGATGTTGACAGAAGAGAAATGCCTTGATAATTATTACAGTCAGTTTTGTCGCCTTTCTTGTGAATTGGAACAATGATCGATTCTTTGCACTCTTTTGGCAACTTTTCCTTGTTCCAGATAAGGAGAACGAGTTTGTGTATCTTGTTTCGCAATTTTTCGCCTTCAGCTAAAATTAAGTCAGCGGGAATTTCGTCTATACCCGGAGATTTCTGTTTCTTTAATTTCTTTGTAGCGGTTTCTACTTCTATTCGTTTGGGTTCTGGAATATACGGTTCTGCAGTGTGTATTTCCTTTTCTGCACGCACATTAGTTTTTGCCTACGTAAAGAAATCTTTGCATCTTTTTAAAATGCTATCCGTATCACTGAGGACCGTCCATTCAGCTTTCTTAAATATATAACACTATGCAACACTTTTAAAAAAAATGTCCTTCGGTTGCTATTTTTGATTCCTCAGTCATATTCGTTGAACATTTACGAAAATATGCATCATTTTCATGAAACTTCGCTTTTGTAAGTTTAACATCGATTTGTTTCCAAAAACAGAAAACAGATATTTCTGGTATTTAATATGCATGGTTTGCTATATTGTACACATTGTCGTGAGCTACTGGGTCTGGGCCCCTCTCTGCCCCTTCGTGCGACCATGATAGATATCCATGTGTACTTGTGTATACCTTAGAAATGTGTCCTTTTCCTACATTTTCGTTAATGCGTAACATTATTTTCATGAATTAGCCTCCAGATGTAGTTCCTCATCATGTTCCCGTTATATTGTCCTTGATAACCACGTTCTAAAGTCATAATGTCGTGGTGAAAGCGCTCTCCGTGATCCTCTGTACCTATATTTTTCTTAAAACTGTCCAGATGAGAAGCAAGAACATGTAATTTAAGTGACCTCCTACAACCCGTTTCACCATAGTTTGTCGCCATATTCATAAGTTCCACATAATTTTCAGCTCTGTAATATCCTAAGAAACACAACGACTGTCACACAGCTGCTTCAGGCTTCTTTTTCAATCTCAGTTAGCAGCGTGAAGAACTCAGTGGACTGGATCTTTATCATCACTTGCGGTCTTACAAACTCTCCAGCCTCCAACTTAGCACGAGATAGCTCCGGAAACATGCCTTGTAAAAACTTGAATGTGTCAGAATCTCTATACAAAGCTTTCACAAAGTGCTTGATAATGCCAAGTATAATGTGTAGAGGTGGTAACAATACCATCTTACGGTCCACAAGTGGCTCGTATTTTACATTATGTGTCCTCACAGTGTACTCCTTGCGTTGTGGCCAGTACTTTCTCCGGTAGTGGACCTCGGTGTCACTACTGTCTCACAAAGAAAGATAACAAGGGAATTTTGTGAAACTGCTCTGCAAACCCATGAGTAAGGCAATAATTTTGAAGTCCTCTATTACTTGCAACCCATATTTTGGATACTCTAAATTGGCCAATAAGGTCTTCAAGCTGTTAAAGTCTTCCTTCATAGAGAAGGAAATAGACAGGTGTTTATTTCCATTGTACAGATTCTCACCCTTGGGACTTCTAGACGAGCTGTCTATAAACAAACGCCAATCTTTCAAAATGCAGGGTATCTGTAAAGCATAAATACTTATAAGTACAATCAAGCTTTCATACAAAAACATTTGGAAAACTCTTCGTGCCGTCTCATTTGAACTGTTGCTTTTACTGATTTATCAACTATGTTCCGCTATTTTACCCACCATTTTTACTTAGACTTAGATCTAGAATAAGATCATTCAAATCTGTTTGATTAAGAGAGTACGGTTGTCTATTAGTAGTTCATATCTGCAATGTTTAATAAGAAAGGCACGCTGTGACACAATTGCAGCATAACAGGATATTCTAGGGTTATAAATATACAGAGTGGCACAACAGTAGGTATATAGTACCGTACTGATCAGCTGATTGTATTTTATATCATATCTTATTGTTATTCATCAGGTAGACTTAGGTTCTACGTATATGATTTGTTCTTAATATCTTTTTACTTACATCTTAAGCTCGGAAGAGCCGTAGCAAATACACCCATAAACTAGAGTGTTATACTTGATCAAGGCAGAAGTGTATACCTACTTTTGGGTCATCCTGTATATACACATACCTTTAAATCCTTACAAATAGCCTTAAAACACCCTGCCCAATGCATGTTGATTCTTTTGCGAATCTCTCAGTGTTGACTGATTCTTCAATCAAATTTAAATGCAACTTAACGAATCAAACGTTTTAAGACGTGCATATAAATTTATTAATATAGGACAGATTCCATATTTTCGATGCTAGTACTTACATAAGCGAAGTTTCAAGGAAAAATACACTTTTTCTAGTTTCTTTCAAGGTAACAATACAGGAAATCACTATTATAAGACAAGAACAAAATGAGTGTTGCATAGTGTAATCACAAGGTTGATAGCCTTTCTTAAGTTCGTTGGTCCTTTTATACATGTCCCGAATGTTTTTACTTTTGCTATAATCTTCAAGTTCCTTAATTGTAGCTTTCAAAAAATCGCGTTTCTTTGTTCTAAAAGTTTTGGAAGTTACCTGTCTGATCTCTGTGAAAATTTGTGTAGTTATTTCATTTGAATTTTGTAGCCAACATAATTTTGCCTGTTTTCTCTTCTCTCCTAGTTTAATGCATTCCTGGTCGAGCCATGGCTTGTTCCTACATATTTCCGAGTATCCCAATTTTTCTTTTGCTGAAATTTTACTGATCTTTCTAATTTCAATCCAGGTATCCTCAACACAATTGCATTCCGAATTTTCTAAAACCGAGAATCTATTCGAAACTTCAATTTGGTATTCCTCTCTTAGCTGGTTCTCTTCTAATTTCTTTTAAATAAATCTCTCCTTTCTCGATATTGAATATTTTCTTTATTCAACGATAATCTCTCTCTTATTATCGCTGCTACCAGGTAGTGATCAGTGTCACAATCAGCCCCTCTAAACGACCAGACATCAATTATGCTAGATTGACTTCTTCTATCTACTAAAACGTGATCAATTTTACTACGTGTTTTTCCGCCTGGTGAGGTCTAAATGTATTTATGAACGTCGCGATGTGGTAATTTTGTACTCTTTACGATTAGGTTTTTGGATGTTGCAAATTTCACGATTCTAACACCGTTGTCATTACATTCCTTATGCAAACTTTCGTTCTCTATAATCGGTTTGAAAATATCCTCTCGTCCTACCTTCGCATTGAAATCCCCTAATAGAATTTTCATATGGTATCGCGGGAGTTCGTCAAATATCCGTTCTACTTCTTCGTAAAAACTGTCTTTTATATCATCATCCTTATCTTCTGTTGGGGCATGTACATTTAAAACAATAACATCACACCACCGACCCTTAAGAGTAATAAAATAAAGCCTGTCAGTAACAAATTCAACCCACGTAATTGCTGCTAATGTTCGTTTGTGAACAAAAAACCCTGTTCCTAACTGGTGATTTTTATTTCCTTCCCCGTAGAAGAACGTAAAATTTCCAGAATTCACAGTTCCATTTACTTCCCATCTATCTTCCTGAACTTCTACTAGGTCCATCCTGTATTTCTCTAACTCATTCGTTACGGATTTTAACACGCCTGCCCTACAAAGACTTCTAATATTCCATGTTCGAAATCTCATGTCCATTTTCTTTTGCTGAGGTCGTGCCAAGTTATCAGTCCTTGTCCGAGGCTTTTGTGAATATTTCTGAACAAGTGCTTTTTTGTTACAGGATGAGGTTATTAGCCCTACCCAAACCCCCAAGCTGGAGGACCACTCCTAGTCGTCTGTCCGCTACTGCTTATTCAGTATATTCGCAGCTAACCTCTATATCTAGTGACCCTATCCTCGATCAGCAAACCGAGGACGCGCCATGCCGTGGTGACAGGAACCCACGTTGCATGGATATACGAATTTCTAAATTTTTGAACGTGGTACACTCAACGGCCAATGTTATGACATAGTACTCCTTTCTCACTTGCGTCGTTTGGGAGGTGTAGTCTTCTCGAATTTTGTCTTTATGGACGATAATGCACGGTAATATCGAACAGTGCACGCGGTTTAGCTCTTGAAATGAGAGGATATTCAGCCAATGATCTGGTCTGCCTATTTTCTCGACATGAATCTCATCGAGTACATGTCGATTGCTTATGGGGACGTCTCTCAGCATGTCAATATGCATTTAGAACCATCCTGGAACTGTCAACAACATTAGCAGATGAACGAAAAAACATAACACAACAACTTATTACCAACGTTGTGAGCACCGTGGGATCACGTTTCAGAACAGGCGTAGCTATCCATGATTATCACACACCACTTTAAACCCTGTTTCATTCCTTTTGTGATGTCAGTGTGGTCATCATGAGTCGCTGTAACTTCAGTGTAAGTTATTGTTTCTGTATAGAGAACAATTTTTGTTCTTCTAATCATATATTTCTTCCTATTGTTTTCTATATTATATTGCAGTAATAAATAAGGTTCAAGTTTCAACGATTTATATCTCCTGACAGTTACACAGTATTCGAATTTTCTTTCGTCCTTAACTTTTGCAAACCAGTGTGTATATACACATCTAGAAATGTTAATTAAAATATATTTAAAATAAGTTATATAAATAACTCTTTAACCATGGTTTTCGCTATTCTCTTCCTAGTGTCCTAACGAAAGCCTTGATGATTGTAAAACTTACTATTAGTTTCATTACTATTACTTACTATTAGGTTCATTGTAATGGGTGGTGTTTTGCGTCCCTGTTTTCGTACCTTTCGGATGACATGTCTTATACTGCGATAATAATTAGTTTTTATTAGGTTGCTTAAGACCTACAGATGACTATTAACTCTCAAGCACTGTGATTCTCAACCGACACAGTGGTATATCGACACAGTGTTGCGACACAGTGGTATATCATGTATCCTATAAAGTGTATCGAGAAATTTTAGTATTTAAAAATCATGAAGCTTTTAATAATGAGTTTAAATCAATCCTGAAAAAGTGTACCAATTGGCACCTCCAGGGGCTGCAACAATGCTAAGTGCAACATAGAGGCCCTACTTTTTAGAAACTTATAATCTTACAGTTATGTTATTAATACGAGAGGAATTAAAAAGAAAAAAACTAAAGTCACATTTGCAATTTCTCTTTTCAGGGATTTGCAACACTGCTAGTAACCAGCATTGAGTGAGCGTAGTTGGCAACACTTCGAGACAATGTGTCGCTTGTATTCCTGCACTAGTCGTTGGAGTGTATCAGACAGTTAAACATGGCAGCTCCGTTGGCGATCTACACCAAGGAGAAAATGAGAGCAGTGATTCGCTTTTTGTATACAGAAAGTATGAAACCTGCGGACCTTTTTCGTCGAATGGAAGCACAGAATGGTGACAACTGTTTATCGCGAATAAGGATCTACGTATGGATAGAGCATTTCAAACAGGAAAGAATTTCTTTATGTGACGATGAAAGATCTGTCACGCCATCGACCTCAACAACTGAGGAACTTGGGTACATCATAAAGAACTGGGAAATAAGGCTGAAAGCATGGTTTGGAAACACCCATCATCACCACAAGGCAAGGGGGTGCGTCCTGGTGGTCTGCCCACCGAAATTTCGACTTTTGTGGAAATTTAGCATAATTTTAGGGGCAATTTTAGGAATTTACATATAAAATATCCTCATATTGAGTTTGGACCCCTCCTGAAATAAATTCCTGCGTACGTTACTGCCACAAGTTAAGACATTAAAACGTCAACCATCAGCTAGTCATTGATTCGGTTCAAACTTTGTTACACTGCAACCGAAAAACTTTCTTCTGACGGAATAATAATAATAATAATAATAATAATAATAATAATAATAATAATAATAATAATAATAATAATAAACAACTTGTGAAACGTTGGGAAAAGTGCATTGAAGTTCAGGGAAGTTATGTAGAAAAATAAGGTATGTTTCAATTTTCTAGCATTAGAATAGGTACAGCTTTTTTCAAATGTGCCATCAATTTTTGAATGCCCCTCGTAATAATAAATTAATTACAAATTATATTATTATTAATTATAAAATCAAACAAGTGTGTCATGATATCGTGAATGTTCAGTAAGGTGTGTCGTCAATCAGAAAAGGTTGAGAACCACTGGTGAAGCACTTCGTTTCATCTATGGACTCATACAGCTCCCAATTATTTTCAATTATTAGCGAATACTATTAATTAATTTTAATACCTGAACTGCAATGACACAGAGATAGAGTGCTCAACTCCTTTGTATGGAGTACATGATTCTATCCCAGTTCGTAACAAGCGGAGTTTGTGGTGGACGAAAATGTGTGAATATGTATTTTCTCGGAGTTCCTTCGTTTCCTCCCGTTTCATCATTTCATCATTTCATCATTAATACAATTATTATAATCACTGTGTTCCTTAACCTCAGTGCATCATCGCGCAAGTTAGAATAACACACACACATGTATCTATCTATCTATCTATCTATCTATCTATCTATCTATATCTATCTATCTATCTATCTATCTATCTATCTATCTATCTATCTATATATATATATATATATATATGAGAAAACTAAATACATGGAAGTGCGTCGGGACCGTAATACGGCAAATTATGGAGGTGTTAAAATATTAAATAATACTTTTGATAAAGTGAATAGTTTCAAATATCTAGGATCAATGTTAACATACGAAAATCATATTCACGAAAAAATTAAATGTCGACTGAAAGCAGGAAATTCGTGTTACTATTCGGTTCAAAATCTCTTGTCGTCGCGAATTCTGTAAAGGAATTTGAAGCTTAAAATATATAAAACGATAATTATGCCTGTTGTTCTGTATGGTTGCGAAACATGGTCACCTACTCTGAAGGAAGAACATAGACTGAAAGTATTTGAGAACAAGATCCTGAGACGAATATTCGGACCCAAGAGGAACGGAAATGGGGAATGGCGGAAACTTCATAACGAGGAACTACATAATTTCTACGGTTTACCCAACATTGTTAGGGTCGTCAAGTCTAGGAGGCTTAGATGGGCAGGTCATGTAGCTAGAATGGAAGAACGTAGAAACGCTTTCAAAGTCTTGACAGGAAAACCAATCGGAGAACGACCATTAGGAAGACCTAGGCGGAGATGGGAGGTCAGTATTAAGATGGATCTCGCAGAGATTGGAATACAAAGTAGAAACTGGATGCAGTTAGCTAAGGATAGAAGTCAGTGGAGAGCTTTTGTGAACGCGGCATTGAACCTCCGGGTTCCACAGGCCATAGAGTTAGTTAGATATATATATAGTATAATCGTGAGTTGAATATTAATAAATCTAAGAATAAATGTATGTCTTTTAAGTAAGGCGGAATGTAGGATTTTGGAAACATTTCACATTCAAAGCATAACGTTGTGTCCCAAGGCTATTCACACAACATGGTATAGCACAAGCTATTACGAGACTTTGGTACTGCCTTTTCCATTTGCGTACTAGAACTCGTCTTGCGTATTACCCAGGAGTGGTTGCGATAACATAACTAGTATAGGACAATAGGTTAAGAAACCATGGTATAGCATGCTAATTTTACGTGTGTGTCTCCAAAGAAAAGTTTATATGTTTGTCTCAAATCCTTTCAACAATGAGATCACGAAAACCACAAATGCTAGAAAGGTGTTGTTTTCACTTGTCGATTCCAAATTTTGTTTAGATTGTCCAGGTGTAATTGAATGTTTAAAAAACATGGCTGTTATTTCTTTATTGCATTTTGTAGAGGAACACTGTAACGGTTGGGATTTTTAAAAAGTATTATATATTCTACGAGTTATACATTCCAACACCACACTTTTGTATATAGGGGTTATATATCTCTCCGGCGTTTGTTTCGTGGCCAAATGGTGATGAAAAACGAACGATAACCATTTCTCCAGTCTAAGATAAATCTTTATTGTTTGGAGTGTTTTGCCTAATGAACACCATACATTACTGACATTGTAATTAATTTGTGTATGTAATGTATTTGCTTGTTACATACTGCATGCAAGAAGAAAGAAAGCACTGGTCATACATGAATTAAAAATTCCAAACGGAAGTAGGCTGAAATCTTGCAAACGGTGAGAGATATTGGAAAACTAATTTAAACATCTTCCCGTTATGGTACCACTTACCGATTTTTATCAAGACGTCTTTCACTTGTCTCTGTAAAGGGACATTTACAGATGTTGTGAGGAATGACAAGGAGATTCATGCTTATATATGAATGCTCCGCTGTGTAGAGAGCACATAGTCCAGTCCCTGTCCATAAGACCCGTAGGAATTTTGAGGTGGACTAAGTTTCTCTTCAGATCCAAGTAAGACACGTCTCAGTGATGGAAAAAATCTTGGGTGATCATCTGGCAACCCGGGCATAAGTTGGCAAATTGGAAATTCAATATGGCGGCCATGCGAAAATGCCATATTTACCTAAAACACGAATATCTCATCATTAAATGAAGCTAGAAACTTCGTTCTTGTACCGAATTCAAGATAATGGACACTGTAATCAAGACACATTCGTGACGTCGAAACATAGTGCCGGCATTTTTAAATATGGCGGCAGGTTTTTCGAAATTTCGATTTTTTCGTACACTATTATCATTTATTCGAAGATAACTACGAAACTATAAGAGATACCATAAACATACTTGAAATAAACGGGATAGAGCATAATGAGAGCTTTCCAACGGTACCAATATCTTTTCTCTATCTTTAAATTTGACGGATTTATTGAAATTTTAGTAGCTCAAGGTATTTGGCTTCAGATTAAGTTAAGAAAGGTTAAGCGCTAAAGCAAAACTATCCATGATTTTTCTGCAGAAGTTTTAATGCTGATAAATTACTCTAAGATCTTACAGAGAGATTTCTATGTAAAAGTGCAAATGGTTAATAATAATAATAATAATAATAATAATAATAATAATAATAATAATAATAATAATAATAATAATAATAATAATAATAATCATAATAATAAATCGTGGTTGCTAAAATAATTATTCAACAATTTCAGTAGAGAAAAGCAATATAATTAAAAGTGATATAAAGTTAGTACACTAATATAACTAATAATAAATGCACCATATTTATAATATAACAAAACTTTATGATATTACTTGGTTTTGGTTTTCTTACAATTCTGTGATGAAATATTTTGATCGGTCTTGTTGAGGGCAACTAATTAAATGTTATTAATAAGTTCGTTGCATATTTTGTCTACATTGATTGAGTTACAGTTCGTAACGTTACCGATTATTACAAATCATTTTGCACTTACAGAAGGTCGTACAACTAACAATTTTTTTTACGCATTGGCATCGTCTTGTAGAACAGCTCTTGCAAGTACATGTTCGAATAACATCATTAATGCTAGTATCCGGTGTGAGCGATGAATCATCTGCATTGTATGTCCATCCAAAGTCCGTTGAATCTAATGGTTCTTCTGCGCCTAACAATGTAGAATACGAATATACCATGTAAAAGGATCTTTTCAGGTGACCCTGTAATGATGAACTGATGCAAGGTAATTCCTGTAAGCTATGAAGACTACTTTGATTCATAATTTCAAATCGGAGAGTGTCAAATGTCTTAGATCTTGAGCCTGATTTTACAACTCTGACCAAATATTCTTCAGCAAGTTCCAAACACTCAGCACTTGGAGGAAGACTTCGTCCAAATTTGCAAAGATACTTTTCCGGTTCTACTTTAAGAGCGGATATTTTGTTACCTATCTTACTGGTAACACCAGACCCTGTAAGAAAGTGTGCTGCAAGAAGGGCATCTGTTGCTGTACCTATTTCGTTGACAAGTGTGTGAATTGGTATAATATCGGATCTCGATTTTCGCATCCATATTTCTGAAAGTCCATTTTCATGTAGGATCTTGTAAAAATGAATCAGTAAAACAAACACATCTGTGTTTTAGAGCACTAAAACGCGTTGCATCCCATGCTTAATCGCATGGAAAACGTGAGGGATGATGCGTATGTCAGCCTCCTCAACAGCTACTTTGAGAGTTCCTGATATTTCCGTGAATCTCTTATCTTTGATTGATACAGCTGGAGTAGGACCACCGTCAAGCAAGACGTCACTGAGAATAGTTTCCCAATTTCGATTTATTGTAACTGTCATCAAAAATTCAGCCAGAGCAGCCTGAATCAAAACTTTGTTCTCAGATGATGCCCAAAATCTGTCCGTCTGTACAGGAAGTGTTGTGTTAGTGCTTATTGATGTCAATGGTAGTGGCTGTACAGAAGATCTTCTTTCCCTCTCAGCACTTTTGATTGATGTTGGAAGATAGCTATCAAACACATAGTCCACACGGCTGAATTTGCAGGCATTATTTATAATGGTGTCAAGTGATATGAACAAGTCTTTAAATGTGACATTTCCTTTAACTTTCAGTCTTCGAAACTGATTCATTACATCAACTACAACACAGGTTTCGAGAGGATCATTTTTCTGGAAATTTATGGCCGTGGTATCTAATCTTTTTATCAAAATATTCATAAGCTGAGACTTTGAGGGTTTCGTAGTGGCGCCGTTCTCATCTAGTAAGGGTGAAGGTGAAATATAACTAAGAATTTTTGCCGTCGACAATCCTCTCTCCTTGGCAGTTTCTACTTTCCTTTGAACCAGTAATTGATTCTTAATAACGCTTCTCACAGTTTTCTTTTTCATCTGCATGCTAGGTTGTGTTATACTTCGAAATGTGGGAAGATTTTGTCTATGAATGGGTGCCATCAGTGATTTCGAGCGAGATATAAACCTTTACTGTCAGAATGTGGCAAAAGCTTCTTCGGCAGTCATCAAAATTGTAAAAGTTTCTTAGCACTCGATTCCGGGATACACTCATTGGTTAGAAGGTTGTGAAGCTTCACTTCGCCATTCACAATATATGGATTTTTTTCTGCTCTCAATGTACTGGAACATGTTTTGGATGCTTTCTTCCATTTTATTTCTGAGTCTTTTCGTTAATTCATGATGCATTTTTAACTCATAATCACACGGTATAACATTAAGAACAGACTGAAATGTTTTTCGTATGAGCTCCCATTCTGCAATATATTCCTTCCATTTTGTTTGGCCAATAATCCCTCCAGCTGATTTTTGAGAACGATTTATTGTCTGTTCGAGAGCCATGTCAATACCCACAGCGTTAAATTTTACAGTTATCCTTCGTACAACAAAATGTCCTTGTTTGAACTTGTTATATATTTCAGGATGGCGTGTTTCAAGATTCAGCATTTGCTCAAAGAATAGTGAACCCCATCTCAAATAGTTTATTCTGTCAAATACCTGAAAACCTGGAAGGATATCTTTTAGTGTTTGAAGTTAGAGACTCCAATTACCTTCTCTGTCAGCTCTTATGAGGTTCTTTAAAATACTCACAGTCAGATGTAAGAACCCCTCAAGGAATTGACACTGCTCAGACATCCTCATCTGCTCTTCAGTGAAAACATTTAAGGCTTCCAAAACTTCCTGTGATGCTGCAATCAGCTCTTTAAACTTTGCTTGCGCATCTTCTGTTGTTGAATGATTCATAGCAGTAAGAACTTCTGCAACTCTTGTAGATAACTGATAATCATCGTCAGAAGTATGCAAAAATGCTTTCCACTTTAATCTCTCCACAACTTCTGCTAACATTAACATTCCTTTGAGTGACCTTACATAATTACTCCCTTGAAGGACACTTTCAGCAACTTTAACACCAAACATGTGATTTTTTATGAGAACATTTTCTAATCCACTCCCATTTATGTACTTACCAATACAAGAAAGTAAAATTTTGGTCATATGGAAAGATCCCAAGAGCAGCACTAGGTTTGGAAATTCATTTGAAACTAACAGAATTTCTGCTGCAATATGAAAAACGCCTTCATCAC
The DNA here is from genome assembly GCF_964235325.1 of Thermobia domestica. NCBI lineage: Eukaryota > Metazoa > Arthropoda > Insecta > Zygentoma > Lepismatidae > Thermobia > Thermobia domestica. The sequence goes on along the minus strand of NC_137457.1, from coordinate 11,983,936 downwards.
ATGAAATTGGCAGAGCTGGTTGATCGAGAACTGAAAGCAAGCTTTGAAAGTTTTTCATACATGAATATACAGTATCATAAGATGTTACTGGATAAGGAAAAATAGGGAGAAAAACAACTTGTTGTAGTGGAACATCAGCTTCTGAAATAACAGCATGAATTCCAGACCATGTCAATGTTTTTTTGTTTGTCAATCCTCCAACAGCTTGCAACATACTTATTACTACCTCTTCTTTCTTGATCTCATCACACGGCAAAGTGTAAGCATCTTCAATGATTTTAAGATCCTGTGGAATGTTCAGCGGTTTTGATGGTTTCTAGTAATCTCTAATTTGTTGACATGGTAAAAGGACACCAGTTCGTTTTCTGAGTTTGTTAAGAGCTACTTCAGATAGTGGTGGCTTACTAGGATTTACACTTGGAGTTTTCTGGAATAATACCATAACAGTATCATGCGTACCCTGTAGACCGGAAAGGCTTGACTCTTCGTGGTCAAAGTTATCCATAGCACCTACAGTAAAGTTACTACTGACAAAATGAGTTGGAAGTGCAAGGTTCTGTGAGCATGCCATCATAGTGTATTGTGCAAGATTATGACGAGATTCCATAACTTCATTATAGCTGACTGATAACCCAGCTTTATGGAATAATGTTATTAGCTGTTTGCTCTTACATTTTTCATGAATTGAATGGCCAGTCATTAAATGCAAAGGGGTTTTCTTTTTTCCCTTATGAACATTATAAAATATTATCTGGAAAAGGACTTAAACTCGATTTGTTATAGGAGTTTTTCTTCTATCGTTGTTGTCTTCAATTTCACTGCATTCTGCTTCTTCTTCGTCTGAGCTCATAAATGCTTGACTGTTATCATTGATGTGAGAAAACAGTGTCAATTTATCCACGCTGAATACATGAGAGAAAAAGTCAATTAGCGGTTGGGGAATAGGTGTTGTCTTCCATGATTTTTCTAGTTGATTCGCATTTCCAAATTCATTGTCTAGGTTGAAGTCTGTTTCCAGAAGTGATTTTCTAATTAGCTTTCCAGCCTCTCCGACAGAAGAAACAGAACGTAGTTTGTCAGCTATTTCATCAATAGTCAGGTTTGATGAATAAACAAGTTGGGACTGGTTTCTTTGTAGTGGTTGGCAAACTTGAATAGCATCACCAAATATATTTTTCATGTATAGTTTGACTTCTTTGTTAGTAATTAAATTCTCTCCAGCCTGCTTGTTGACATAATCACGAATCTCAGAAAGGGTTAGGCCATAGCCTTTATTTAGAATGTTCTGAAAAAGTAGTCGACTATCCTCCATTAATTGACTTTTTGTTTTTTGGGGTTGATTCTCTTTTTGTTGACTTTGCTTTCTATATTTTTGAGGGTACGCTTCCAAACAAAGTTCGTGGTAGTATAAATCTGCTCCAAATACAGCGGATTGATCTTCAAGATCATAAGTTCTCGTGTACACGTCATCTTGGAAGCACAAAGTTACTGCAAGGAATAATTTAGCACGATTCGTTTCACTTATTCGATATTTTTCTTTGATATTATTGTGTTTCAAATTTCCGCAAATAATACATGGAAGACTGGCAGAATCCAACTTAGGAGATGGAGGGTTACGAGACAGTACGTCCCCTCTTGATCTTTTATATCTTGATGTTGACGAATCTTCCATGACGTCTTCCTTTGGTTCTACTTGCAGATTGGGTTCGTTCTCTCGCTTCTTCTTCAGCAAACGATTTTTATGAGTATAGTTTTTGTAACACTCATTTGAACAATGATATTTGAACTCAAAATCTCGTCCAAGGACACTGATTCGCTGGAAGGTCTCATCTTGCCATATTTCAGCTGCATCCAAGACTTTTTGTCTTCCATTTATTGTAGTTGTGGTTTTCTCTTTATTCTTATGCTTTTGGCATATAATGCATTTGGAACCATCCACTTCTGTTCGGCTTCCGCTTCCACGGCCTTCCACGGCCACACAGATTCGAAACCACAGGAGGGTTGAAATGGATTTTTCCCCCACTTGAGGTCACGAAAAAGTGAAATTTACTTAAATTCCCTTTATTTCCATTTGAAAAGTAACTTTTCCCCCTCATTTCTCCGCACACTTAGCACCCTGCACACACACACACACACACCTCCTTAAAATGTTATATACTAACGTAAACCGCATTCATTACTACCAAACCAGTGTTACCTCCAACGAAACCATAAATTTTAAAAGGGCGTGTCAAAAAATAACGAAGAATGTTCTTACCTTTTTGAGGTGATGTGAGGTGATTTTAGTTTAGCATCCCTTTTCAGCAGCGAGGCTATATGAGACGTGGACCTCCTGATTAACGTGGAATCCGAACCATGAGCTCCCGCCGGGAATAGAACCCGGGTCTCCCACGCCAAAGGCGCGTACGCTAACCGCTTAGCCACGAGGGAGCTTTCTTACATTTTTGAATCTGAACTACAAAAATGGTGTCTCGCAATGTATATGGAGGTTACAGTAGATCTCAGTCGTACTTTTCTGGCACAGTCTACATAAAAATATGGCGATGCCTATTTTTAATTATTACTTTGGATGAAAATCATGAGGAGATTGGCTTCACCTTACTAAATTTAATCTGAAGCCAAACACCTTGAGCTACTAAAATTTGAATAACTCCGTCAAATTTAAAGATAGAGAAAAGATATTGGTACCGTTGTTAAGCTCTCATTATGCTCTATCCCGTTTATTCCAGGTATGTTTATGGTATCTCTTATAGTTTCGTAGTTATCTTCGAATAAATGATAATAGTGTACGAAAAAAATCGAAATTTCGAAAAACCTGCCGCCATATTTAAAAATGCCGGCACTATGTTTCGACGTCACGAATGTTTCTTGATTACAGTGTCCATTATCTTGAATTCGGTACAAGAACGAAGTTTCTAGCTTCATTTAATGATGAGATATTCGTGTTTTAGGTAAATATGGCATTTTCGCATGGCCGCCATATTGAATTTCCAATTTGCCAACTTATGCCCGGGTTGCCAGGTGATCACCCAAGATTTTTTTCTATCACTGACGCGTGTCTTACTTGGATCTGAAGAGAAACTTAGTCCACCTCAAAATTCCTAAGGGTCTTATGGACAGATCCTGTATTAACAGGTTCAGCTAGTAAGTTTCATTGAAAAAAAAATCTCAGGAAAAGTTACATAAAGCTTTTCTAATTTCAAATTCTTGGAAACATATTTTGTCATTGAGAAAGTAAAGGTTCTTATGAGATACACAAAATGATCTTACCTGTATTAAATGGAACTGCATTTAATGGCAACTCTGTAACCTTTGGTTCGCCTGGAAAAGTAACATATTTTATAATGAGCTATCGTAATTCAGAGGTATATGTCCTAACTTAATTATTTTTATAAACGGAATTATATATCACAACTATGTACACTTCTGAAACACATTTAGTATAAACGACTTAACGCTTCATTCAAAATTAAATTCAACATTCAAAATGTTTATTTATTTTCAAAACGTCTGTAAATTCTTGCACATGGGAGAATTTTTAATGTAGTGAGATGGACAATCAACACTAGGAAATCTACGATAGTCTGATTGTTGTGTCTGTAGAGAAAGCATCTACGAGCTTGAGGACTGTTTGTCAGTACGACGAATGTATTTGTATTTCTCACATAATAAATGTACCGTGTTGTGCAAAAATGAACTAAGCGCCAAACTTTGACAATCCACGTAAATGCGACGATTGGTTCCTGATACGCATTAGAACGTTTTGCACAATCGAAAAGAGAGGAAAATCAACACCTTTCTAAAAAAAAGAAACATAATTTGACTTTTGATTACGGCTACATTTATGTTGGACATCAATCTTCATACGTAATTTTCTTAAAAGTATGAAACTGGCGCTTTGTTCGTTTCCGCATGAAACGGTACAAATGTACTCGTACATTCTTGTTCAAAAAAATGTTGGCCACCCAGTTCGGTTCAGAAGGCATCATTGTGGCAACCGCACCTAGAAAATTCTAATAATTAGGCATTAAATACAGACATATATTTGTCTAAAAAAAAAAAAAAAAAACATCCACCTTTCTTTCATTTAATTCTAACTGTAGGAAAAAGCGGAAAGATCTGCAAAAAGTGGTCAGTGGCCAGAGTTCTTGAACAACGCTGCATATAGTCAATGCTAGTATAACGGATTATTTTGGTATCCATCACAGCTTTGTTAGTTATGGCTTATTTCTGTGATACCATTGGATGCTACACTGGTCAAACACATTACAACTTCATGAAATATTCCGTTAATGGTTTCGTGAATTTAATCATTTACTTACTTGTTGAGATATGATATGATACACTGTGTTTGATGTTTACGTTATCTGTACCGTATTATTTGGTTAGTAGTTGTGGTTTTATAGTACAAATAACTATTTATATGTTTTTGTTGTATTTGATTGATTTGAATTTGAAGCTTAATTTGAATTGAGGAATTTGAAGCTTAAAATATACAAAACGATAATCATGCCTGTTGTTCTGTATGGCTGCGAAACATGGTCACTTACTCTGAGGGAAGAACATAGACTGAAAGTATTTGAGGACAAGATCCTGAGACGAATATTCGGACCCAAGAGGAACGGGAATGGGGAATTGCGGAAACTTCATAACGAGGAACTACATAATTTATATGGTTTACCCAACATTGTTAGGGTCGTCAAGTCTAGGAGGCTTAGATGGGCGGGTCATGTAGCTAGAATGGAAGAAAGTAGAAACGCTTTCAAAGTCTTGACTGGAAGACCAATCGGAAAACGACCATTAGAAAGACCTAGGCGCAGATGGGAGGACAATATTAAAATGGATCTCGCAGAGATTCGAATACAAAGTAGAAACTGGATGCAGTTAGCTAAGGATAGAAGTCAGTGGAGAGCTTTTGTGAACGCGGCATTGAACCTCTGGGTTCCATAGGTCATAGAGTTAGTTAGTTAGTTAGTTTTGTTGTATGTCTTAAAATGCAAATGGATACACAAATTTCGTACAGTCATGTAACTAATGTCGTATGTTTCAATTTAGTAGAGTAAATTGTTATTCTCTGGAAATGACATTGTTGTATCTTGGTACTAGTCTTTTAATATTCTTTTGAAATTACATTCAGTTTTAACTATAAAGATTACCTTAGTAGTGGGAGACTCTTTGTTACATAGTCTTTGAGACTCTGTGATATCCTGTATTACTGGTATCAATTAGAGTACTTGAGGAAAGAACTTCTGTATGAGAGATTCATTCAAGAAGTTATTGTTCATGACAATGAAACAACCTGAACGAGCTTCTACGGTGACGAAATTAAGAGAAGACGCTTCAGTATCACAAGGATCCCCATTACATGCTGCGTAGACTTTAGTCATTCAATGAAACTGCTAATGTCAGTGTGTTTCGCGTCATATTAATGAACGATCAGTGACATAGGGTTCTGATAGTAGGCGTAAATCTACTCTTCATGTATTTCGGCGATACAGTTGGTGGAATAGGGATCCAGTTAGATCACCTGACGGCGGGAACGCCCATCTTATAAAATGGTCGGATCGTCCACAAAAATGGTCACAACACCCAGAGAAACGGTCAGAACATCCAATTGTCATAATGAGTCAGAGCCACTACAAAATCGACCGGAACGCCCAAAGGCAGAAGCATTCAAACCGCAGCGCTCGGAGCTGAGACGTAGAAGCAGAAAACTTTAATATATGAGTGTGGCATCATCTAATAATCACAGTTGCATACAACGAAGCGGAAGTATATTAATTTCGGGTTTCCCTGCAAATGGAAAGTTGGACAAAAAGCGCAAACAATTAAGAAGTCTCAGATTATAAGGGCAATAAAGTGTACTCTGTTTGTTATACGGAGGCCGAATAGTTCTGTGGATTTAAGTTATAATGTGATCGTGCGGAGCATAATGGAGGATACTTAATTGCTAGCCGGGGACGTCAATGACTATCGTCCTGCCACGGGAAAATCTATATCATGCATAGGACACAATACCTTAGAGAGACACTGTGATTACAAATATTAATTGCATGAAAACTACTAGTACCAGAGAATAACGGTTTGCGGTATTTTGAAGAGCAACTCAAACAGTTTGTTGTTGTTGATTGTTAATTGATGTTATTTGTTGCAGACGTTCAGTAACAAAGTTCATATGAATTTTTGTTATTTATCGCTGGTGTTCATAAACAAAGATGACAACAACACAAGATATAGTGCATTGTGTGGTGTGGTTGGCTGAGACTAAATCACCAATTATCTTGCAATAGAACTTTAGACAAAAGTACCAACAGGGCATACCAGACATCAAGACCATTAAAACATCGTTTCAGAAGTTTTTAGCCACGGGTAGTGTCAACCTACAGCCTGGCTCGAGCGAAACACGAACGTCTGAAGAAAGTCATGATAAAGATGGCTAAGAAATTGAACCCAAAGAGATGTATGGATTATAGGACTACTATCGTATTTCGTACAACAAAAAGTTTCTTTCGAATTCTGAACAGGTTATATGGAAGAACAAATAAGAAATTGGGGACGAACGGTTAGGGTTCAGGCAGAAGGGATGCAGTTGAATCATTAAGGGTTCTCGGTGAAAGGTTTATAGAAAAAGGAAAATAGGTGTATGTGGTGTTTATTGATGTAGAAACGGCTTTTAACTACGTGAATTTGGAATTGTTGTTGGGAGTTCTAAAAAAGATCAAGTTGGAATAAAAAGATCGAAAACTCATACGTATCTTACATATGAATCAACAAGTAAGTGTTATGATAGGAGGCGGGGAACAGAGAAGAGCGCAATTGAAAGGAAAGTTCTACAAGGACGATGTCTCTTGCCAACATTATTTAATATCTTTCTAGAAAGGATGACGAAGAAGAGACTACATTATGAAGATAGCATTTCGGTAGGAGGTAGAATGATTAGAATGTATAAGATATGCAGATGATACGACACTTGTTGCAGACTGTGAAGAGAAAATCAACAGAATGCTAGAAAACATGAGGAAGGGCTGCAAAGAGTATGGGATGAAAATAAATGTTAGAAAGATAAAAGCCATGTTGCTTGGAGCGAAGAAGTCTGTGTCAAATATAAAAATGGGAAGGGAGAAAATAGAACAAGTTAATAGTTTTCGATCATGACGGATTTTATATCATGTATCATGAAGTAAGTGCTAGAGAGTATGGCGACAGAAAAGAGAGGGATAGGGCGAAAAAGAGTACAATTAATGGAATAAATCAAAACAGAGAAATCGTACCTGGAGACGAAGAGGTTAGGAAGACCGTTGAGCATGAAAGCTTCTCAGTTGCAGCAAATGATCTAACAATAATGACAGAATACTTATGATAATGATTACATATATGTGTCTGTGAAGAACTCGGGGCAAGGTAGTGCTACGCTACATTTGGATAGTTACGAGATAAGTGAGAATTGCATTTAAAATAATCCACAAATAAGAGATTAATAGAACGGTATTACGTAGGAAGGTTTCACATTTTCTACTAGTAAAGTTTAAGTTTCAATGAATTAGATACAAGTTACTGGATAAATGTAGAAATGAATAAGGATATCGCTGAAAATTTTGACATAGTACTACATTGCTCCTAGACTTCATTACGTGGAATCAGGGTAAGATAGTGATATGTCACGTTAGAATATTCCAAGAATGGTAACGAAGATTCCAGAATGTCCAATAATTATCAATGCTTTACTTTAAATATTCTAGGTAGATGTGGAAATGATAATGTTTAAAGTGAAATAGATATGAAGAAAATATTATCAACATTAAACTTTTTTATATGTTGAATAAAACAATAGTTTAATTTTTAAGTAAATTCAGCCACATATTTGCAATGAAGTATTGATTTTTGTGAACACTCAGAGCTATTTTTCCATACATTCCTAACATGTATGTAACTTGTATACTTAGCAACTAAAATGCTATTAGCTTCTTCATATATACTTCATAGTGTTCGTACCACATTTAGTTTTAATATAATATCAAATTTGTTGTACGTTGTTGAAACGATTTGTTAAACAAGCTATATTAATGATTCCAAGGAATACTGAAAGCTATATTCTTCAACTCAGTTTATAAGAAACACAGTACTTCTAATGAGGATCTTGGCTAGAAGATCGAAAGTCACATGTAAATGTGTTTTTATATTAAATAAGTGCAGTCATGTTCTGCATGTGTTTATTTTACTGATTTTATTTGCAAGACGTATGACTATGATTGTGTGTAAGTTTAAACTAGGTTGGGGAAAACGACCGTAAGAAAGCTATCTGCAAATTTTGAACATCCTGTAAATTTTCATAGCTAACAAATTAAATACACCAAGTGTTCTTCTAATGAAAAACAAAAACTAATGTTTTCTCTTCTGTGTACAATAAACGAATTTTCCATCAAATCAAGAGAAAAGCACGTATTGGAATGATGTTCCACACTGGTGAAAATGTTATTTGATGCCATATTGTGTAAATTCTATTTTCTTCGCCGCTGATGTATAATAGAGATATAAATACCAATACAATTGAAATAAATTTTGCACACTTATTGCTTTGAACAACGTACTCTTAACTTCACATATTACATTCCACTTACTTGTAACATCTGCCGTAATTAACTTGTCATTGTTCAGTGTCACAAATAGCATTCCTAACTTTGAAAGGTATCATCCAATGGCTTGTTTACTTTATCACTTGAATAATGTATTTAATTTCTTAAATATAATATAGGTTCAGGAAGGAACATATGTTGAGTTCGAGAAAAACAGTGCTAAGCCACATTATACTTTTGAAATGTTCCATTCACTTCAAATTAACTTTGTTCCATGCAATCATCTTCATTAGTATTAGAAACATGTTATTGTCCACTACTGTGACGTAATCTCAAATATCCCTTTCTCTGTATATATAACACATTCTGACAATATTTGTGATGCTACTTGTACTAGCTTTCGCCATGTAGTTCAGATACGTGGCATAGGTATTGCAAATTGAAATAATTAATATCATACTTATGGAGACTACGAAGTTTTATACACTTGAACTGTTAATTCTTACATTTCTTGAAACTGTCGACAGCTAAAAGTACTACAGGTGACTAACCACAAGCAACCCTTAGTTCATTTTCGGCCATAGTGTGACATAGCATTAACTCGCCCACAATCCTTCATACATAAAGATAACCAAGAAAGTTTTGTCACTTTTTCACCTACGACCTTTGAACATTGATATGTCACCCAAGACGTACCTGGAAGATCAAACTAATTCCCATTATCATTGACGATATTTTGCCAGCGTTCTGGAAAGCCATGGATTCCATCGCTGTAAAACTTGGTGGGTCGTGAAGCCAAGAAGGAATCAAATACATTTTTCTCCTCTACTAGGGATATGAAGTGTCGTCCTCTAAGGTGATTGTCCAAGGAATGGAACAGGCGATAACCGGACAGTGCAATGTTCGGGGAGTATAGCGGATGCAATAGTGTTCAGCATTTAAGGCCAAGTGAGGCTTAACGTTGTCCTGTAACAGTAGGACTCCTTTGCGATTCAGAAGTGCTGGCTCCAGAGTTTTAGTTTTTTTTAACACGGTACACCTGCTGATAGTACAAGGTTGCATTGATGCTCTGACCAGCTGATAGCAGTTCTTGATGTACGATGCCGCGAGCAGTCCTCCAAATACATACGAGGGTCTTCTTCTAGTGCAATGCTGGTTTTGGCTGTTTTGAAACCCGCTCATGGGATGCTAACTAATGATGGCGCCATGGAGCTTCGTATAGAACCCGCTTCTCATCACATGTCAAAGCCCAATCCAGAAATGGCTCCTTCCTCAGACGAGACAGTAAAGTAACATCGGTGTCTGCTCGCGTTAACTTCTGGCCAGGAGTCAAATTATGTGGGATCCATCGACCCAACTTGTAGTGCTTTCCAAGTTGATGGAGATACTGCCGTACGGTTTCTCCACTCACATTGAACTATAGTCTCAATTCCTCACATGTCTGGGCACTGTTCGCCTCAATTGCTGCGTGAAGATCTTCATTTTGTACATATGTTGGTCTTCCGGCACGTGGTGCGTCTTCGACAGTTTTTTTATCGTCCCTAAACTTGTTAAGCCACGGTTGTGCTGTCCGCGTAATCATGACACACTCAACAAATGCCTGGCATATCTTCCTCCCTGCTGCAGCGGCGTTTGACCCCAATTTGCACTCGTATAGCATACAAGCAGTTATGACGCTCTGTGGAGGTCCCACCACTCTGTCCTTACGCAAGTTCAGGAGTAACTGAACTACCACAACCAGAAAGTGTGTTGGGTATACTCACACCAACAAGTGACCTTCGCCTTGTCTTCATTCGTATTCAACTCACGGTGTAAGGGCCAATTGAACACAGACCTCCACAAATAGCTATATAACTTTCTTGGTTATGCTTATATATAGTAGCACGCATATAATAAACATTTATTGTCTCAAAGATTTAACTCTGCCTTCACCACACATTAAAATTTAACTCGTACGAGAGTTAGCTAATGATCATTATCTTTTAATAACAAGAAACTATCAAAGGATATTACTTTATTATTTTGAATGTGCCTATTATTTTTCAATATTTTTCGTATGCTCTTAGGCAATGAGTGTGCCAAGTCCCGAGAGAACTCTTCCTGGTCCACACGTGGTTGGTTGTCTTCACAAGATTGTGGTAAGATGATTTCTTCTGGAGATCTTTCTCTTTGTGATATACCAGGGATTTTCAATGATGAATAAATCTGGAGAGTTGCCTGACCACGAATAAAGCAAATGATAGCTACAAGAAACAAACCAAAATTTAACTCCCTTGGCACCTTGACAAAGTACCTCGTCACGCTGCAAATAATTACATTCATGAATGCCCATAACGACTAGATCCTTCTTCTGAAGTATCTGCAGAATACTCTACGTTTTAAAGTAGTGTTTCTTAGCATAATCCAGAAAGGTGCATGTTCTTTGGGAGAAATGGAACGCTATACTATCATTTTTCTGATTTATTTACTGTTGGAACGACGTAACGGTGATAAAATCTCTTGAACTGAGGGCGTCTCACGTGTTCTTTTTACTGATAGAATTAGGCAAATTTAGATTCTTTGAAGAATGTTCCAGTTTCCCAATCATATTGTGCCCAGTTCAAATAATGATGGTAGGACCTAATGCAGTCCTTAACATTATTTCCCGATAGTTCAATTTTCTTTACAGACTTGTATCAAACAATCTACGTCTGCTAGTTCTCGTGCTTTTTCTCCCCTTCTCTAATGTTCTCTTGAATGTTTGATGTCATTGTAATTCACGAAGGTTTGAAAGAACCATATCATAAGTTAATTATTATTGAGTCAGCAGTATGTGATGTGCATGTGGAATGCTTTTTCGGTCTCGTGGTTTATTATAAGCTGCCTTCCCTATTTAAATGACTACCTCCAATAAATATACTCTCGTACACGATAATGGAACTTCAAGGATTCAATATTGTGCGAATAGAAAAAGTCCATAAATTCCCGGATATTTTTCAAAAATGATGACTTTGTTTTTGTGACAACAGGGAGCGGCACCTAGAAAATAGGCACGTGAAAAACTAGTGTTAGTTCCAGGCAATATTTTTGCCAAGTCTGAAAATCAAAACAATCGCGACAGCCACAGCAAATCAATTCACATACAAAATTGAAGAATGTCTCTAACATTCTTACATACTTTACAAGTGTTTTGCTTGATATAAGCATCATCAGTAATTCGCCAATTATGCACAAAACACTTATCTTGTGTGTTAGATTATGGACGCTAAAGGTAAGTTTCTGACAAGCTTTTATTTCTTACACATTAATGTTGTAAAATGACACATAAGTTACATAAGTTTCAGAAAAATGTGGGTCGCTTAACTCTGAAACTATTCTATAGTTACTCATTATGCACTGTCTGTAGATACTTCATTTTGTAAACTTTGTTCAATGGCTACTTTATGCAGGAATCTGCGTTTAACTGGTAAAAGTTTCATTAATGTATTTGTATGTATCTCACAGGTAAGATCAAAATATATTTCCATAATTTGCGCATGGGTCGATTAAAATATTGTTACTTTCATCTTTTGTAAATTAATCCAATATATCGATCCTCATTGTAAATCTTGACCAAGTAATACCAAATTTACACTTAATACAAATTCATTTTCAGTAAAACGAGGAATATTTAACTAGATTGGAAGACTAAATCAGTAAAAATACAACCATTAGAAATTAGTTAGAAACAACCATTCACCGGAACACACGAATTTAGCTGTTTCTATATAAACTCATATTGGGTTTTGAACATTACCTGACAAATACGTGTATTTTACCAAACAACGTCACGGTCCATTTAATTACAATCCTTAATCAATACAAAGCAGAAGAATAATTTGCTAAATAAATAAGTGGACTCAAAACCAAATATAGTTTAGTCACTCGGCACTTGTAAGCACCGGAAAGGATGTACTATATACTGACTACAGATGAAATAATTATCTTACCTGCAAAGTCCTTAAAATGAAGCAGTTTTTCTTCAACATTTGTTGCTATGCTAGCCAATGACGGAATAGGGATAACGACTGCAATCTGAAAGAAAAACAAATTAATAACGTTTAAGTTTAGATTCAATTAATTAAAGAGTAGCTAGAGTGTGACACCGATGCGTTGGACAACCCTAGTGTATAGCATGAAATATTAGGCTCACAAATTAATTAGTTTTTAATTTGATCAAAACAACCCGGAGGTTTCTCAGTCACACATATTATTTTCTTCAACTAGATTACTCACCCACGATGCGAGAGCATTTTATTTGGACCCCAGGCACGCATTGATACAACATTGTATCTGTGCGTTTTCCGTCTTCAATCATATTCTCATTCCACGAATTATTTTTATTAGAGATTATTAATTACCACGAATTATTAATTAGAGATGATTAATTGCAAATCTCTGTTTCACTTGTTTTCAATATAATTTAAAAGAATTAGAAGAATGTGTTAGAACAATTCAACTATATGCGAATAACTTAGAATGTAATTCTACATCCACAAAAGACAGAAAAAAATAGAGTTTAAATATTAAGTGGTTATATATCTATAAACTTAGATACTATTAATACTGTATTAGGTTTTAGTGAGAAGGAATTATCTATTGAGTCTGTACATGTTGGAGATAAGCCACCAAAGTTTCATCCATTTGTTATTAAAAATATTCACTATGATTTAGCAGAAGGTATGATTTTAAAGCATAATGACACAACACATAACGAAACTGATTTAATTGCAACATTCAGAACAAATACAGAACTTAGAGAACCCATCATATATTTGTATGAACCTAGAGAAAACATATTTTCCAGTATACCACAATAAATTTAACAGTATCAAAGTTTCAGTTCGAGATTAGAAAGGTGATTTAATTTATTTTGGTGGAGCTTGTATCAGTGTTCTTGCTGTTAAATAATCAGAACTTCATATATAATAAATATGGATATCTTCGTAATATTAAAAGTAGCAAAAGTGATACTTTAAATTTTAAGATTAGTGAAGAGATATTAGAATTTTTAAAGAAATAAAGTGCCAAAGAAGAGTTTAGAGACTACAGTAATCTAGATAAAGGTTTTAGATCAAATAATACAACATGAGTTGATTTTAGAAATAAATGACTAGTTAATATGCCTAATGCAATTGATTGATAAGATGTAATAACATTAAAACAACTTAAGTCAATAAATAGTAATATTAATAATCAACTACAGAGTGATATATAAAATTTGAAGGTATGTTAAAACATTACACGACAATTACATAAAGAAAGATGATATTGATACTGATATGCTTTTTACAAAATAAGATTTTCAATTGATGAAGAGAGTTTTAAATTAATTATACAAAAAGAAACTATAAGTGTTACGTCAATTGAGGAATAACATGTTAAAGATCCAATTTTCAGAATATTTAATTTATCTAGTTTTTATAAGTTTTTTGTAATGGTAAAATTGTGCGTATGTAATTAAGTCTGGATGGATATTTCCTAAATATATTTTTAAATAATACTATAATTGAAAGTTTTCCTTTAGAAATTAAAAAGGACGGTATAATTGCGTTTCAAGCAGAACAAAATCAGCTATGGAAGAAGGACAGTTATTATAAAGTTACTACAGTTATTACAGTTATTATTACAGTTGTTATTACAGTTACTACAGTTATTACAAAGACTTTAAAAACGTTTTTACATTTAGCGCGTATAAATACTCTAACTGCAAAATGACTTAACTAGTAGATTTTTTGGCTTGATAATACTTGCAAACAAGATCTTTCAATCCCTGGTTATTACTTATTATTATGTATATAGAAAAATAACTTTAATAAAATTTTGTTAAATAAATAGTAACAATGATGTACTGTATTAATAAATCAACAGATATGATGAAAGATAGTAATTGAATACAACAAACAAACAATATAGGATATAAACATAGGAGTATGTGCTGTAGATAATATTACTAAATCTCAATTTGTGAAAAGGATCATCGACTAAAAGAAGGTAAAGGTATTATTGAAGAAATTCACAAACCAGCAACAAAAAACTTTACGATATTAAATGTTGTTATAAACGAAATTGATGATCTTGGGCAAGCTGATCTCGTGGAAATGGATAGTAGTGTATTAAAAGGTATTTCTAAATTGAGTGGAGGCTATAAATATTTACTAACGATAATCTTATTTCTTTCTTTGTTTTTCTATCGTTTGGTATTTTATAAACATTAGTTTTTTAAAAATCATTATTCAGCACTCTATATCTTTCTACAGCCACTCTATATATATCTCATTGTATTCTAAAAGTCAAATTTATGCAGTGTATAATTACTTGAAACTTTTAAATTTGTAAGTGAAGTTAAAATTTTTTACAAAGAATAATTTTTTTTAATCGAATCCTAGCAACAAATTGTGATTATTGATGAATTTGAGACAAAAACAATTATTATGCATCCAACAAAGCTTTTCAGCAATTGTGTTATAAAATCCAGCTCATCAAAACATCAAGATACATAAAATTTAAACAAATGTACAGAAGTTTAAAATATCAAATACATAAAATATCAATACATACATTTGGAGATCAAAATGGCGGCGGGACGTTAGACTTGTGTTGATCGTGCTCCCAGGAAAATCACAGTATTTTATAAAATGCAGAACGAGATTTTCATGTAAACTTACAACCCTTTGTGTGATAGTGTGTGGGTGCTGTGCTTCCAAATTCGTGAGTTCTAAATATTCTAAGTGAGGACATTTGTCTTGATAAATATATTTCGAAAGCATGGCTCCACAGAAGAAAGTCAGCAGCCCATCTTGTCTCCCGGAGAAGCCCTCTCACGGCGAACTGGCAAAACAAATTTGTGCGGAGGTAAAATCAGTGATACAATCCCCCGAAGTAATGAAAATCATGGTGGACAATATCATTGAAACTGTGACAAATCTTGTAGTGCAACGTATTGAAGACCTTTTGAAATTCAATACAGAAGTGGTGCATGACTTTGAAGAAAAGCTAAAGAAAAAGGAAGATACTATCAACGATCTTTCTGGAGAAATTTCCAATCTTCACGAGAGAGTAGTTCATCTAGAACAATATTCACGAAGAAATAGTGTACGCATTTTTGGTGTACCACACAAGGCAGATGAAGATACTACAGAATCAGTGATCTCACTGTTTAAGGAAAAAATGGGTGTGGAAGTTACACCAAGTGAAGTGTGTCGCAGCCATCGTGTTGGTCCCCATGTCTCAGGCAAACTTAGACCTATCATAGTTAAATTCACCAATTATCAGACCAGGGCCAAGGTGTTTGCAAATAAGAACAAACTTAAAGGAACGAAAATAACAATTCGTGAAGACCTGTGTTCTCAGCACTTGCAGCTCTACAAAGCAGCATCAGCTCGGTTCGGCTTTAAGAACACTTGGACTTACGATGGACAAATTGTAGTGAAACATGGAAATATTAAGCATTATATTAACAGCTTTGCTCAGATGGATAACATATAGGTGCTCTCCTGGTAGCACGTTTCTGTGAATAATTATGAACACTTTCTTGAAATATGTTTCTATTCAACATATTTTTTTTATTTTCTGTTAGTTTCGTGACTTATTTTTATAGTTCAGTGTATTTAATGTATCTGTCAATAACTATTTCAATTCGTATTTGTACTCCACTTCATATTGCAAAGCTAGGGATGTCTAAGAGACATATATTTTTCTTGTGCAGTGCCTACAAAATCCTTCTCATGTGCCGGATATCTTGTGTGTGTGTAGTTGTGTTGTTTATGTATACAGTGTCGGCAGGAGACGCTTTGTTCTCTCTCTGTGTGTTCATGTTATTATTTTGGTGTTATGTCGGTGTTTTCGTCTTGTTTTTCTTTTTGATGAATATTCTGGTAAGTAGAACTACCGATTATCTTGTACGTATGTATAGTAGAGAAGGGATTCTTGTTAACATTTCAAGTATATTACAATACATGGCATTTGATTATCTTCTCAAGATAGGACAATGAATGACACATTCGCAGATTTAAATATGGCAACCTTGATTTCTAACTGTTTCAGTGGGCTTGACACTTCCACCCTCATAGAAAGTGACAATGACCTTCCTCCCTCCCCTTTGGAAACTACCTCTCATGACCAGAAACCAGAATTTGCCGAAGGGAACTTCAACGCTATTCATTTCAACGCGCAAAGCCTTCTTTCAAATTTCGTGGAAATTGAAAGCATTGTATCCTCTTTTAAACATGTGCATGCAGTACTTATTTCTGAGTCTTGGCTACAGGATTCCCTCTCAAACAACCTCGTCCATTTATCAGGTTTTCATCTCTTTACAAACAATAGAAAGGGTAAACGCGGCGGGGGTGTGGCAATATACTTACGAGACAACTTCCAGGTCAAACTTCTGTCTCAGTCAGCTGGTGTATATAACAGTAGTTCAGAATATATTATACTCGAAGTCACTGTAGGTCACCAGACATTGCTTTTGAGTGTTGTGTATCGTCCCCCCCGTACATCTTTCATAAACTTTGTTGACGATATTGCAAAACATTTACCCAATTACCAACATTCCATAATAATGGGTGATACAAATTGGGATCTTTTAACAACGAAAGACGAAGTCTTGCAATATCGGGATACGATCTCGGGCCTTAACCTTGCTATCTGTCCTCTTGGTCCAACCCATCACATAAGGAACTCAGAATCATGGATAGATGTGATACTGGTATCCAAGGAAGAACACGTAATTAGCCACGGTCAAATCCACACACCCGGCATCTCGTACCATGATATGTTATATATATCCTACAAACTTCGAGTTCCGCAATATAAAACTAAATTCACATCATACAGAGACTTTAGATACATGAATGAAGTAGACCTGAACATCGACGCTGCCTGCTTGCCGTGGCACTCAATAAACTGCCTCCCTACAGTTGACGAGCAGGTAAATACTCTAAATTCTTTAATAATAAATTTGTATGATAGACACGCCCCTGTAGTTAAGAAACGCGTTTCGCGACCTCCATCACCATGGTTAACCGATGAATTACGTTCGTTAATGGCGCGGAGAGATAAAGCTTATAGAGCATACAGGAGACATGTGAAAAATAGTGATCCTTCCAGTGATAGCACAATAAGTCCCAATACAAAATTTGAAAACTATAGAATATTAAGAAACCGTTGCACTCAAGAAGTAAGGAAGGCAAAACGGCGCTTTGCCTATGAAATACTTGAATTTGAAAATAATGGAGCAGTTCTTTGGAAACGGCTAAAAGTATTAGGTGTTGGGAGAAACATAGCCAAGAACGCAGTTAACTATACGCCAGATGAATTGAACACTTTTTTCTGTCAAAGCCGTATGATACCAGCCTCCATGAAACTGCAAACAATGAATAATATTGTAGCTTCAGAAATTAACTCTCTGTTCTCGTTTTCTCACGTACAGCCTGCACATGTATTAAAAGCGATCCAAAGAATTAAATCTCAAGCCACTGGTACAGATGATATTTCAATAACCATGATCAGGAAAATCCTACCGCATGTACTTAATCCTATCACTGACATATTTAATTACTCTCTTGCCACAGGTACTTTTCCCACAGTATGGAAACTCGCTAAGGTCCGCCCACTTCCAAAAAAGAACAACGCTGACAATATCTCAGACTATCGTCCTATTAGTGTCCTTCCCGTGCTTTCAAAAGTTTTTGAATATATTGTAAATGATCAAATTCGGGAATACTTAACAACAAATAATTTATTGGATACATTTCAATCTGGTTTTCGAAGTAATCACAGCACATGCACTGCACTAGTAAACGTAACTGAGGATATAAGATGGGCTATTGATAATAGAAAACTAACGCTTCTGACTCTACTTGACTATAGTAAAGCATTTCAAACGATTGATTTTGACATATTACTTCAGAAATTATCATTATTGTTTAATTTTTCTGAACCAGTGGTTAAATGGTTTCATTCTTACCTTCATGAACGTAAACAAAGAGTAGTGATCAATCAGGATCACATATCGACATGGCATTGTATCAACAGTGGAGTGCCGCAGGGTAGCGTACTAGGTCCCCTTCTCTTTGCCCTTTACATTAATGATTTCCCTAAAATTCTCACCTATTGTAAATACCATATTTACGCTGATGATTTTCAGTTATATGCTTCTTTTCCCTCACAAGATATTAATAATGCGATTGAAAAAATAAATACTGAGTTAAACAAAATCAGCGAGTGGTCTACGGCTCATGGGTTAAAATTAAATGCAACAAAATCGCAGTGCATCTTAATTGGCTCTCCAAGAATTCTCTCTTCTATTAATATCTATCAGCTCCCGAATATAAAATTGTCCAATACTGTTATTCCATTCTCCACAACTGTCAAAAATTTGGGAGTCATACTCAGTGGCGTGCCGTGACTTTTCTCACAGGGGACTAGGTTCGAAGAGAATGTGTGCTGTACAGTGGAGGTCCTGACTAGTATTGTTGACACCAAATAACACAATTTATATGTTTCTGTAAACGCTTCTTCTACCAAGCCTCTTTCTTTCAAGAATTAGATAATTTCAGCCACAGTTTTATTTGAAAAATCTAAGAGTCTGTAAACCTATATTAATTCACTCCGCAAATTGTTAAAATTAAAAAAAAAAAAAAAACCTCCTGTAACGATTTAAGGGTCAAAAACAATCAGGAAATCGAGATTTGAAGCACTGAAAATTCTTTAAATCTAACAGCTCAAATTGTAACTCAATGAGATCTTGAAATCTCACCTCCATTTGTCCAATCGCAGTATCAATAATGTCATTGAAGAGACGCACATATTTAATTTTTGGATCTGTTGAGTCATCTACTTTAGTCTACGTCTTTTATTAGAAGGTTCCCGTTGTCATCTAATTCTACTTTTCTATAAGTCTCTTCAAAATCGTTTCTTGCATTTCTAAGTTGAGATACCATCTTTTGTACTTTTTAAATGCAATATTTCACATCCAAGGTTTTACTTTAAAGAATGTTGAATAGTATATCCGTGCGCGAAAAAAAATGACTGAAAAATGTTAGTAGAAATGCAAAATCGAAATCCTTCAATGATAACTCACACATTTTTTTGTAGTCATGAAAGCTTCGATGTCGCAATTATCTGAATCCTCTACAATCTTCTCAGAACACCGTAAGAGTTGTATTTGATTTTCATTTACTGCATTCACAATTTTGGAATTGTAATTCCATCTTATATTGGCAACTGTTGGAAATCGCTTAATTACTTCTGATTCAGCAAGCGCGTTACAGCGTTTCAATGAATATGAAAAGAAATTTGGAATGCCACTTATTCTAAAAAAAATATATTACATTCCTTGATGTGATTAACAGACTGTGGATCAACGACATTGAGTCTGTGAGCATAGCAGTGTATGGTGAGTGCACTCAAACACCTTTTCACAAAATATTGTAAACCGTTCAAATGTCCAGAAAATGTGGCAGCTCCATTAATAACCTAGTGCTACAAGCTTTTGCTTACAATTAAAGTGAGAGTGAACTTGGAAAGCATGCTCACTTAGACAGGGGCGGATCCAAGACCGACTTCTGGGAGGGGACGATGGGTTGCCATACTGCTACTTTTAAGAGCTCCAAATTTTGGGATGGGTTTTATTTATATATATAAAATCAGAAAGTTTCCTCTTCTGCGGGGGCAATCGCCCCGATCAGCCCCCTGGATACGCCCCTGCACTTAGAGCAGTCGCAGTGCAATCACTAGTAGCATCCGCAAAACAAATAAATATTTCATGAATATTGCCGTCTTTCACGTACCGAATGAATGTTGAGAGATCTTTGCAATGTCCGTAGTTTTGTCTAACATTATTGCTGTAGAAAGTGTATTGTTTATTTCTGACTTAACTTTATCCAGAATTACGTCACCAACACATTTAATAATATCATTCTGAATCCTGTTTGATGTTCCTTTAAAGACTTCTGTGCTGTGAAGATGACAAGTCAACATGGGCGCCCGAGGGAGAGGGCAGGGTGTGGCCCGGGCCTTCCTCTGGCTCACGAAAATGTATACGTAATATAGCAAACCACGTATATTAAATACCAGAAATACCAGACGCAACATAGCATCTATGGAGATGGGCCCCTCCCTAGAACATTTTCTTCGGGCGCCCCTGCAAGTCCATTTAGTATCTTACTTAAAAAGTAACTGAATTATTTCAATATAGTTTCCCTAATTGACAGAATCTTCCTGTTCGTTATGACCTCTAAATGATAGCTCTTGTTTAGCCATAAAACAAGAGGCATAAATCAATCGGTTCATTAGTTCTCGGTTTAAGTCAACTTCTGCATTGCTCGCTCAATTGAAAATCAACTCTGGTTTCCCGAAAGTTTTCAATTTAGTTATTGTGGACAGGTGTGAATAACACTTTTCGTGGCGCAACTTGGGTTTGTGAAAATTGTTCATGTCACAAAAGCCATCATTATTCCACACGTCCTTTTCTATGTGGAACAGAATACAAGACCAGCAATACAGTTTGTTTCTTGTCTTACATGCAGTTAACTATTTTGAAGAAGCAAAATAATTCGTTTTGATATTATGTATATAATCTTTCATTTTTGTCTGAATGGAAATGCTTGGAGTTGTTCTACCACTGGTTATTACTTGTTGCTTTTCTTGAAAATTAAGGGATCCAAATAATACGATGAATAATTAGTCCAGAATACAACACTGAAACGGCCGATCCCCACCCCTACTGTCTTCCGTACCAATTGAAGTAATATCACTGCTTGCGCCATCGCTATGCTGCAAGGGACTCGGTTTCTCAAACGAGTCCCCTTCCATACTTTATTCTTCGAGTCATTTGCAAAATATATTGATAATCTAAAAAGTTCACACTTCACTAGATTTCTTAAAGTGTCAAGATTAATACTGTAAATTCGATTGCGTTAAAACTATTAACTGTAAAAAGCAAACGAGCATTAAATTCGCTTACGACAGAACGCCCGTGCTTAGAGCTTAGACAACATAATATGAGGACTAGCTGGCTGGACCCTGTTCCCTTTCCCGAGAAAAGCCGATTAAAACCCGAGCGTTTCCGATCTCCACTTTGCTGTCGCACCCAGCACACGGGCGCTGACTAAAGCTGTCAGAACAATTGAAATAGTGTTATTTTACGAAAATAGAGAAATACAAACAATGTTTTCGTTTTCTTTGGTATATATTTATCACAAAATGCTTTAATTAAAATGCCAGGGGACTAGCCTAGTCCCCTAGTCCCCTTGACGGCACGCCGCTGGTCATACTAAATCAAAATCTCTCCTGGTCAGATCAAATAAATGGAGTTTGTAAGAGAGCATTTGGTGCCCTGCATACGTTAAACCGACTAAGAAATTTCTTACCAATATCTCTGAAGATCAAACTTGTCAAGTTACTGGTGTTTCCACATCTTGACTATTGCGACTCAGTCTATTCTGATCTAACAGAAAATCAATCAAAGCGCTTGCAAAGAGTGCAAAATGCATGCGTTAGATTTATTTTCAATATAACTTACAGGGAACATCTCACATCCTTTTATAAAAAACTGTCATGGCTGACGTTAGTTGGAAGAAGAAATTTACATAATCTTACCCTATTGTACAAAATACTTACTACGTCAGAACCATCGTATCTTGCCCGTAGATTTTTATATTTATCAGACTTTCATACTAGAAGCACAAGATCACAAGATAATTTCTTGCTCTCCATACCCAGTCACAATTCTGATTCATACTCAAAATCCTTTACAGTAAGTACTACACGCCTCTGGAACAGTTCACCTCAATTAATACACAACGTTTCCACAGTTGCCAAATTTAAAAAATCTGTAAATTCCCTTCTCTTAAGTAAAGATAAGGATACTGGTAGCTCATGAGTCATCTTCGTTTTACGAGATTATTAATAACCCACATATGAACACACAACCAATAGGTAACCTATGCTAATTTGTACAGCTTATATATTCATAGTTCTGGTACCGCTACATGATATATGCATTTTAAGTTTCTCCATGTTATTTTGTTTCCTATATTGTATATTATTTTCCATTTTTGTTTTTGAAGTGTTTAACTATTTTTTTTACTTCAGTGGTATATTCTTTCTTTATGTGGTTAATACTTTTCTTTTGTAATTGTTAATATTTTCTATATATTGGTGCTTTTTTTTTTTTTAAAAAAAAAGAAAAGAATGTATGCACGTGGTTAAGTGCTCGGAGAAGGCTGCAGAGCCTTAACTTCGCCACGTAAAAGAAGTCATAAATAAATAAATAAATAAATAAATAATTCATTTCTCTACTTATACAAGAGGAAATCACGAGAATGAATTTCATACCACCTGGAAATGATCTAAAAGAAAAACTTTTGTGTTTATAGTAATACATATAAACTATTCTTGTTACGGTACAAATGCCTCATCCAGTTACTTCCCAGATGTCAAGGACCGATGAGACGTTGCCACTTTGGGTAGAAACAGCTATGTACTGTATTAGAAAAGATGAGAGGTGAACTTTGCCGGAAATGCAATAAATGCGTTTCTCTACCTCCGTAATAAATTCAAGACTTCTTGCACCCCAAGCGCCGCTAGTCTCAATAGCAATTGGAATGAAAACAACCTTTTTTAGTAGCTTGTTGTATTTTCTTTGTTTCTCAGCTTGTTTACGATTAGCAACAGCTCCAGCTACAGATAGAGAGAGACTTCAATGAGTGTGTGTATCAGCACATGTAAAGCCCCATAATAAGCATTTAGCTCTATCAATGGAACTAATGTTGTGCCATCGGGTCGCTTTCCATCCGACCGACAACAACCAAAGTGTTACAGTATTCAGAGCATTCCAGCAGTATTAAGGTCTTGTAGTATTATATCATTAATAGAAAAGTGTCGGATGTATCTACCAGAACTCTTCATGCGTGAAAGGGCATGAAGGCCATGTTGGTTACAAGAATTGGTAAATGATTATAATAGAATGCTTAGGACATTTGGTATAAAGCCTGAAAAAGTTAATAAAAAGAATAAGCAAATAATATTAGAAAATATGTATAAGAAATAATGTAAGCGTGTTAAACCTAAACCTTTGCTAGTTTTAATGACGTAAACATTTAACCCTTTGGGGATCCTATGGTGCAATTTGTACCATACGCGTTTTTCATAGTACATTGCGTTATTTCTCTTCTATTTGAGCTTTTTCGTCCGGCTTTTTTTGTTTTCCAAGTCCAGAGGCCTTGTAGAATACATTACGTATGGTTTCAGACCGTCCTGCGTCCAGACATAGGAGGTGATGACGTCATAAATCAAAAATTTCTTTTCTCATTTTCTAAGCCTATGTTCAATATTTTTTGGCGGGCTTATTTTTCCACGTAGAAGATTGAAATTTTGCACAAACATTCAGTCCACCGAGTAGTATTTACCAGATTTTTTGTTCCGATGTCAGTGTTAAAACAGGTGGGAAACCAGAGGAGCAAAGGGTTAAAAAAAGGGATTTTTTACCAGAAAAATCGTTTTTCGTCATTTTACCGCCTCACATACATGACAGGACCACGTGAGTCATACCGTCTGAAAGACAGTTCCATTCTGAAGAGAACGACGGTCGAATTATTATTCTAGGGTAATTAGGGCCGTCTCAGTGAATTTTTATCCAAATATGCTTCTGTATAGGGTAAAAGTGGGGCATTGTAGGGAAATTTTTTCTAGCGGGCCTATTTTTTCACGTAGAAGATTGAAATTTTGCACAAACATTCATTCCACCGAGTAGTATTTACCAGAAGTTTTTTTTTTCGATTTCTGCGTAAAAACAGGGGGGTCCAGAGGAGCAAAAGTTGAAAAAAGGGAAATTTTGCCCCCCAAAATCCCTTTTTCAGGAATTTCCCGCCTTAGATACATGATGGAGACATGTGAATGGTACCGCCTGAAAGACAGTTCTATTCTGAAGAGAATGATTGGCGGATTATAGTCCTAGGGTAATTAGGGATGTCTCAGGAATTTTTTTCCCTGAGATCATAGTGTTTTATGGTAATTTGGGGCTAACTAACTAACTCTATGGCCTATGGAACCCGGAGGTTCAGTGCCGCGTTCACAAAAGCTCTCCACTGACTTATATCCTTAGCTAATTGGATCCAGTTTCTACTTTGTATTCCTATCTCTGCGAGATCCATCTTAATATTATCCTCCCATCTGCGCCTAGGTCTTCCTAATGGTCGTTTTCCTATGGGTCTACCAGTCAAGACTTTGAAAGCGTTTCTACTTTCTTCCATTTTAGTTACATGACCTGCCCACCTAAGCCTCCTAGACTTGACGACCCTAACAATGTTGGGTAAACCGTATAAACTATGTAGTTCCTCGTTATGAAGCTTCCGCCATTCCCCATTCTCGTTCCTCTTGGGTCCGAATATTCTTCTCAGGATCCTGTTCTCAAATACTTTCAGTCTATGTTCTTCCCTCAGAGTAAGCGACCATGTTTCGCAACCATACAGAACAACAGGCATGATTATCGTTTTATATATTTTAAGCTTCAAATTCCTCGACAGAATTCGCGACGACAAGAGATTTTGAACCGAATAGTAACACGAATTCCCTGCTTTTAGTCGACATTTAATTTCTTCGTGAATATGATTTTCGTCTGTTAATATTGATCCTAAATATTTGAAAGTATCCACTTTATCAAAAGTATTATTTAATATTTTAACGCCTCCACAATTTGCCGTATTACGGTCCCGACGCACTTGCATGTATTTAGTTTTCTCTGCATTTGGGGCAGTGTGGGAATTTTTGATAAAAATTCTACCGCCCTTACTATTCAAGATAGAAACTTGAAATTTGGCACACACATTCAGTATACCAAGTACTATTTATCAGATTTTTTTAGATGACTACGATCACACAGGGGGGGTCCATGGGGGGCCAAAGTTCGAGAAAAAAATTT
Source organism: Thermobia domestica (assembly GCF_964235325.1). Classification (NCBI taxonomy): domain Eukaryota; kingdom Metazoa; phylum Arthropoda; class Insecta; order Zygentoma; family Lepismatidae; genus Thermobia; species Thermobia domestica. Next base: position 11,958,421 of record NC_137457.1, on the reverse strand, counting down.
TTCCCTCCGAAATTTTCACTTTGACATTTTTCCCGCTTTTGGTATATGGTATGAGCATGGAAGTGGTACCATTGGAAAGCCAGCTCTATTCTGAAGAGAATGAGGTATGACCCATGATCCTAGGATAAATATTGACGATACAGTAGCTGCTTGACTGAAAGTATAAAAAAATAGCCCAAAAAGCCAGGATCCTTTATGGGTTAATGAAGTAAATACCGATTGGTAATTTGTACATTATGTTTTGAAATTAATATAGTTATTTTTAAAATAAAAAACTTTAATGTTCCTCCAGCAAATGTTTATAATTAAAGGAGGGAGTTTCTACGAGTTTTTGAAAGTTAACGGTATATTTACCTATATAAATGTAGAAAATCAAAGCACTCTAGAATGTAGGATATATCTTTAAATACGAATGGGGAAATAGCTGCTGGTTAAGCTTCATACATTTTCATGGGAAAAACGATTTTTTGTGTACAACAACAGAAAACTAAAGTTATTTATCGTTGGGATTTTGAAATTGATTTTGAACCACAAATATAATTTACTTTTATCCTACTCAGGAACCAATACACGATTCTGTATTTATAAGATCTTCTATATGTTTAAATAAAATTGACCTTGAAGTAGGAGATTACACTGATATAAGTACAAAAATTCTTAAAATGAAAGTAGTGAATTGTAATTGTGATTGTGATTGTAATTCAAATAAAGTGAATGAAAGTTTTGTAAATGAGTTTTTTACATACTAGAAATTTAGAGATCAAGTACTTTGTAAAGAATAAGTAAGTGTAAAAGTGTGCATAAATCTGTAACAGGACAGAGTGCACGTTTAAATATTAGACTAGGAAGTTTTAATATAGAAAACAACAAGTAAAGAAATATATAAATTGTACATACAGTCATTTTCTAAGCTTAAGTTTAAATGTATCTGCATCTCCTCTAAATGAATAAAATTTAGCTTATCAATAAATCATTTTCAAAGTCTATTACACTTTTGAAGTACTAAAATTGTTTTTACAAAAAGAATATGTGTGTAAGAATGAAGGACGTGAACATGAATGTACTTTTTGAACACATGTAAGTGAACAATGGGAATATAATTGTACTTTCTTCTGTAAATAAATAACGTATGTTATTATATATATCAAAATGGACACAAGAACTAAATTATTGTTTAAGGGTTGTTTTCAAAATAGATTTATTACTAATGAGCATGATTGTATTCTTTTACCTGATGATATGTTATAATGGATGGCGTTATGTGGCAAGAATATGCAATTTTAATATTTTACATCCAGCATTTTTACAGACAATGGTGTAGAAATTGATGAATTAGCACTTAGAAAAGCTTTAAGTAACATATGGTTAAATACCAAGAATAATAATGTAATTAAATATTTTAAATAAATTTATTTTAACGTAATTTAAGTACGCAAGAATGCATTGATATTTCTTACACATTATACGATATGAAAGTATTGCAATTATAATTTTTATTTTATGTAACAGTTTATATTACTAAGAGAAGTTTGTAATGACAGTTAACATAAGCATTTACAAGAAGGAATGCGTGTTTACGAACAATTATTTTCTGTACATCATTATTCCATACTTGTTAAAACTGTCTTAATATTGACAACCCAGCCACTCAGTGCCTAGTTGGGGATGCAATTTTGAGTGCAACTGGATGCCTTCCACTCACCATCTAAAATGAGTGGGATAAAACTAATATTCATTTGCGAGAGGTTTCTTAATGGGGATAAAATCAAATAAGAATACGTTAACTTCATTAATTTGATATCACTGTATTTCTCAAAATTATGATTTTACTGTAAGATTTCGTAAAGCATTAACTGACGGATATTAGGAACGATTTGCCAGACGAGCATAGCAACGGTCGAGTATTGAGCTTTTGAGCCCTGAGTCGGTGTAACACATACCTGGAAAATCTGGTGTTGTTCCAACGATGATCTGGCGTCGAACCTGGCTCCTCTATGATGATACTCCTGACTGTTGAATTACGAGGACGAGCATTGAGGTATGAATCCTCTCAATAGCTACTCTGGATGTGACGTTCTGCGTTGTTAAGAATGATGTCGTTTACGAAGTATTTCCTTTCGCTGTCATCGGGCTGTCTGGCGACTATAAACTTAGTTCTCCAATAACTCGATTAAATCGGTATTCAAAGACTGATTTCTAAGACTCGATCACTCGGACTCCATCAAAGACTCGATCAAAACTCCTTCAAAGACTCGATTAAAACTCCTTCAAAGACTCGATCCTGAACCTCTCTCATCCTTTGGTTTTGTTGAGCTTGGCCCAACCTCCGTCGTCTGCTTGTCGTCTGCTTGTGGCACGTGCGACCCCTTTTCACATGGAAAGACAAATTCCTTCCATGTGTCAAGACTCAAAAACTGCAACTCTCGACACACTCTGTTTTCTCGATTCTAAGCAATTTCCGCATATCCGTGATTTCGTGAAATTCGTGAAATCTTACAGATTCTCTTTGTACAATGTATAGAATCTGGCTAATGCGAGGATAGACGCATTGTCTACATTTCCTTCCTACATTGCCAGACTCTCAACGAAGACATTCTTATTCACATTTATTTACAACAGACTGCTGACACTGGAATTAACAACATTGTGCAGCTTGCATTATATTTCATACACAACATTTAATTACCTTAACCTTAATAGATGATTTATACCGTAAACATTAAAACAAAATTAAAATCTACAAAATAATTTACTCGAAAAACGAGTGTTGCCACAATATAATAAAATTGTAAAAAATATTTCATATTAATATTGTTTACTTTATTATGTCATTGGAGGAAAAGCATTTTCTTGGATACTTATTAATGAATTTTAAATAAAATTATTAAAAAAATATAATGTCTGATTTTTTATTTTAATTTCTTATGAAGTTATCCTGATCTTCTATAATTATCTAAAGTATATTATGCACCAAAGTATAATATTTTCCTTTTGATAATAAAGTGCTGAAAACTTATTTAAACATGTTTATTATTTTCACGTTTAAAAGCATTTACTAATCAAGGTTCTGTTGTTATAATTATTTCCTAATTGATTAATTGTCTTTTAATTTATTTGTGTGTTCGTTTCTGAAGGAAAGTGTAAAGAAAAAAGGTTTTATTAGGTATAAATCATTTACAACAGCTAAGTAATTCTTCATTTTATATTTTTCTATATGTTACTAGTATAATCATTTTAGATTAGGAAGGAAACACATTTTCATTTGTCATTTCTCATATATTTGATTCGTTCGTAATAATAATATATGGATGTAGTAATTTAGTGGTAATGTCAGAACAGTAGTTTTTCAAGGCAATAATATTTCATAGTAAACATTCAAAATTATATTCCAAGTTAAAATTACTTCTTACTTAGGATGTTCAAGGTTAATTTTCACAAAAGGAATAGAAGTCTAAAATTACTTCGTTTAGATAAAAGTATTATTTTTAATTTGATTGGGATTCTGCAAAAAAAAAAAAAAAACTAAATCTTGCAATATACTGAAACGTCTAATTTTGTATTTCATGTATGTTTTTATTTAATGAAAAAATTTTCAAGTACGAAATTGAAAAGAATCGTAAGATTTATAAAATGATATACATCTAATATAAATAAAATAAAGAGTTTCTTTGTTTTTGGCATGGGAACCAGACGAGTGGACCGCGACTTATCAAATTTGGGTCACACGTACCCTGGTCCAGGCCCCATAGCAAGACTAAGCGCTTTTCTGAAATTTCGAACCAAAGGGTCTCGTGGGGAGGCGTTCACCGGGACATGTAAAAGTAGTAGAAAATGACCGATATTAGTGTCGAATTCATAGTGTCTGCGGTCTCTGACATCAACGTTGAAACTCCGATCGCATTAACTTCTAAATTCACCGCATTCTGTTGCTGGTTGAGTGTCACCTAAGGGGGAGATACTAAGACATATAAAAATAATCCAAAATAACCGATATTATTTTCAAATCCATAGTTTTTGCGGCCGCTGAGATGAAGGGTGATACTGCCGCAGGTGTTGACTTTCAAATACAGCCCCCATGCGAAGAGTGGTTATTTCAGCTAGTAATATATAAAATACGCAATTTGTGAAATAAATTGTTTCAATCATTATATTTTTTACTATTTATAAGAAAGGTTTTATTTTCTACATGTTAAGAATTCTCAAAGAAATTAATAAATTTATTTTTAAAAAAATACTTTATTTTTCAACTACATATTCTCAATGTTGTTTCAAAAATATTTGTAACTACATGGAAGAAATAAAACAATAACATATATACATAGTGTATACAAATAATATTTCTTGCACACTTTCTCTATCTGTTTCTGATCACACTTTTACCAATTCTGATAAATACATATTGCCTATTGCAAATTCAATGTATCGTTTTCGAAATAGCTTTTTCGTTAAATAATCTGTTTTAGACTTTCTTTATATATCTATAATTTTCTTTCCACACCATTTTCTGTACTTTTCATCCATGTATGATTTTTTAGCGTAATGTCACTTGTGTGGTCACAATGATATCCAAGTTTATTATATTAATTTAAAACACAACTATCACGACAGTGTTTCTGACGGACACCATTTTTCAACAGTATTTTTTACATACTTGGTAATTGCATAATAGGTTATGCACTCGAAATTTGGACTTCTATATTCTAGCACTGAAAGCAATGTTGGCAGGAAAGGAAACGCTTTGTGCGACTGTGTAAACGAACGAAAACTATCACTTCTTCCAATTCATTTTGCTGTTTTGAAGACAATATTTTTTTGATAGTTTCCCTATATAAAAATTTGTCTGTTTCCAGCGTAAGATCTATATTGTGTTTTACAATAAATAAATCTGGAAAGTAATAGAATTTACCATTTTTCAACCAGTCTTCTATACGTTGCTTTCTCTTTGCATGTTCCCAAATTCAAGGCATGTATCTAAATCTAAGACTTCAATTTTAAAAAAAAATATTTCTCAGCAACGCAACTTATATTTAAACAAAATACTCAATGACGCCAGTACAACCTGATACCTCGTCATATATATATTTAATTGACTGAAGATTAAATGTACCGAATTTCGGAGAAATTCTGTTTCGGTACTTAAAAATTCTTCAGAGATGATCTCGTTTACTGCTTTCCTCTTTTTCACCAAACATGGAGATTGGCAACCAATCCACTGCTACTAGAAGCCGTTTGGCATTCAGCTTTTTCTGTCCATTGAAGAGCACACCACAAAATCAACTTCCTTATTTGAAAAATTGTGAAATATTGAGCACTAGTTTCACATCAGTTCTTTTAAAACTATACAATTTTCCCACTTTATTCATCTTTTTTTTTTTTTTTTTTTTAGATGAAGGGAACTTTTGAGGTGAAGGAAATTTGAGAAAGAATGAGGAGCTTTCTATACAACTTCAGGTAAAAGACAAAGGATACGAAAAAGAAGAGTGCTAATTGGCTCTTTAATGACGCAACAAAAGGATAACAACCTAAGCTTCTACAGATCAAAGGAATCGTACCAGTGATAAGATACTAGATGAATTTCAAACCAAAGTGAAATTTTTATGCTCCAATGAAAAATAGTTTCCATCTATACAGAGGTACGTATGTGCTAAAAAGACACCGTGGCTAAATATATAAACTGAAAATTTGCGAAGAAATTATGAAATTAATTTTTGAAGTTTCTTTATGAAGATTCCTTAAAGCAAAATTCCCTTGGAAATAAACTGATAACAATCGAAAACTACAAATTACATTCGTACTAACTAAAACAACTCAATACTGTGAAGATACGTGTATTTGGACACATGGCAAAATATTTCATTTTGAACAATGGAACATTTTATTTTAAAAGAACATTACAGTGAAAAGAATTACCATTCATTTTAAGTTAAATCACCTTTCGACTTTCATTTTCTAAGTTCATTTGCCTTTGCTGTCTGTCATTTACTTCTTACGTTTGTAATTTCTCAATTAATAAAACAACAGATTGCCCCGTCCGCATTCCTACCATCACTTTACCTTGGTTAATCTACGAACACGCACTTTTTCATCGAGACGCAAACCAGAGTGAATAACCCGGGATATGAACCCGGAAGAAACGTTATACAAAATCGATTGAGAGACTTTTGAGAGGGTCAGTCGACATGAAGTTAGAAACGAGTTGAGATGTAGACTGCGAAGCTCTGTTTGGAATTTACGATTGATATAGCCTTGCTCTGTTCTATAAAGCACCTTTGTTTCAGATAACGCTAGAGAGCTGTCAACTATGATGTATTGTTTTTTGAGAAGAAGTTTCGACTCTAACTAAAATTGCGGTCTTCGCAAAGTTGGTTTCTCAGTCCGGATTTCGCCAGCTCTTAACCTTGGTTACTTGAACGACCAGTCAGCCAAACAGAGGGATGGAAGAACGTCGGCGCGCTGGAGGAATCGCCGAGAGGGCAACGATCAGACCTGCAAGTAAGTGCGAGTAGATTAACCTATCCTAAAAGTTATTCCCTTCTTACCTCCTTTACCCCCTTTTACCACCTTTTCCCCCCTTTCACATCACAGTCTGTTTCTTTTGTACATGTCAGATTTCATTTAAATGCAACTCAGGTTAGATCCCGTACCTCACGTTTTGTTAAGTTCTATGTTTGCAAATCCTGGGCGCAACTTATCGGTTCTGTCATCCCCAATCACGTCATTTATGAATACATTAACGGTATCTGAGCTCTCAGACCGACAATGAGCGACTGCACATGGCGGAGATGTGGTTTTAACTTGTGTGGATGCACACATATCTGTGACCCTCGATTTTTCCCATTTAGCTGAACATAATTAAGATTTGTTTTGCATTAGTTTGTTCGCCGCCCACCGTTAGAAGTTGATGAAATTCTATTTGTTTTACCACTCTCCCTCAACCATCTCTATTTGTTGTGTATTTTGTTTTATTTATTCTATTTAGAGATATTTAGAGAAAATGGTGAATACTAGCATTATGGCACAAGCTCGACTTACGTCTCTAGATTCGATTGTGCGCCCCACATTTTTTCACGGCAAGTGTGGGGAAGACGTTATTCGTTTTTTTTGAGTATTTTGAATCTTACTGCGTCATTTATGAGTTCAATGCAGTGAAGAAACGTCATTTGCTTCCATATCTATTACGGGACGGAGCCTTAGCGTGGTTTTTAGCTTTAACTAGGACAGACGAATTTGTGAACTTGTCGTTTGTAGACATAAAGAGACGTATGATCACATTATTTGAAGGGTTTGTAGTTAAGAAGGTAACGGAAAACACCATTCGTTCTAGAGATCAAAAAGAAGGGGAATATATTATGACATGTATTTATGAGAAGCTAGATCTCATACTTAGTTTTGATAAAGCTATGCCTATACAGCAACAAGTCAATTTCCTTATTGAAGGGTTATTGCCTCAGTACTTTAAGCTCACATGCAATAAATAAATCGTTTCCATCCGTTGATGCGTTGTGTGAATTTTTATTACAAGAACAGTCAGCTGAGTTAATAGTGAATTATAAGACGCTTATTAAAGCTAATTCGAAAGAACAAGTCTTGCAGTATAGTACATCGGAATTTATGGCCAAGATAGCTGATGTTTCATAGCGCGATAATTCTCATGTTTCATTTCCTCTCGAAGAACAACAGGGAAAAAAAAGAAATGCTAGCACGTTTGCATTATGATATCTTATCCGCTGGGAAAGAATGCGGTGATCAACAGTCTGTAGACTCTATTCCGCCTCATCAACAGAAATGTAACTCCTTTCTTTGTTTTTGTTCCTCTGAATGTAAGACTGCCAATAATAATAATAATATGCATGATAGAATGGGCCCTGCGACGAATACTTCTGTTATTGCTAAGAACGAACAGAACAAGCGCAAAGGGAATCATAGTACGTCTCACGTGACTAACAAAATACACTATCCGGCTAAAGTATCAGAGTGCAATATGGCACAATTCAAGGGAAGTAATAAGTGTAATGTTTTACATAGCGGAAATAGTTCAGGGAATGGCGAGAGACCTGCTTTTAAGACCCACACGATAACTACGCCTATTGTTAGGGATAGGATTCTGCCTTGTATCAAAATAACTATTGGAAACAAAGAGTATAAGCGTTGTTGGACTCTGGTAGTCAAATTTCAATTTGCACTAGGGAACTTCTTCCTCCGAACACTAGACTTGTTAAAAGACGTACTATTATCCGTGGTATCTCGGGTAAAGGACTTGAAACTAACCCGTTATCTGTTCTGAAGTACAAAATCGACGGCTATTCATTTACACATACTTTTAGAGTTGTAGACAAATTTGCATCTTCTGTTTTGTTGGGGAATGATTGGTTACTTCCTCAACATGTTACTATTAACCAGGATATTTACGTAGTTCATATAGTTAGGTTTGGGAAACCTACTGATCACGTGCTACCTGAAAGTCATGCTATAGGCACAGTTTCCGAACAAACAGTGAACCTAATGCAAGCGTATTTCATAACGGCGAAATCTGTTACTTTACCACCAAATTCTAGCGTTTCAGTACCTGTTCGTAAAATTAATGATTTAGTGGGAGTTAAGAATATTCTGCAACCCAATGAGAAAATCTGTTCTAAAGCCGAATTTTTTGTCAATGAGTCTAGAGTGGATCCTGTTAATCCTGTCATTAGAGTAGTCAACCCAACCGACAAAAAGTTGTATTTAGAGAAAAATCTTCATTTAGGTGAAGCTATTGACATTAGGCCGGGTGCACATTACCCAAATGATACAGATAGTGTTCAAAATTGTGTTTAGCCAGTACAAAAGACAACACTAACTTTCCTGCTGGTTTTGATGTCAAGCGTGTGGACATTAACCCTCAACTTTCTGACGATCAGAAGCAAATGCTTTATTCTGTTATAGAGGAGTATAAGGATTGTTTTTCTTGGTCAGAGGATGATTTTGGAGTGGCCAAGGGCTACGTACATGAAATTAGAATGCTAGATAACGTCCCAGTTCACATTAATCAGTATGCAATACCCTTCCACTTAAAAGGAGAAGTTAAAAAACAAATTGATACTTTGCTCAAACAAAAGGTTATTAGGAGGTGCATCTCGAGTTATAACTCGCCCATTCTTCTCGTGAAAAAGAAGTCTGGATCTTTCAGATTTTGTTTGGATTGTAGAGCGATCAATTTACACATTGCACCAGACAGTTTTCCTGTACCGTCGATAGAAGACATTCTTTCGCTTCTTAGTAAGTGTCGCTACCTGTGCTGCTCTGGCTTGCTCAGTGGTTTCTTCCAGGTAAAAATCGTGGAGGAATACCAACATGTCACTGTCTTTTCAATCCCGGAAGTTGGTTCATTTTGTTTTACAGCTCTCCTACAGGGTCATATTACTAGTTCCGCTGGTTTAAACAGATTAGTGAAAATGACACTGGAAGGATTAGAATCTGAACAAATGTTTGGGTAACTTGATGATCTTTTGGGTGGGAACACTTTTGAGGATGTTATTAACCTCACCAAGAAGTTATTTCAACGAATTAGAGAACGTGGTCTTAAACTTGCATCAGAAAAAACAAAATTGGCTTTTTTTCATTAACGGTTTTGGGACACGATATTTCGTACGATGGCTTGCGCATCTCCAAGAAAATAACTGACTCCATTAGTAATTATGAACGTCCGAAGACGAAAAACATGTGAAAAATTTTCTAGGATTAGCTAGCTTTGTAAGACGATTCTTACCTAATTTTGCCTGAAATTGCGGAGCCTTTGAACTCGCTTCTCAGAAAGGATGTACCGTTTAAGTGGACACAAAAACAACAAGATGCTTTTGAGAAAATTAAAGATCTCATCATAAAGTCGCCATATTTAATGCATTATATCCGAAACACCCTGTATACTTGTTCTGTGATGCATCAACATGCGGTCTTGCTGCCGTGCTCAAACAACCCATATCCTCTCCAGGTGACCCAGAGTTAGCCCCCATTGCTTATTGTAGCCGTAGCTTAAGTAAAAGCGAGAGATCTAGGCACCCTTATGAACTTGAACTTTTGAGCATCATATATGCCTTGAGATCCTTTCGTTATTTTTTGCTAGGACGTCACTTTTTTTTGAAAACGGATTGTAAGAGTCTTTTGTTTTTAAAGCAGACAAAAATGTAGGTAAATTTGCTAGGTGGCTTAGTTTCATTGAACAGTATAACTTTATTATGACACACATTTTTGAGGTGTCTAACATAGAAGCTGATGCACTTTCACGTTTTTCTCGTGCCCCCAGGGACATTTCAGATGAGCAACAAAATGAGGAAGTCCATCGAGTATTTTCTTCCACTGTTACTAAGTGTAACAATATGCTAGACAGCTGTCAACTGTGATGTATTGTTTTTTGAGAAGAAGTTTCGACTCTAACTAAAATTGCGGTCTTCGCAAAGTTGGTTTCTCAGTCCGAATTTCGCCAGCTCTTAACCTTGGTTACCTGAACGACCAGCCAGCCAAACAGAGGGATGGAAGAACGTCGGCCCGCTGGAGGAATCGCCGAGAGGGCAACGATCAGACCTGCAAGTAAGTGCGAGTAGATTAACCTATCCTAAAAGTTATTCCCTTCTTCCTCCTTTTACAGCACAGTCTGTTTCTTTTGTACATGTCAGATTTCATTTAAATGCAACCCAGGTTAGATCCCGTACCTCACGTTTTGTTAAGTTCTATGTTTGCAAATCCTGGGCGCAACTTGTCGGTTCTGTCATCCCCAATAACGTCATTTATGAATACATTACCGGTATCTGAGCTCTCAGACCGACAAGGAGCGACTGCACAATACTATTGCTAAAATAAGCAAAATTCTTAAAAACTAATATTATTTCATGTACTTTTATGGAATTCCTTCTTAAATACTATTCCAATGACAAAAATAATTAAAGGTTTGCAGTTCATTCTAAAGCATAACAATAAATATCTGCATATTTTTCAAATACTGAGAACTATATATATATATATATACAGGGTGTTCATATGGACCTGTAGGCAAAAGTGCATAGTTTTAGCGAAAAAACCCAAATTTCAAGAGGCCCTTTTTCGAATTCAAGAAACTGTGGATGGCTGTCCTTATCAGCGTAAAGGAAGTCACTCATACGCAATCAAAAAATGTATATTTCATTAATGTTCAATAGGTGTACAGAGTATCCCATGCAGGGTAAAATTTCCAGACTTTCCATCAACAGAATTTTGAGATCTGCTCTGATTTTTGATTGGTCCAAAGTAGGCAAACGATAGGCCTTGATAGCAGTGAACACGGAATCCTTTGGCGCGATGTCGGAAGTGTTTAAGATCGTTAGCAGCACGGTCTCTCGTACTCGGGAGAACGAATGCGGCAATGATTTCTTTCACGCTTATAAATGAATAAAACCTGAAATATACCGTGACGAAATACATCATATCACACGTTGTTCCGAACACAAAAAGAAGAAGCTGCCTGTTCCTAACAGTTCCGATTTCCCTCCGAACCATTGGATGTCCATTGTTGTTAAGTCTTACCTCCTGTCTACGTTAGACCTCCTTGAAATCAGGGTATATCTGAAAACTTAATTGAGAGCACATGTGAGAATTACACCCTGTAGGAAATACTCTGTACACCTATTGAAAATTGACGAAATATACACTCCTGAATTGTGTATGCTTGGCTCCCTTCACTCTGATAAGGACCACCATCTAACTCTTCTGGAATTCGAAATATGGCCTCTTGAAATTTGGCTTTTTCGTAATTTTGGACAGCCCTAGCTCTGAAGCTATGCACTTATCGCCATAGGTCCATATGAAAATTTTCTTTTATTTTGGCGTGAGGAAATCAGCTCTTACAGTTTGTCGGTATTGTTTATTAAACCCTATATATATATACTAAGTATCCAAAAGATCACGGACCACGATACATTATACTAATGCAATAATGTAACCGGAATATTTTAATTCTCCTCCTTATAGTCCAGATTTGGCATCGAGCGGCTACAACCTCTGCACACATATGGAACAGTGGCTTGCGTTACAGCGCTTCAATGCTGTTAGCGAGTGGCTTCATTCCAGGGATTTTTTTTTCAGAAGGAATTTCTAACATTTAAAACAAGTACCTCAATTCGAATGGCCAGTATGTTGAAAAGTAATGTAACTTTTACTTATATACTTTCCTAATGTGTATAATAAAAGTTTGTGTGTCTGCGAATATGTCATCTATAACACAATTTATTTTTTTTTTCCGAATTGCTCTCGTATCTATAAGTTAGTACTAAAATATAATATTTGTTCTAAATTCAAAGGTTCTCCGCCTAATGATTTTAGTGATATGGTAAATATTAAAATGCATTAAATTTTCATTTTTCTTTGTGTTTTGTGTGTCTGAATTCAGAAAAATTCATAACATTTACGGCCTAGAAGGCAAAGAGAGTGCAAAGTTTAACCTTTTACACATATTAGTTTTGAGAAATATGTTGAATGTGAAGAAACAAGTTTCTTTTCTTCCATTAGGGTTCACATTTCACAAAATACCATCGCAAGTACAGCTTAGAACTAAAGATAATATTTGTGTAATTAGGGATGCGCACGAGATGAGTCGAGACAGGATTTTCCTGACAAAATTCGAGTCAAGACACGGCTCTTCCAATAGAGAAATGTACATTTTTCGAGTCGAGACATCAATTTTACAGCACATTTTTGAGACGAGAGAGCCACAAATCTTGTCTCGTGCGCATTCCTATGTGTAATATGTCTTCTTTCTACACCAAGTACATTCGGTGATTGGTAAACGAAAAGAAATAACAAACCTTTCTCTCCTTTAGGAGTCATATCTCGCAAAATCTCGTTTTATCCACAGTAGGAGGAAGAAAACATAGAAGGTTTCAACATTCGCTGCCTAATATTATCTTAAATCCGCACAATGAAAAAAATGAGCTTGCTCCCTTACTTAATGTCCGTACTTCAAAAGTACCTTCTTACCTACAGCCTAGGACCCAAGAAGAACATTTGTGTTAAAGTACAACGTACTTTGTTTTGTTGTTCAGACAACTAATGAAAGAAAAAAATAATAAAAACGAAATGATATCTTTAACATTCCACGACTATGTCCTTTAGGCTAAGACAGACAGATGATTAAGGCAGGCGAATAATGATGAAAAAATAGGTAGAATGAAATATGGAAGGAAACGGGAGTATCCCGGAAAAAACCACGGATACAATGTTGTCGACCACAAACTTACTGGGCCGAGAATCGAACCAGAAGCCTGATGCATCAGAGATAAGGGCACTACCTCTGAGCTACCGTGGCCCCGATAAAAATCAAGATCAATTCACATCACATTTTTCACTTCATAAAGTCCCACTTTATCTATAGTCTAAGGCTATGTTATTTGTACAAACTTTCAACTATTTTCAATTGCAACAGTACTAACTTGTTTGAACAAAATTTCGATATTTTACACTAAATAGTTGAAGAGATGTAGTGGATGCCGAAAAATCGCAAAAGTTTCGCTTTCCATTTCGGACACACACTTCTCAAAATATACTCTTGACCTAACAACCTAATATCCAAGAAGAAGAATTTTACAAAGTTTCGACGCTCTAGTCTTAATAGTTTCGAAGATTTGTTGATTACTGAATTGATGAGCGAGGTAGTTGTATAACTCTTCCAATTGTATATTCAAAAAGTTAGGAAGTATTGTGGGGAAATATTACTGATCTTTTTATTTTGTTTTAGTGACTCAGGTACCTTGGGTTATAAGTTGCAACTGTGTATATACTGTACATTGTGACAGAATACACCCGTATCATCAGCTATGCTTTGATGTATAGGTCCTATATGGAGAAGTGTGGAACAGATGCATCAAACATTCCTCCATTAAGCGGCTTTACGATAAATTCGAAGAGACAGGTAGGGTAATGGACACACCGAAAAGCGGTCGGCCAAATTGTTTTATCAGAACAGTTATCGATATGCAACCTGCATATATTCTGAGTTCAAAAAATCAGTGCAACTACTTTGGAATTAATTCGATCTCTGCACTGACAATACACACACACACGGAATAATGCAAATAGCGGTGCAAAAACTGCTGCCTGAAGACATGGATGCTCGAAAAGACTATTGTTGTTGGTTCTTGGAATCTGTAATCCCAGAAGGGAAGGAAGTTAATGATTGGTGCTGGATGGATGAGGCATGGTTCCGTCTGCGTGGATACATAAAATCTCAAAATTCTCAGGTATGGGATAATGACAACCCACATCTGCTTAAGGAGTTGCCTGCGCATTCATAGAAAATTGGCATTTGGCAGTAGTTGTGTGTGTTCATTGTATTATTTGAACAGATAATGACCTTCAAACGGAGTAATAATAACAAATGTTATTCCATAACGTTGCGTAAGTTTTTGAACACGGTGTATGACTGACTTTGCAACGTGGAATCAGAAAGCAACTTGAACTGAAACACTTTACTTCTAATATTAGTCCAATACAAAACAATCGTTATGCTTACATGTAAAACTACTTTTTTAATCTTTTGGTACATGTAAGAATAATTGACTATAAATTATAATGTTGTCCAAATGCAGGTTCAATCTGTTAAGAAGGTATACCATGTAAGGGTGATTAATTACTATGAAAATACGACTAAATGTTTATGAGAACTACTACAAGTAAGAGGGTTAATAATAACACGTGAGACTGTGATCAGTAGAGTCCGGATTTTTAAGTAATATCAATCCCCTAAATATGTACATAAATATGTAACAAAAATTACTTCTTACTTCTTACTTGTAATTGGTTACAAGGTACATTTCCAAATTATCAGAAGTAAAATTTTGTCGGCGGTCGGATAAAATATTTTTGTATGCAGAGAATGATCTCTCCACATCACATGAGGTAACAGGAGCGTATTTCAACAAGGGGACGTAGTTGGGGGAAATATCTTCAGGGCGGTTCTTGTTTCACCACTGAGAATCTCACACACTGCCAATAGGCTGTCGTAACCCGGGTTTCTTTCCAGCACTGCATTTAGTTTCTTTCGAACTTTTTCTCCTACATCTCCACACACACCTTGCAGCAGTCTCTTGAAGAGGCCACCCAACAGTCTCTAGCTTTTTAATGCTTGTAATTAGCCAACCAAAATTGCTGTCTATGTATGCGATATCACATGCTACTTTTGAGTCATTAAACGGTTTCTGAGCAATGCCAACTGACACAGCAGACTCCAATGGAAAGGAATGGACAACAGGCTTAATTTTTTGAAAATGTTTATTTTAGAAATGTACGGCCTCTATCCAGGTGCCCCATCGCATTAGCACAGGCTCCGGAGGAAGTGGCGCGGCAGTTGATCTATGTAAACTTAAACACGTTGTGGCGCCTTAACAAACATTTTTATAGTGGAAGAAACTAGTTGATTTACTTCGCAAAAGTTGTCTCTCATCTCTTCAGCAACACTGTGAAGAGCATGAGTCATACAGCTGAAATGAATTAAGTGAGGGTAAAAAACTGTAAGTGCTCTAGCCGCTTTTAACATGTACGTTGCACTGTCTGTATAGAGAGCAAGTACTTTTTCTTCTTGAACTCCTCCCGGCCACAAAACTTTAAGACCATCGTGGAATGATTCGTGCGTTCCAGCAATTTACTCGCAATAAGATCGAGCATCTTTATTTAACTTTCCAATCAATTTGCTACATAGTGTCCCAAAATATCTGTTGTTTCGTCCACAGAAATCCAAATATATGAACTACCTATTTCTGCCCTAATGGTATCTATAGGTTCCCTATAACAAACTTCGAGATAACACTTTCAAAAAGTGGATTCCTCAGGAATTCCACGCCCGCAGTACTTCTCCATGAAAGCACGGTATTTTCGCACTTGAACTTTGTTCGAAGGAATGTTTGCTGCTATCTTTGATTGGTACAAGTCTTTGAAAAGATCACTTACGGAAGTATCTTGATGCATTTGTGTCAAGAGTACTTGTTTCTTTGTAGTTTGCAAATTTCTATTTCTTGCATGGAATGCACTTCGTACACGTTGTTCTAACTGAGATTTCATTGAAGATCCAATTTTGTTATCACACACTTGGCACAACACCACTTTACCGTCTGTGGTAAACGCATTATCGATAGTTACCCACGACCACAATTTCGCGGATAAAGTTGAGGCAACTGGAGCCATTTCTAACTTTGACGGTTAATACAGAACACGTGCATTTTGCAACTTCAATACTAGAGTACTGTCCTCCTGTCATTCAGTTAAACAAGCGATGTTCTTTGAAAGCTTAGGTTACTTGCTATGATATTGGCATTGTCGCCAGATTCTTGGAACGAACTCTTGCAGTAAATTCCTGGAAGCATACTAACATATAGTTTTAACTTGAATTGCAGGATTTGCTTTCATCTTTTTTCCCGTCCTACCTCCGATAACAATCAAATAGACTTCATTTAAGAAATTTCCTGGCCAGTCGGCTGTCAGGCATGTGATCTGTCTTTCTCCAGAGTTGAGAATAAAGGGCGCTGCTAATGTACTCCGGAGGGAGGAATTTTACTTGTCTCTTCTTATATTTCTTTTGTTATAACATTCACCTGGTGTTAAAGGTTGACCAAGTATACCAGAGATTGATTCAGGTTTCTGTTCTGTAATGACAAAAACGGCGTACTTTTAACATCAGTGTGACAATATTTAAGAAATATAGTGTTATGGGCGAAAATCCTGCGAAACATGGTTTGACAAATAAAAAAAAAAGAGAGAGATATTTCTTTTTCAGTAAAGAAACGAAAAGATAGATATGACCAAATTGAATCTAGATGCAGGCCTTGCACAGTTGGAGAGTTTTTTTCATTTTAAATTAAAATTTCAGTAAACGCAAAATTTTAAGAGAGTTTTATGTAAAAATATCTAGAAACCATAGAAATATGTAATATTAGTCAAAATATGTAAAAATATGTAATATGAAACTTGAGTTGAAGCACCCTATAGGTGTGAATCACAAACATTTAAGGATTTGACGAACCTACATATGAAGGAAAAAAATATATAATTACATACAAATCCGGACATTAGTGATCAGATTTTGGCATAAAAAGCAGTCACTTCCAAAATCTTGTACACAGATACATCTTCAGAAGTGGTGATTTTGACTTGATAGACTGAAAGTATTTGAGAATAAAATACTGAAGCGAATATTCAGACCTAAGAGAAACAGGAATGGTGAATGGAGGAAACTTCATAACGAGGAACTACGTAATTTATACCATTTACTAAACATTGTTAGGGTCAGGTGGGCATTTCACGTAGCCAGAATGGAAGAGAAAAGGTACGCTTTCGAACTTTCTACTGTAAGTCCAATTGGAAACCGACTGTTAGAAAGACCTAGGCGCAGATGGGAGGATAATATTAAGATATATCTAACATAAATATGAATACAAAGTAGAAACTGGATTCAGTTGGCTAAGGAGAGAACTTACAATGAAAGTTCGAGTTCCATAGGCCATAGAGCTAGTGATTTATTTTCAGAAATTTATTTACCAGATCTAATAGTGTACGAAGCCATTTTGTCTACTTTCGGCTCGAAAGATTTGCGGAGCGGAGGTCAAAATTTTGCATGTTTTTAAGAACGTCTTGCTAGTCTGCAATTCACATTGTGTACTTGTTATGACTGGTTGCATACGAATAATGGGCTTTTCAGTCAGTTATTAAATCAAATAATTTATGTAAATACGAGTACAATTTTCAGAAAGGGGTATTACATGTAGAGGTGATTATATAGAATGAAATATTTTATGCAAATATTGTTTTTAAAAGATATATAAGAATAATTAAATTAATAAATAAAAAATGTTGTATCAAAATATAGGCTCAATATTTTTTGAAAATAGTATTACATGTAGAGATATACATTTTTTTTAATTATAAATGTTTCCTTTCCAAAATACGGGAACAAGTTTTGAAAGCGGTATTACTGTCAATGTAATTAATATTCCAATAACTATGCTTTATCCAAATACTGTTACCTTTTATATTTTTGTAAATAAAGGAACATAAAAGATGGCAAAAAAAATAGCAGTGATGATTCAAAATGTTACTAACGACAAAACTGATAAAAGACAATACAGAATCACTGAATACATACTTTAATTTAGTGATACTTTGTTACTACACAAATACGTCTACTATTGCGTCCAGTTTACAAGAACTTACAGTTATGAAAGCCCTAAATAACATTTACCAAAAAATTAAATTTTAAAAGTTAATTATAATGACATTAGGTTATTTAGCATTTTATGACCAGAGGACGCGGTGGCTCAATAGTAGAGTCTTCACCTCTGGTGCATTTGGTCATTGGTTCGATCCTAGCTTGCGCCAAGTAAACTTTGTTGTGAACAAACACCGCGTGCGTGGGTTTTCTTACGAGTTCTCCCGTTTCCTTCCACTTTCTTCGTACATTATTTCATTCATTACTCATCGTCACCTCATCACTGCCTTCTTTAGCTTAACCGGTATAATCGTGGGACGTAAAACTTAAAGATTTATTTTTTTTCTTTTCACATCCAAGTGGGTTATTTGTTCTATTTCTATAAACTGGCATAAAATTATACCAAATCATTTAAAATGTTTTAGTTTCCATTTATTGGCTATTAAAGATACAAGAAATTAAGTAAATTAACTTGATCATAAATTTATATAACCGTAAATTGTTCTACAAAAGTTTTGTAATCAGCATCTAGTTTTGTATAATTTTTACTGGATTTATGAAGTTCATAGGAAACAATATTATTAGAACAAACAATTAAAATTGCTAATTCTGTGAGAGAGAAGAGTTTTTGAAACTTGTCATAGTAACTGTGTATATAATATGGCCTTTACGGTAATTTGCTGTTCTTGACTGATACAGTTATTTTATTTCCAAAGCTGGCACAAATGGAAGTTGAATTGTTGATTGACAAGATTGATCAAGTTAATGAGGTTATTTTTGAGAAATTATGTGTACCTGAATGTTCAGCTGGTACGGAACCCGAGGACGAATTGTCAGCTTAGTACTTTCTTTTTACCTACTATTTTTTATTCGTTTCTTGCCAGGTTAGCTCGAAACTAAACATTTCCAAATTGAACTAACTTTTATTTCCCTCTAGCAAAATTCACTAATTCCAAAATCATTAAATTCGTTGATTGATTAGTCAATCTGCTTTAACAATGGGACTTGAACTAAATTGTAACTTCTGCACGTATAGACTTAACTTTTAGCTTCACTTAGCTTAACTTTTAGCTTAACTTTCTGCATGTTTCAGACTTGGGTGAGTAAATGGAGTTGAGTTGTTGAGGTGATTTTGAGTTTAACGTCCCGTTCAGCAACGAGGGTATATGAGACGTGGACCTACTGATTAAGGTGGAATCCTAACCACATGAGCTCCCGCCGGGAATCGAATCCGATCTCCCGCGCTAAAGGTGAAGTTCATTTTAAGAATCGGGGCGCGGTGGCTCAGTATTAGAGCGTTCACCTCCGGTGCTTGGGGTCCCTGGTTCGATTCCAGCTCGCACCGTGTGGACTTTGTGGTGGACAAACACCGTGCTCGTGGGTTTTCTCGGGGTTTTCCCGTTTCCTCCCACTTTCTTCATTCCACCATTTCATTCATTTCTCATAATCACCGTCTCCTTTAGCCTAACCGGCATAACCGTGGGACGTAAAACTCAAAGATTTCATTTTTTTTCATGTGAAGAATCTGAGATTGATTCAAGTAACATTAACCTGGTTCCTTTACTACTGCAGTCAAGGGGAGGTGAAGAATTAAAACTTATCCAGAAACCAGGCTCAGATTTGTCATAATTTTTCAATACTTGTACTTTTCGATTTTTTTAAAATTCACTAATAGAAGGAAAACCGGATGAGTAAATGTAAGTTCGAAATTATGGAAAAATGATTTCTAAGCTACCCCGACAATAGGGCTTTTAAGCTGCTGAAATAAATAATACTTACAATATGCATCTCGGTTCCCTTTTTCTTATTTTCGGTTAGACTTATGTGAAAATCTACTCGCAACTACTAAAACATGTTTTAACTGCCTTGTAACATTATAGGAAGTAGTTTTTTTTATTTTTCTCATAAATTTCAAAATTATAATCTTTAACTTTGTCTGACAAGAAAAGTCCTGTATTCAGGTTTTTATAATTGAAAGTAAAGCATTTTCCCCTCTTATACTTTTAAGAAGGGTTGAGGACTTCCAGATGGTGAAAAGGGGGAAGAATGAAGGACAGTGTGTGTGAGAGAGAGAAAGAGAAAGAAAGAAAGAAAGAGAGAGAGAAAGAGAGAGAGAAAGAGTAAGAGAGAGAAAGAGAAAGAGAGAGAAAGAGAAAGAGAGAGTTTTAAAGAATATCAAGAAAAGGAACTGGGTGAATGAACGAAAAAGATGCCACTGGTTAATAACAAAGTTGCATAACTTAGCTTTAACTTAGCTTTGTGCCGCCAAGTCGTGCAATTGCCATGTAGTTCATTTCTATCAAAATGTCATAGGAATTATTTTTTATTGTAAATGTAGAATGAAATGAAATATTTCAACTTTACTTCCCAAAGTTATGCCGGCCAAGCTAAAGGAGACAGGGATGATGAGAAGTGAATGTAATAGTGGAGTAAGTGAAGTGAGAGGAAACGGAAGAACCCGGAGAAGACCCATGGACATGGTGTTTGTCGACTCCAAAGCCAACTTGTTGCCAGCTGGGATCGGACCAGGGATCCAACATACCAGAAGTGAAAGCTCTACCACTAAGCCACCATGTCTCTTGTAAATGTATTCTACCATCCGAAATTCTATGTATTACTTTTTCCTACAAGAGAATAAATAAATAAAATGAAATAAAACTATTAAAAATGTTCAGGAAAGCTATAAATTTTGGCATGTTGCTGGCGACATTTTTCATGGTATGTTTTAAATTCGACTTCAGCAACCCAAAAGACATAAAATAAGCCTGTTTCCATAACCAACGTGATTATTTTCTCTTTAGCGTCCCTATATGTTTAATGAAATGAAATGAAATCTTTGAGATTTACGTCCCACGCTTGTGCCGGTTAGACTAAAGGAGACGCTGATGATGAGAGATGAGTGAAATAGTGGAATGAAGAAAGTGGGAGGAAACGGGAGAACCCCGAGAAAACCCACGAGCACGGTGTTTGTCCACCACAAAGTTCACTTGGCGGGTCTGGGATCGAACCAGGGACCCCAAGCACTAGAGGTGAACGCTCTACCACTGAGCCACCGCGCCCCCTATGTTTAATGAAGGTTGCATTAATGGTAATTGGAGATTTCAAGATCGGAGGGGAAAGCAGATGATACCGTTATTATAGCCAAAACCGAAGAGGGACTACCGGAAATGATTCAGAAAATAGTTGACAGTGGAAACAGTGGAAATCAACGTCGAATAATCTAGTCATGACAATAACCGTGCCAACACACTCTTATGGATCAGAGTAGAACAAAGAGAACTTGATGAGGTAAATCATTTCAAGTACCTAAGAAGTGTATCGACGAGAGACTCTTACTGCACCAAAAAGATACAGTGAAGAATTATAGTACCCAAAGAAGCATTCAACAAGTAGAGATCACTTTTAACTAGTATTTTTAATATTGGACTAAGGAATGGAATGGAATGGAAAAGGGGTTGGGAAGGGTGCCTCGACAACAAAGGTCTTTTGCACCCGTCACTGGTCGTAGAAGAAACAGTCACACGAACGACGAAAACACAGACTAGTCACTGAATGTGCGTGAAGATTATACAGTAAAACTATCACTCGCTAGCACTAAAACGAAGATGGTACACAGATCAGAGGTCAGAAGCACTGGAACACAGAAGAAAGTCAAAGCGCCGTCAAAACATGCAAATGCCGCAAAAACTGGAACAGCTTCAACACAGTTGGACTAAGGAAGAACTTGGTCAAGTGCTATACATAGAATATTGGGCTTACGGTTCAGAAACTTGAACATTACGGAAACTAGAGAAGAAAATTTTAAAGAGTTTTGAAATATGATGTTAGAGAAACATACGAAAGATTAAATGAACGGAGATATCAATAAACAAAGGTGTTTTAAAACGAATAGTAGAGGAGTGAATGCTCTTAAACAGCATACTTCGCAAGTAGGCCAAGAGATTGAACATATCCTAAAAAGAAACTGTTTTCTTCTTACTACCATAGAGGGAAAAATTGGATGAAAGCGTGCAGTACGAAGAGGAAGAACACAACTGATCAATTATTTGCAAAGTAGAAGAAAATATTAGGATTTAAAAATGGAACCTGAAGATAGAGAAACTTGGAAGAAACATTTCGAGACCCGAACCTAAGAAAAAAACTCATTAGTTCCAGGTTCTACCAACAGGCAGAATACTTAATAATAATAATAATAATAATAATAATAATAATAATAATAATAATAATAATAATAATAATAATAATAATAATAATAATAATAATAATAATAATTCTGTTATTCCATGAGCTATACTTATTTGTTGAGCGTAAAATGCGATAATCTTTATGCATGTTATGCAGTTTTTTATATATGAATCGAAGTATCTGATAAGCTACTTTTCCACTTTTTAACATAGTAATCACTCACTACGTTCTGTGTCTTGTCATTTATTGATAATACGTGGGTGCGTCCTGGATGTCCAGATTTCAGGTTTTCTGAAAATTTAGTCTAATTTTAGGGGTATTTTTTAAATTGTGATATAATTTGTACTCTTATTGAATTTGTACTACCCGAAATAAATTCCTGCTTACGCCCATGGTACAAAAGTAATTATTATTTCCTAAGTGAAAGCTATAGATACTGAAACATCGATGATAAATTATTATATCTTAGTTCATGAGAGGTGTTCATTATCCGCTTCCCGGTCCACTTTATCCGAAGTAACCAGGTTCTGGCGGAGCAACTTGAGTTATTAAGATTTCCGCATTTGCTTCAATTTGGACCGCGACGAGTAAATTCCCACTTTGTTTTGTCCACCAATCTTTCATGATTTATTCCAAGATATTTCCTGTACAACATAGTAATGTTTGGGATGAAAATTCAACCAAAACTGACCTACTTAGTAAAACGAAATAACTCGGGTTAATCCGGGAAGTGGTTAAACAAACATT
Source organism: Thermobia domestica (assembly GCF_964235325.1). Taxonomy (NCBI): domain Eukaryota; kingdom Metazoa; phylum Arthropoda; class Insecta; order Zygentoma; family Lepismatidae; genus Thermobia; species Thermobia domestica. Next base: position 11,935,293 of record NC_137457.1, on the reverse strand, counting down.
ACGTAAATTTAGATTATTTAAGCTCATGAGGAGACATTCCAAAATGGATATTCTGGAATCGTTCTTACAACACAGTTAATTCGTTTCGTGCTATACAAAATCTTGTTTTCCAAGATCTGTTTATGACGGGTTTAGATTATTTTTGTTCATTAGACAAATTTAAGTATATAATCAACAATAAAAGTTTGATTATGTTAGAAAAATTAGTTATCGAACTTATAGGAGATTCGTAAATATGTGCAGTAATAAAAAAGCCTTTATTGTAAAGCTACCGCTGTTCGAATCTGTGGCACCCAAAGTATGCAATGCAAGTACATACCATCATGACGTCACAATACAGACTCCCACGGTTTCACTGAACCTTCTTGTACATTTTCTGGAAAGAACCCAGCTGTCATCTTCATGTTACCCTTTTCCCTGTAGACTACTGTCTTCAGTGAAGTAACGGGAATATGAACACGGAGCGTGATCTACGTAACGCACCCGCTAATGCTATTCCCGGTGGGACATTTCGGTCTAGAAAGTCTCAAACATTTTTTTTCACCCCATGAATACTAAATGAGAATTTTGCCCTGGGATTACCTCATTTACATCAGGCGAATGCCGGTGTGGAACCTTGCAGAATACTCTTGGACCGCTTCCTTCCTTCGTAAGTCCTCGCGTAATGTTATCGCCGAGGGTCATGTCTATCGTATATGACAATCTAAGGTGACCATAGCTGCTGAAATCTCGAAAATCTAATTCCTAATCCTAAACACATTAAGTACTTAAATAGTTAAAATTTATAGTTTTTAGATAAAATAAGAATTTCAAATTCAACTTGTAGCTGTTCTGTGAGGGGTTTGCCAGCTCGTGAAACGAAGACTTTTTGTAAAGAAATGATTTTCTGTCTATTCAGCTACACTTGGATTTATTTTGAAGAAAATGTCTTTGTGCAAAGTACATTTAAATTGAGAAAGTTTCTGTTCATTATGAAGGGATGCGGGAGGGAAAGGAGATTGTATGTGTCAGCATCCTAGTCTGTCCTTGAAATAGAAAGCTACGTCCCATAATATTAATGATGCATATCCATTACTACACACACATGAACTATTGCCTAAGAAAGTGGTCCAATATTTAGCGCTTCTTTCAACACAAGCACAACCAACCTCTGTTTCTATTTACATTTTGAAGTTGGTCGCCCGCCAATAGAGGTATTCTCGAAACGCTACTGTTCTCAAAAATTGCACCGTTTTGTTTCTTCATGTGTACTTCCGTAACGCTTTAGTTTCAAACAATTATTTACTATTCCTTTTGAGTTGCAGCATGCGGGAATCCTCGCATTGACGTATTAATGAGCTCATGTAAAGATATGGCAAAGCGTTTTCCCTCAAAGGTGTTCAAAATTTAGCGATTTTTTTAATAGGTTTAAAATTAACCCCTGGTTCAGTTTAAAATTCTGAAGTTGTATACCGTAGATGTATTGCTAAGACGCCGCTGATTGCAGAAGCATCACTACATGATTTAGCACATGTAGTGCGCTAATAATAATTTTTTTAAAGATTTCTGTGCAATGGAAACTGAGTTATGGCCCTACTATGGATTTCGTGAATCATCCTTTAATATATGCAGCGGTATCTTGAATATTCTACACTGAAGAGATAGAGTTGTTAATTCTGGAAAAGCAAATTATCACCACACAGACATAATTCTATAAACAGGAAGAATTGCATTTTAAACCTTGAAAATTATGTAATCGAACATGAAAAATATATTGGTAGACCGGTACAATAATTGTCGATAATCAACTCTATCAGAAATTGCAATGCGAGATTTTGGGCGGAAATTTGTTTATGTGAGATTTAAGCCTGCAAGGATTTGAATAGGGGAGATTTGAACCAGCTCAAAGTTTGGGTTGCAAGATCGCCTCTTTCCCTTTCCCTTGTTTCTTTAAATAAATACTCTTACTGTATGTACAGATAATAATTATAACACTTAAAAATTACTGATGAATAAGAAGTGTATATATTACGAGGTTCAAATGAGATACATAGCAAATGACACTTAACACATTTTCCCCCCAGGGTGAAAAGAATGATTTCCATCTTGAAAAAGTACAATCTCCAACTCAGGATTATAGGAATTAATAGGTTGTAAATTTATAATTATTCATTTGCTCTTTGCTAAAATGTCAGAAAAAATCTGGAAATGTCCCGGCTAAACCGATAATACTGAGACCTCCAGTTATGTTTAGTAAACGTTTTATCTTCCAATATGTAGATTGTTATTGATTCTGTTATTATTTTGCCACGAATTATATCTTGTTGGCACCATAGATCATTTTTCTTTGTCCATTTTCTCAAAACTAAGGATTAGAATTTACCCTTACGAATATTACAGTATATTGTCTTGTTGAGTGGAATCTATTGATAACTATGTCTTTCATCTTTTCATTATGGGCTAATTAAGATTTAGCAAAGATATCGTGTCTCTTGTCGTCGCGAATTCTGTCGAGGAATTTAAAGCTTAAAATATATAAAACGATAATCATGCTAGAAGTTCTGTATGGCTACGAAACAGGTTGCTTACTCTGAGGGAAGAACGTAGACTGAAAGCATTCGAATACAAAATCCTGAGATTAATATTTGGACCCAAGAGGAACGGGAATGGTGAAAGGCAGAAACTTCATAGCGAGGAATTGCATAACTTGTAACGTTTACCAAACATTGTTAGGATCATCAAGTCTAGGAGGCTCAGGTGGGCAGGTCAAGTAGCCAAAATGGAAGAAAGTAGGAACGCTTTTAAAGTTTTAACTGGAAGTCCAATTGGAAAACGACCATTGGAAAGACCTAGGAGCAAATGGGAGGCCAATATTAAGATGGATCTTACAGAAATAGGAATACAAAGTAGAAATTGGATCCAGTTGACTAATGCGGCATTGAACCTCTGGGTTACCTTATGTCATTCAGTTTAAAACCCAAACAATGGACGTGAAGCTTCAATATTCTATTTTACTATTGTTGACTACACGGAGCTTGTCTCCTTCGAAAACAATTAACCTAAATTTCCTCTTTCATGCTATGGTTGTTGAATTCTGTAGTTACTCATTATATAAGTTTCCATGAAATTACATGTTAATAACGCTTTTGTTATATTCTTCCAAAAAATGTGTTCTTATTTATTCCATTGGGGACTGTTCCCATCATAGTCAAGATTCTTTTTTGCAGCAAGAATTGACATTCTACTGAAAATAGTATTATTTTAAGTTGTGCTGTCATGTGTAATTTTGTTAATTGAATTTGGGCATAATTTTTAAACTTTTTATCCATTTTAATATATGTAAGGATTTTTGCAATTCTTCTCTTAATAAGGGGGCCGCGGTGGCTCAGTGGTGCCGGTTGGTGTAGCCGAGCGGTCTGAGGCGTTAGGCTGATGATCGCGAGGTGAAGCCCATTGGGGGTTCGAGTCCCTCTGTAGTAGCAAGGGTGGAATTTTAACTGTCCTCGATGTTTCTGTGCTCGTGTCCTTGTTGTGTCTAGTAGTCCTGAAAAGTGGTTGCAGTAGAAAATGAGTCAGGAAGTTAAAAAAAAATAAAAAAAAAGTGGTAAAGCGTTCACCTCTGATGCTTGGGGTTCCGGGTTCGATCGCAGCCCCCACCATGTGAACTTTGTGGTGTACAAACACTGGTTTCCTCGGGTTTCTCCCGTTTTCTTCCACTTTCTTCATTTCATCATTTCACTAATTTCTCATAATCACCGTCTCCTTTAGCCTAACTGGCGTAACCATGGGACGAAAAACTTCATTTCATTTTCATTTTTCTTCTCTTAACACTGTGCTCATTGGAAAAGAATATTGGCTCACTTTTCCCCTTGCACTTTTTTGACGGGTTACTGCTGATTTTACTTACAAACAAAATGGGCAATCAATTTCTTTTAAGGCTATAAAGTATAAAGTTGCAAAGACATAAGACTTTGAAATCATATGCCTACCAAAGATGTTACATACAAACTATGTGGACTCTGTAGTTCTAGAGGAAATAAAGTATGAGGAATTACACTTGCACCACATATATTATATTGTGCGTTGGATCCTGTACCCAAAATTCATTGAAAGTAAAATACAGCTATTCGAAAGTAGTATGTCTACCAAAATACGTTACCAAAAATATTCTAAATTTGCACCATAACATGTTTTACTAATATTATTTTCCTTTTCATAGTGGCATCGTACAGCATTACCTACATATATTGAGATTGAATAATGTTGGATTATGAAAGCCATACACAAAGCTAGAACATGGGATAGCACACATTCTGACTGAATATTCACTGTGATAATAAAATCATTCCGGGAATTTATAAATATTGGCGGGTCACTTCCCGCAACTGAGAAGCTTCTATGCTCTATGGTCTTGTGCTAACTTCTTCGTCTTCACTTACAATCTTTCTGTTTTGATATCATCCGTTAATTGTGACCTCCTTCGCCCTCTCCCACTCCTTCGTGCCAGCATATCGTCTAGGAAATCTCTTATTATTTAGTTCCTTCTTAGCCAATATCCCAAGTAGTTACTCGTCCTCTTTTTAATAATATCTAAAAGTGTTCTCTCATGACCCACCATCTTTAAAACCCTCTCATTCGTTCTCCTCTCGACCAACTCTTTCTGTTTCTATTCTTCCCCAGAGCTCCTCCGTGGCTCAGCGGTTAACGTACGTGCCTTTGGTGTGGGAGGCCCGGGTTCGATTCCCGGCGAGAGCTCACGTGGTTCAGATTCCACGTTAATCAATAGGTCCACGTCTCATGTAGCCTCGCTGCTAAACGGGATGTTAAACTGAGAATCAACTCAACTATTCTTCCCCACACCCACATTTCGAAAGCTTGCAGCCGTTTTTCATCCTTTCTGCGTAATGTCCATGCTTCTGATCCATGCAGTACAATACTCCACACGAAGCACTTTATGAGTCTTTTTCTCAACTCTTTATTCAGGATACCACTAAACAGCATTTTCTTCTTTCTTAAGGTTTTTCGTCATTCTTATCCTTGCTTTTAGTTCACTTTCATGTTAATACTACTACGCATTTGTAGATACTCTTTAATTAGACAAGTGAGAAAAAATACTTTCTGTGCTGGGAGTTTATGAGAAATGAGCAGGCACAGTAAACTAATTTAAATTAAAAAAATCTAAAGGTCTCGTAGATTCAAAATCCAAGAGGTATCATTCTATCACTTCGAGAAAAAGAGATTGAGACAAAAGGCTTAATAACTCTGAACTTTTGAACTATTTTTTTTTAAATTCTAGGTATGACACGCAGAAACTTTTGTCACAGCAACAAAGCAAATAACGACATTCTTTCTATCATTAAAAACCTTGAAACAATGTTACTTCATGTTCTAGAAAGTTAAACATGTATATTCGAGATATGTTATTGTCTACCACAAGTGAACAACCAATAAATATATGAAAACATATTATATTATGTTATATTTTGTTGAGAATTTCTCTCACTTGTGTAGCATAAAACATAATGATTACGCTTGCTTATCCTTAAGAAAAACATATATAAATTAAAGTATTCATAAAATTGTAAATAATCATATTGAATATTTATTTAATATTGAATTATCCTAGTTTTTTTTTCAGTAGGGCGTAGTTTGTACGAACTATACTTGAGTATGGAAATCTAAAATTACACTCACCTCTACAATAACCACATAACAAAATACTTTAGACATCTTTAAAGTAACATTTCTTCAATTATTTTTAACTGATTTATATTTGATCGAAAATGTTTTTTTATTTTCTTTAATTCAGTACGTTATAAGTGTTTTGTAGTTAAATTTAAAACAAATGATTCTTTGAATGAGCACAGACAAAAAAAGAATCTAAGAAACTATATGACTGTTTGTGTAACACAAAAAAGAATGTTACGCTTTACGAAACGTCAATATATTCCACAAACACTAAACCATTTTCTGTAAACATTGTTTGAATGTTGTATCTGCTTTGGAGTTTTAAGCGTTGTCTCGGCGTATTTTGTAGATTCGATACGATACACTTGAAACAAACAATGTTTCAGGAAAAGAAGGAAAGAAAGGGTTTTATATGTGTATTGGATATAAGTGAAAACCACACAGAAATATTGTTTTAGTTTTTTATTACGTCACCACGCTCATAATAATGAAGGGAAGACTGCATTTGAAGAAAAGAAAGAATTATATAAATTGTATTCAAGTGGAAAGAGATAGACTGAAAATTCTCCGTAATTAAAATAGGTTTGTTTCTTTTGAACTGTCGCCAACTTTTATGACAGCAGTATTTAGTTAGCGATAAATGGTTCTTTCTGATTGGATAAATTACTTTCTTTTTTCTACAGAGTTTTTTCTAATTTTTTTTCTTAATATCTTTATTCAGTGTCCGATTAGCTCAACATTTCTCACGACTATAGTATTACCTTTTGAAGCAATAAATGGCAGGGACTTTGGCCGTAACAGGAATATTAGATATATGTATAAATATATATACAATGATGGAACAAAAATAGATTTTATGGACTTTAAATTCCTTCACCATGTTACTATAAAAGTGCTTACAGGTCTCTACAACTAAGTTATTTGCAGCAAGATCTCTTTCTATTATAAACCAATACATCGTTCACTGTTAGAACTTGGAATTTCAACTATGCAACGGTTGTATATTCGTAAATGCAAAATAATATTTTGTATCACGTTTAGTTGTATAAGGTCGTGACTCTGTGCAGTGAAACATTTCAAGGTAAAATGAAATGAAATTAAAGTGACCGAAATACAAAACAACTTTTAAGACAAGAATTGAATTTGTTCGTTGTCACTACCAGCCTTACAATAAGTTCTTGACTCTATGAATGCAGCTTGTATAAAGCATAGCAACACAATGCATATTTCAAGACATTTTTAGAGGCTACATGAGGGGGAAATGTTTAGGTTTGGTTTGTGTGCCAATATGGTGCACATTACCTGCAATGCCTTGCTTCTCGACGAAGGAAATGCCTAACCACAAATGGCCCACAGATTTTGAATTATTGTAGTAAAATTACTCGGCTATTTTCTGTGCCATAATATTTTTATCAGTGACTGTTAGAGATCTATTTTAGGGAACTTAATTGTATCTCATAAAAGGAAAAATATATGAACAAACAATTTACACATTCAAAATCACAACGTTCGAAGCATCGAAAAGAATTTATCCACGATAGAAGAGAACTACAAACAAATAACCTTGAAACTCCTCAATGTCAATCTACTCAGCTGTTTTCAATGTTTCTACAGGGGGCCCAGCAGAGGGGGCAAGGTGGGGCGCTCGCCCCCCCTAAGAGAAAATTATACTTGGAAAACCCAATAGAATTTTTATATTAGTTACACCAAAATTTGAAACTATATTTGAAATGTCGCTTATACTTACCCCCCTTGGAAACCACAACATTGGCGCCCTTGCTTGGATTGGTAGAATATTGTTTTAGGGATTTCAAACTGTAGGGTAAATGTGCCAGTCCTCGACCACCTAACTCATTTTCTTATCGTCCTTAATCGTTTTTCACTCAATGGAACAACTTAGGAGGATGCAAATAGCTCACATGTGTTAATAAAACTATATTTTATCTATACTTTATCTAAAACTGAGATAATTTATACCATTTATGTAATATTAGTCGGAGAAACACCAGTAACTGATTTCTTTTAGTGTTCGACCATTTTTCGTTAATGTTCGACCGCCTACTGTTTAGTCATCGACCACTACTCGGTTAATGTGCTTTTAATTACAGTATGAAGGCTAAATCATAACTTTACCTAACTAATAGCATCTGTAGATGTTACATCACTAGTTTTTCAGGTATCTCTTCGCAGTTTCGCACAATAGTCGCTGAGATTAAGTAATCTTGTGATAGTTTTGTCAAGAAAGGGACCACCAAATTCATTTAAGGTTCAGTTGAATGCAGCACCAAACATGCTTCGTCTTCTCTGGGTTGAACGGGTATAAACCCCATCTTCTAAATTCGTTTTTAATTACTAATTGTGTTGCTACCTTGTATATCACTCTTTTAATTAGTGGTGCAGAAATAACATGTGTAACATTTTACTCAGTTTCCATGTGGAACTCTCGAAAACGATTTGAACACCGATACGTCGCAGGGTTGAATAATATGTGTGCTGTTTGGTTGAAGGCAATAGAGTACTATAGCATGGCTAGAACAAAATTCGCTGACTTCCATTGCCAAGTGAGCCTTGTGGATGTCGATTAGCAGAAGGACTGATTTCCTAATAGAGGGATCATTTACCCATTTTAGGAAGCCATTTGCTATCCATTCGTAGTGTTTCACTTCGCATCCAGCCGCTATCTGACCTGACCTGCCTATGAAAATCTCTGAAGAAACTGTAATGATTACGTCCTTTGGAAGATGTCTTACATAGAGATATACGACCATCGGGGATACAATTCCTCCTGCTGCGGAAAAAGTGCAAAGCAGTGTTAATGTTTCTTTCTCGTTGCCCTTCACCTCGTACATATTTTTCCACGCTTTGGACCCAAACGCCTTTCCTGATTTGTGACACAGTTTAAAGCTGGATTCATCAGCATTAAATATTCGCTCAGAATCATTTAGAATATCAGATTGTCCCGCTTGTTTCAAGTATTTCTCAAGATCTTAAAACCACAAGCGAATGTTTCCCTCGGTTACAGCGTATCGCGCCTTGTTCAAAGTTTAGGGACACGATTTGTGGGTGTCTCCTCAAGTAAGTGTAGTACCAGTTTCACCAGCTCGATTGTCTTTGAACGGCGTTTTGCGTTTTTCTGAATCGATAATTTTTAAACACTGTTCAAAAGATCGTATTTCTTCTGTAGAAAGCCCTTATGCTAACATTAAGGAGCCAGTTTGATAATCCCTCTTCTTCTTTCTGTGTTAGGTATGGTTCTGGATCTAATTTTCGCTTTTTGGGACTGTGACCATGAAATTTATCCATCAGCGTTACCCGAGGAATTCTATAGATTACTGATGCCTTTCGTATGAAGCGTGAATAAGCTGGCAGTTTAAGCTTAGGCCTACTCACTCATTATCTCTGAAAAAAAAAAAAACTTCTTAAGGACATGCAAGGAAAACAGATGTATTCCAGACGTCAGCTGATAGTAGCTATTCCGCTAACAATATCTGAATGCGTTCCACGACGAAGCGAGAATCTTGTAATTCAGTATTAAACGAATTTGACCAAATATAATAAATTTATTATTCAAATTAAATGTCATACCCTAACAGTGCCGTTAATTTTCCATGAAAATGTTGGGAAACTACATGAATATTCAGTTACTTCAATTTGACTTTATTTTATTTCCTTTAGGCATCTACGGTTCCAACCGGGATAGGGTGGGGGAGAGGGTGTTGGAAGTGAGACGTCCAGGTCCTATTTTGAAGATATCATTCCAGCATTTGCCTGGTGTGAAAGAGGAAAAACCCGAAATAACTCAGTCAAGATGGTCGACCGCTGGGATCGAACCGAGGACCTTCCGAATGCTAAGCCAACGCTTTACTATTTTTTTCAAAGTTCGTCTCTAAGCCTGAATACTCCTCGAGCCAATTGGAGGTAACCCAATCCTGACAGGGACACGAACACAGAAATATCGAGGACAATTAAAAGTAACCTTGCTCTTGAGAGGGATTCGAACCCTCAGTGGATTGCCTCTTCACCATTACCACAGAGTCACGGCCATTCGGTGAATATTCATTTATTAACGGTAAGACTCAGCAGATGATTATACAAATGTAAATTGATCACTGATTAGTGTTTGAATCAAGAAATTCTGCCAGAAAGTTCAAACGCAAAGCATGGTCGGACACTGAGAAAGAAACAGCTAATCTTCGACCAGTACAAATGTATTACGAAAAGTGGTGGTCGAACACTAGTAAATGTTTTCGTATTCCATTATAACTTCAGAATTGGTAACTAGGTACTCATTTCATGTAGATGAATCCAAAGTTAGTCGTTATTGCTATTTCTACAATTTTTCAGTGCTCGACCACCCTGTGGTCGAACACTAGTTAACAAAGAATATTTCATAAGTCATTGTCCGACCACTACATTTTATTGATTTATTCTTCATACCTTACAGTTATCACTTAAATTTAATTACTAAAATGTGCTCTACAGTTCCATGTAACAGAATAATATTTGCATTTCTTACCTGGTGAGATAAAACTATGAAAAAGCACGAAAAACAGGGCGCTGTCGTTCCCATTTGCAACAGATTAAAGTTGTCGAAACCTCAGTGCGTCTTCCGTAGGCATACATTTGATTGGCTATTACCGAATGCATGTGCAATATATTTTGACAGTATCTTTGTGATTGGTTCAGAATAAGTTGCAATTCAATTATAACGGGAAAGCATGCTTTTTTATCGGAAAATAAGCCTAATATATGGTTTTAAAGTGAAAAGTGGTCGGCAACTAGGGGGTGGTCGAAGACTGGCACAACCACCCTACCTCGAGAACGAGAACAAGAAGAGATATTGAGAAACTGCTTCTTGATTCGTAGCAACATTCTTTAATATAGTAATAGAAAATTATTTTGTAGTAATCAACTTTAGTTTAAGATCAAAAAGATCTAACAACAATCACTTTTCAAATTCTGATACAGCAATCTGGGTTTGCTCTCTTACTGACATGACACACATATTAGTAATCGTAACAGAAATCTAATTTTGGGAACTTTATTTCTTTCTCTGGAAGGACAAAAGTAATCGATGAACGGTATATGAAATTGAAATAAGCAGCATTGGTTCGTTTGAAATGTCAAGATGCCAGAGGTACCTCAAGGAATTTATTTTGAAGCCTTATACCATATCCTACCTATAAAATGAAAAAGTTATAGAAGGAACAAACACATAAACAAACCAAAACGTATGAGTTAAAATTACGTAGTTCCGGTTTCCATCTCTTTTCAATTTTAGAGCCTGTCTGGGAATATCATCGCCGGGAATTTGATTGGAAGATCCTTTTCAAGACCTTTTGAAAGTTATGTTTTATATTATTTTTCCTGATACCCATATAGTTACTAACTAACTGTTCTCTTTATGCCCTGGTACGGATCTTAGATTCTTAATTCAAACTTCGCGTTTTAAAAGTTGAAGCTCTAAAAGGTGAAGAATTACCCCCAAAGAGAGTTATGAGGCATTCTACAGTCTTGTTCAAAAACCTTCCCATTCACAAATATTTTAAACTTCCTGTACTTTTATTTACATTTGTAATTAAACGAAATAAATGTGAATGTTGTTTGAAAAATTAAGATTTTATTTGGAGCCTAAAATTTTAGATTTCCTACTTAGAGGTCGTCATACTATAGCCTTTTAGTGTAAGGTGGCTAGTCATGAACTTTTCAATAAGACTGTACCTCATAAAAATTTTAAGGGCAGAGAAGAATATTGGTTGAAACACTTAAATTAGCTTCTTTCTTTCGTTTAAAATGTAGAGTTTATATCAGAAGGATTGAAAATATCAGTAAGAGCAGAACAAGATGAAGCTATAAATTATTATTAGCAATAAAAGAAAATTAAAAATTTAATCTGAAATAAAAAAGACTTGTTATTATTAATCTGTGTTAAAGTTTCTTCAATACGCAATGCATTCATCGTACACGTTCATTTGATTTTACGTCTTTCTCCTTTTTCATTACTCTTTGTCCTTTTGGTGTTGTGTTTCCCTCCTAACATTTTCTTAAGAAAGTCATTTGCTGTATTCTATATATCCTCTTTCTCCTCCTGTATGTGATGATGTATCTGCGAATGTTATTGTAACCGAAATGAGTAATGTAACAGTCTGATTTGGTTATATTTTATTTCAATTTAAGTCATACGTAATTTGCAAGCTGAGATAAGCAGAATTATAATAAGCGTTAAAGTTTTTTTCTTTCGAGAGAACGAAATATATATATCTATGAGAACTTTGAGAGGGATGAATTATAGACGACGGAGGCTATATATTGTACAAACCTAATGAAAAATAAATATGAATATGGACCATACTTCATTTTACAATAAAGCTTCTGACATTAGGAATTCATTGTAATGCTGATATAAAGGTTAACATCTAAGAGTGATGCAGTCGGCTCTGTGTTTGATCCACGGTTCGATAATATGTCCCATGAGTACGAAAACAGAATACGATATTGCCAGCAAAAAACACCAAAACCATAAAGTGTTTGCAAACGTGTTTCGTGTCTAACATGAAAGGGGTTTATTTTCCAGTGTGAGGATGTTATCAGATCGCAGTACAAGGAAATATTTATTGCAAGTATAAAACGAAACCCTGTAACGTCCTAGGCAAGATAACACCATCTATAAATGTAAAGTATATTGGGAACCACCATTTAAAATGTAATGATTAATTTATATTATACATATAATTTACGTTACATTCCAGCCCACAGTCCGTGTAAGTTCTTAAAATATATAAAAACGATCAAACCACCTTAAATCAGGCACAACAAATTATATCACTATTACCTTTATTCTCCAAAACTTCATTAATTATACTTTTCTTTTTCTGTAGTCATAGCAACGTTTTTAAACAAGTAACTATCTGCTGCTATGATAACTATAAATGCAGATTATACCTATAAAACCAACATATACTTTTACTATGGAGATTAAATCTTATTTTTTCTATTTAGAATCAACAACATATATATATACTTTTTTCTTCTTCTTCTACACGACATATTGTGTACTTGTATGCACCATTGCCCAAAATCAAGATATAAAAATAGAAGAAATTACAAAATAGATATACAATATCGTTGTATAAATGACTCCTGACGAGGACTTCTTAAATTGGTTACAATTTAAGAAAAAATCCTGGACCGTTACATAATTTTACATATAAGGTTACATTACTTTTTGAATAGCCCTCGTATATATAAATTACAATACATACACAGGGTGAGCACAGAAACAATACGTGATTTTAAAGTGCCATATAATTAACATTTAATTCAATATTTACATGAAATTTTGTACAGAGCTTAGTAAACTCAAAGTATTTTCCCATTTATCTTTTCAGAATCCTAGTTCTGACCAGGGCAGCTAGAGGGCAGTAACATCGAAAATGGCGTTCACCTCACAGCAACAAAGCTGGTGTGTTTTACAATTTGCAAAAACAAGCAGTTTTGTGAGAGTGCAACGTGATTTCAAACGACAATTTAATGCTGATCCACCCACATGCAAATCCATTGTGAAGTGGCATAGAACGTTTATTGAGACGGGGTGCATATGTGATCAATGAAAAGTACATTCAGCGCGACGTCCAGTCTCCGAGGAAACTATGGAGCGCTTAAGAGCAGCCTTCGTACACAGCCCACAGAAGTCTACACGTAAAGCTAGCAGAGAGTTGCAGATGCCATAAGCAACAGTAGGCAAGATCTTACACAAGCTTTTGCGGTGTTACCCGTACCGACTGCGGTTGGTTCAGAAGTTATACCCACAAGACAAGGTAAAGCGCCGTGAGTTCTGTGAGACTGTGCAAAATTTCATGGAGTACGACGAAAACTTTCTGACGAAGATCCTTGTCAGCGATGAGGCGACATTTCACTTAAGTGGAAAGGTGAATAGACACAATGTAAGGATGTGGGGAACCCAGAATCAGCATCAGTGATGCTGTCAACTCCATTACACCGGATATGCTTCAAAACGTGTGGTTGGAGCTAGATTACCGCCTCGATATTTCCCGCGTTACAGGTGGCGCGCACATCGAGTGTTTGTGATTTCAATTATTGCTACAAAAACTTTTTGGGTTTATGTATCACTGTTCAAAATTTCAGCAAAATATTTATTCGCATATTAAATTTACACTAATTTGAAACCTGGGACTGTTTCTGTGCTCACCCTGTATATTAATTTCATTTTATCTCATTCTTATATTCATTTAACAATTAGTTCCATTTTATTTCTATAAACTTACCAACAAAAGGACTTATTAAAAACGCGATTAACTTATTTAATTATTCAGGTCCTAAGATAGATTCTTCAAATCAATATTATGGGAGCTCATTAACAAATCAACTCAGTATACGTTGACATATTATGTAACTTATTTCTTCCATTTGTGCATAATTAACATAGCTTTGATAAACAATATTTGTATCGATGCATAGATGTAAATAGCACAGAATTCAGAAGAGGTACGAATTGCCAAGAAATTATAATAATATTCAAAGTGAAATAAAACAAATCTTTATCAATATCATTATCGGGAACAATACAAATAAAGAAATTATTATATTAAGAATCAGCGAAGTTTATGTGGGTTAGAATAACATGTTTTATTTATTCAAGCATATCTATCATAACGTTTAGTAAACGATATTCATATTCATATCACAACGTGTTGAAATCTGGTATCCATCATTTTTATTATTTGTATAAAATTCAAACAAAGTACGAATGACAAATGAAATTATAATTGTATTCAAAGTGAAATAAACTAAAACCAATTGAATATATTTTGTCGGACGCCATAACTTAAGTTATATTGCCAAAAAGTTCAATTAAGTTGCATTGTACGCTACAATCTTGTATACAATTCTTTCTATTATTTGCTTCAACAGTATTCCGATACTATTTGATAATTTCTGTGACCAATAAATCAATTGTGAAATCCATTTCGTGGAAAATTACATTTATTGTTCGCTTGATTCCTAAATGTATTAAGATTATTGTTCCTGTTTCTCATAAAATTAGATTCAGTTCTATTACCGGTACAATTAGGTTCAGTTCTATTCTCATTACAATAGAATCTATTATTATTACTATCATTAGAATCACATTCTTCTCTGACATTGATGTTGCGAAGAGATACATGCCTAACTTGATTACGATTAGCATATGTTTGATTTCGATTACTATTAGCTTGCAACCTAGAGTGACTTTCAAAATTTTGCACTATCATAATAAGGTGATTGAAATTAACGCATTGTGCAGAAATCAACATTTGTTGCAACTTAAAAGGTAACAAGATTTGGATTGATGCTATTATTCTTGATTCCTGTTGGTACGGATTAATCAATTTCAATTCTTTATATACGGATATCAAAAAAATCAGTTAGATTCTTAGTAATTTTGGGATCAAACCGTCTGTTTCGAACCAAGGCGTCTCGATTTGCCAACATGAAATCGTTCTAGAAATTAGAAAGTAAAACATTTTTAAAATCCTAGATAATTACGTAAATTGCTTCGGATTGCTTTTAACCATACGGAATACGGTGGCAATAAAATATGAGGCAGAATTTTCAACAATTTAGATCTGTCTATCCTCCTCGAATTTTTCTAGGAAAGTGCTGGCCGGGATGTCATCTGATCTTCCAGTAAATTTTGTTAAGGATCTGATTTCACTAAATCGAAAATGATTATTTTTACTAATATGCTTAAAATATCTAGAATTTGTGTGAATGTTTTTCATGCGGTGAGATAAATTATTTCTACTTTCATCTCCTTCGATACTACTTTCACTATTGTCCTTTTCTGAAGATCCTTTGGATGAATCACTATTATACACTGCTACTCTGGATTCATGCGGTACAAGACCAACGTTGAGAGCCGGAACTCGATCATCATTTGCCGCACTGAATTTCTCCTTGATTGCATTTACTTCTATCTGCAATTTCGTGATCTGACTAGTATACTCATTCACCTGTGTCTCAACCACATCTACTGCACTTTGTACAATTGTAAATTTGGTGCTGATTTGCTGTGTTATCTGATCTAATTTATTATCCATTCGCTGAGTCATAACCTGTGTAATTTGTTCAAATCTGGTATTTATTTGTTGAAATCGATTATCCATTTGCTGAAATTGTTGTTCGAATTTAGTGTCTATTTGTTGTGTTAATTGATGTGTTATGGATGAGTTATTTGATGGGACATTTGCTCTAGTTGAGTATCCATTCTTGGTCATTGCTGCTGAATTTGGTGACCAAGCTGTTGCGATATTTGCTGACCAAGTTGTCTTTTAAGATCAGCCACGTTCGTTGATGAATTCGTACCTGGTAGCTATACATCACCACCTTCTTCATGCATATTTTCATTTCCAGAAACACTCACTTTTATGTTTCTATAAGTTCTTTTCCTACTTCTGAGTAAAGTATACTGCGTGTTGATCACTATGTTGAGACTACTTTACTATACTTCAAACTAATCTCAATGACCTGGCCGGTAAACCACTATCTAAAATGTAACGTCTTAGGCGAGATAACACCATTGATAAATGTAACGTATATTTGGATGGAACCACCTTTTAAAATGTAATGATTAATTTATAGTATACATATATTTTACGTTTTATTCCAGCCCACAGTCCGTATAATTTCTTAAAATATATAAAAACGATCAAATCACATTAAATCAGGTACGACAAATTATATCACTATTACCTTTATTCTCCAAAACTTCATTAATTATACTTTTCTTTTTCGGTTGTCATAGCAACTTTTTTAAACAAGTAACTATCTGCTATCTGCTGCTATGATAACTATAAATGCAGATTATACCTATAAAACGAACATATGATTTTACTATGGAGATTAAATCTTATTATTTTCTATTTAGAATCAACAACATACATATCCTCTTTTCTTCTTCTTCTACATGACATTTGTGTACTTTTATGCACCGTTGCCCAAACTCAAGATCTAAAAATAGAAGAAATTACAAAATAGATATGCAATATCGTTGTAGCCCAATCACCAGCACAAGACGGATTGCGTCACATACCCATACTCTACAAAGTAGCATCTAGCGATCATTACATGTGGATGGTTGTATCAATTCCACCGTCAATAAGTTTAACACCTTCAATCCAGCTATAAAAAAATAGCAATTTGGAAATTGGTTAACAGAAAGTTACTGTCTTACATTTTGTTTAGCTACGCGTCCACGGATATTTAAGACAGTCTCAATAATCCTCGTAACATTCATCATTGATCAGTGAATAAATCTCATTCTACTGTCGAAACCAATTTCCAGCAACATTTTTTTGTTAACGTGTGGTATGGCTTGGTTAATGACATGTTGATTGCCCCTATCATTTTTGCAAAACGAATGACAGACGAATGCTATCTACATTTATTAGAAATTGACCTACCTGTACAATAAGATGTAGTTTCAGCTTCAAGAAGATGCATTACATACAGCGTGACGGGGCACCAATACTTAACAGTAGGATTGTCATAGAGAATCTTAACTACGCCTACCCCAACAGGTAGTCTCGTTCAATGGCCTGCACGCTTTCCTGAACTCACCTTGGCATTTTTTAGTATGGGAGTGGTTAAAGGAGAAGGTGTAGGAAACCAAAGTCAAAAGAGGGGATGAACTCCTCGCTTGGTCCAACAATCCGTGTATCTGCTTGTGGCAAAACTAGTGTGATATCTTTCAATATTTACCGTAAGATGTGTGACTCACAAAAGGAGCTATATTTAGAGGAAACATAAGTTTGTGAGATTATTTTTCATTATTGCGAACTTAAATTGTAGGTATTCTGTAGTTACTACTTACTGTTTAAATAAAATATGGACTTTTTTCTAACACCTTTCGTTTTATTCCTTTTCCATTATATCACAAAATATAGCATCTTTTTCTGCTTTAGGGTTTGGTTCACCTGGATGGGCCAAATTTTATCATATATTTCATTCTTCAATAAGAGAGTAAAGTCTTCCCTGTGCTCATCCAACCGAGAAATGTCTTTGGAAGAAATCAGATAAGAAATTTTGCAGGTGTCCACCCAGCCGTGGACTCAACACCTCTCGTTATCTTTCCATCAGCGTTTTTCTTCCACGATCACTATAAACACTCTCCAAGGAAGTGATTCTTTGTCATGCCAAGGAAGTGATTCTTTGTCTCCCTAAAAATAACAGGAAATCACTAACTTGTTCATTTTTAAAATACTGATTCCATTTCACAGGTAGCGAGCAACTGAAGCTCAAAGAATCAAAAATCATCAAAGCAACTGAATCAAAAATCATATTACAAAGCATACTTTTCTCTAGTGATGCGCGATTGCGAGAAGTTCTAACAATCGAAAGGTCCCAGCATGCCGCTTCCTTCCCTCCCCATTCCTTTCTTCCTTTCGTTTCCCCGGGTGATTTGCTCGACGTCATCTTCAGACGTTACAGGCTTAAGGCCGTTGTAGACGGTAATGCCCATAAAAAATGTATGAATCAATAACGAATAATTGAACTTTCGAAGATTTAGTTTTAACGACCTTTCCAGCAGCAAGGTTATGTGAGGCGTAGATTTACAGATTGACATGGTGTAATCGCTACCGCTCTTGCCTTTGCGAGTAATCCCCGGTTCGATTTCCGGTGGGGTCACTTGGTCGAAAAGGTGTAATAGCTTTTTCAGGGCAGCTATTTGGAGATGTTTTTCCTAAGTTTTTCTCACATCAGGCAAATGCTGAGATGATACATAACCAACAGGTTCCCCAAACAAAAGTCCCGACTACGCCACTGAGAATAGATGTACTATGCCCTCTTAAGAACCTTTGCGGGAGTGTACTCAACAATCTACCAAAGTTTCATGGTGATTGGATGGATATAAATGAGGCCCCCCACAAAAATTCTAGCTATGCCACTGAGGATACATTTAATATGCTAAAAACCTTCACGGGAGCGTACTGAACAACTTCCCAAAGTTTAATGGCGATCGAATGAATGCTTTAGGAGTCCATAAAGGACGAACAGACAGATAGATAAGGTCCCCCCCAAAAAGTCCTGGCTACGCCACTGAGAAGAGATGCACTGTGCCCTACCAGAAACCTTCGCGGGAGTGTACTGAACAACTTACTAAAGTTTCATAGCGATCGGGTGGTTATAAGTGACTTCCCCTCCAAAAGAAATCCTGTCTACGCCACTGAGGATACATTTAATATACCAAAACCCTTCCCGGGAGCGTACTCAACAACGTTCCAAAGTTTCATGGCGATCGGTGAGTGGTTTAGGAGTCCATAAAGGACAAACAGACAGACAGACAGACACACACACACACACACACACACACACACACACACACACACTTTCATATACTTTCATTTATATATATGTAGATAAAACATCTAAACGAAACATCTCGATCAGAACCTCTCGGTAAGAACATCTCGCTAAGAACCTCTCGTTAAAGAAATCACAATCGAAATGTCTCAAGAGGTTTAAACAATCGAAACGTTTCGATTGTAACATCTCGCAATCGCGCATTTCTACTTTTCTCACTACTGTTTCTCGTCTCCAAGATGTGGTTGAGGGAAACACATAACTTCCGTTTGAATATTCGTATATAATTTCAATTTTCATTATTCTAAGGAAGTCTAGATAGATCAAATTTAAATGCAATACTATAAAAATACTGACTTAAAGAATAATAATATAAATACGAGATATTATTCAAATGAAAATATAGAATAGATTAAATGAAATACTTTATCATTTATGACATTTTAGAAAAGATGTTAAATTTTTAATGGAAAAAATCACAAGGTTTGGAAGTTGCTCAAGCACCTAAAATAGGCTTAAAAATACAAGCGGATATATTCCAACCTTCCTTTCATGAGTTGAAGACTAAAATTTAGTATGTTTAAAGCTTTGAATTAAAACAAACAACAACAACAACAACAAATGAAAAAAAAGCTTTTTAATGTAACAGTACACACGAAATCAAAAATAACCACAAATAGAATTAATATTTCTCTCGTTGTGTACTGTACAAGTACTGCATATTATATTTAGCTATTTATGGACTGCATTAAGTGTGGCCATTGGAGTTGAAACCTAAAGCCACGTGTCTTCTACTAGGTATTTAGGGATGGTACCGAGACCGAGAAGGACTTTCATATACCGAGAAGAGACTAAAACCGAGACAGACTTTTATATAACCGAGACGAGACCGAAACCGAGATATACCTCTATAAATTGAGACGAGACCGAGACTGATTTAAGTCTTGTCTCGGTCTCATCTCAAATATTCATAGTTATTAAAATTGTCTTTACTCAAAATTAGTTTCGTAGCTGTGTTAGATAATACGGGAAGGGTTGACTGATGTACACTGGCGTATCCAAGGGGTGGCTGTCGAGCTCAAGCCCCTCCCCAAATAACTTTGTGATCATTTTTTCGCATTGCACGTACTGTACAACACAAACCTTTCTTACTCCTTCCTCAAGCCACGCAAAAAAAAAAAAAAAAAAAGAACTGCTGATATATAGGTCTAAAGCCTTCTCTCTCTCTCTCTCTCTCTCTCTCTCTCTATATATATATATATATATATATATATATATATATATATATATATATATATATGGCCGTAGGATATGATCAACGGAGGTGCTAAAGCATAATTTGCCGCTTTATCCAGTGTAAAGAAAGTATGATTGAAGCCAATTTTATCCGATGTATCCTAAGCGGCACGAGGGACTATATAGCTCTCCCCTTGGATCAGAGCCTGTACATATGTATTAAAAATTCTGAAATTTTGTACCATATTGTGTGAAATACTGAAGGGGATATTCTTCTAGATACTCTGAAATACCACTAGGTAAACAAGCAGTGCTGCCAACGCAACATAAAGTTGTATTTTCTCAAATTACACTACGTAAGGTATTACATATTTCTAATTTAGATATTAAATAAAACCACAATACCCCATACATTATTCAGTGTAACATAGGACAATACAGTATCACTAACATCAACATTTCGGAGATCTCTAATAACTCAAATGGCATGGACTTATGGTATTTCGAATGAATGAAGGAGCAAAGTTTTAACAAATGGAAAATTTAACTTTTTCTAAAGACTTTATTTCGAAAACGTGCTGACATATCACGTCTCATCATGTAGATGCTTCTAAAAGACTTAAATGATCATAATGCTATTTACAACAATTGTTATTTCAAATCGTTTCAGAGATACCAAACACATGGATAGTGATTGTTATATTGCTTAAAATGACGTATTTGTGTTAATTTTTTATAATGGGTTGTTTCTTTCCTTTGCTTCTGTAATTTCTTAAAATGGCAACGTAGCAACATGAAAAGGTACGTGACATCAGGGACGCGCAGGAAGTGTGTCCTGGGATCCAAACTCCCCCTCCTTGAAATCCCGACTTTTTTTTGTAAATTTTACCTAATTTTAGGGTCGATTTTACAAATTTTATTACAATTAGCCCTCATTGTGAATTTGGACCACCCAGAAAGATTTTGGACTCCCTCCCCTAAAATAAACTTCTGCTTACGTCTTTGCATGACATCATTGAAACTGTATGGTTAATCAGAGAAAAAAATATATATTAATTTTTTATACTTCACATAAGCTACTGCAGAGAGCAGTATGAAGAGTAAAACAAGATATTCCAGAAAGAAAACAAATTAGTGTTTTTTTTTTTTTTTTTTTTTTTTTAAGGCTCAGGCCCGTCTTTCAGAACCGGTATCTGAAAATTAAAACCGGCACGGGTTATCATCATTGCCTTTTATTTCCTTAATTTATTTGTTTTGCATTTTGGAATAGGTGAAAGGGGATTTGAATAAGGGAGGGAAAGGAAACCACAAACAAGAAACAAGAGACAAAAAAACGAAACAAAAACAAAACAAGACAAAGAATGAACAAAGAATAAACTATTCAAAACTCAACTATTGACTGTTGTAATTTCCAAAGTGCTATAACCGTTAAGCTTGACCCTAACATATTCTAATATTAAACTATGCAATACTCAACTATCTATTAATACTATTTCCAGGGTATTTGACCATTGATCTTGACACTAACATGTTCTGATACTAAATTGTTTGCTAATCAAATCAAGATTATCTCAACTCTTTCTGATCTGCGTTGTCATTTCCTACCTCTGTTTTGTATTTTTATTTATTTGATTTTGATCTTGTTAGTATTTAGTTAGTTACTTCTAACTGTTTAGCTACTTCTATTTTTGGTATATTTATGTCTGTACGTAATATTAGTATTATTATTATTATACCATTCTTCTTCTTATTATTATTATTGGAGTTATTTAAACTTTGTTTCTTTACTTAGCTTGGTTGAGTCCATATTTATTAACTATGATTATTATGTTTTATTTTTTTTAAAAAAGAAATATGCTTTATTTATTTATTCTATTTCTTTTTAATTTAATTTAATTTAATTTAATTTAATTTTTGAATTTAATGTTTATTTAGTGTTTACTTTTTTACTATGTTATTTCATTTACTTTGATGGACTTCTTCTATCTTCAGGTTTTCCCTGTATGAGCTTGGTTTTCACCTGCTATTTCAAGTTTCTCTCCTGTGATCATATTTAATTCTTTCACTAATTATACACTGGTTTTTCCCTGTATATTTTGCCCGTTTCACACACTAAAAGCACTAAGAACACTAAGTTGACACATAAACCGCATTCACCAAAACACACTAAGCCACACTAGTCTTCACTAATCCATACCGCATTCCTCTTAATAGTCCCTTGAGCCTTCGTTTATTGAATGTTCTCGTGGTTGCAATAGATTTCCTCCCAATATCACAGGTTTGAGGTCCAGGGCCCACTCAGAGTACTTAGTGTGGATCCTGGTCCGAGGTATCCTTCCACCTGTGCCGATATAGGGATCAATCTCCATTAACATACCGTTATTGAGTCATTCACGAAGTAAACTTAACTCCTATGGGGACATAGTCACAGCCAACACGCACACGGACACACAGATGGACCCGCCACCCGAAGGAAAGACACTTCCAAAAACACACTCTAGTGCGTCCGGAGTTCCGTTCCAAGCACCTATGCCTGGAGACGCACTAGCACAACCACACTCGTCCTCCCCGGCAGATACGGAGTTCCAGTATCTTCCACGAGACGTTCTTAAGTCTCCGGTCCTGAGGAGAAACTGGATTCCATTCATCCTTCCACATTCATTCTGCTCTTGTTTTTCTTATGTGTTTTTCTTTATAGAATTGTTCTTTTTTTAGTTTCGAGTAAAGGTCTGTTATTTTCTTCAGGATATTGTAATCTTTCTCACTTCTCATTATATCAGCTATCGTCTTCTGTCTTATGTCCACTCTTTCCTTAAACAACTCTTCGAGAAAGGGGCACCAGAGTATATGATGCTCTGGTGTCCCCGTTTCACCACATTCACAAATTGAATTGTCTTTGGCCTGTATTTTTTGTAGGTAGGTTTCATATGGACCATGTCCCGTTAGAAAATGAATGAGTCCTGGGGCTGGGTCAAGAAACTTTATTTGTTCTCTGATTTCTACCGTTGGTATAATATTTCTAAGTCTTTGTGACTTAGCAGAGTGCGTCCATTCAATATTCCACATTTTTTTGATTCTTTCTTCAATCTCTTGGGCGCTTTCAAAAACATCACCCAACAGTGCCCTTACCTCTTCTCTATTATTCCTTTTCATCCAATAATTTGCCGCTCTCTGTACTGCTATTAAGTTCAAAGGCTTGACATCAAGTAACAAACACAGGGCATTGTTGGGGGTGGTGCTATATGCACCACTTAATCTCATCAGAAGGTTTCTTTGTGGTGTGATAAAGTTTTCTTTTATTCTCTTGTTTTGAAGCAGTCTGTGCACCCATATGCTAGATCCGTAAGTCATTGTAGCACATAGCAGGGTTTCGTGATACAATTTTAATATTTTGTTAGGCAATTTATATTTATTTTTACCTAGGGTTATCAATTTATTTGTCACCTTATTTCCTCTCGTAACGGTTTCTTGAATGTGTTTACCATACTTCAGGTTTTCATCGATTGTTACCCCTAGGTATCTAAATTCTTTAACTCTGTCTATTTTATGATTGCCTAGTTTTATTTGTGGGCAGGGTTCGCCCAAGTGGGCCCAGCCCGAAAAAACCCACCGGGTTTTTTCGGGTTGGACCCACCTGAAAAAACCCATCTTAAAACCCACCTGGGTTTTTGACTTTTTTGTTAGTGTATTATTGGTATAACTAAGGTGATCACATTGAAAGTTATTTTTATCAGATTTTAAACTTTCTTTGGGCGAATTATACGCTTTCATGTTAAGATAGACAACAATAGTCAACATAAGAACTTTATAAAGCTCTAAATGCACTGAATGAATGAATGAATAAATAAATAAATAAATAAATAAAAAACCTCACCTTAGCTTGAGATAATTGTAGAACAAATTAATGTGCGGATTATGCTTATAGCCTGTTTGAAGTAAAGTAAGCGATTGTATATTTTAGAAAATACTTTCCGTGAATAGTGTGTTTCCTGATTCGGCGCCGCCGAGGGACGTTATCCCTCATACGTTGACGGGTTTAAGCTCATAGGTGCCGGTACTAACAGTAAATATGTAAATACATTAGTAAAACTATTAATATTATTTCTTACCTTTGATGGTAACAAAAGTATTCGGTAAAATTTGGTTTTCCAACAACAGTTAAGTTCAGTCATTTGTTGCTAGCCTTCAGATAAGCATTCTGTAGAATCAACACTAGCAATAACGTAAAAATTCTTGTCAAAATTAAGAAGCTTAATGCTCGGAGCTCCGAAGACTACGTAATGCTTACTATTTCAAGTGCTGCATTCAAACTTCAGTATTAATGGAAGTTTCGATGTACAGTGAAGCAAGCTGCATTTTCAGGGAAAACCCGTCGTGAAAGAAGTGTTCGGGAAATTCCCGCAATTGAACGCAAAGGATCGAAAGTGAACTTCAACAATAAGACCATTTATTTTATGTTGAAAAATAAACAAAATAGACATAGAAAAATAGAATATTTAAGACATTTTGATGAATTATGTCTTTGTTTTAAATTAATATAGCTATTTGGTATTCATATTTGGCAAACGTCACTGAAGATCCTAGGATGACTCGATCTACATTTGTTAGTTTCTCTGCCTTTACCACACAGTGTTCAACTTTCGGTCTTTTAAATTTTCAGGATACAAACCAGAGACACACTAAATTTTCTGTTTAGATTTTGGCAGCATACTAACGTAAAATTATAAAATGGCGCGCTTTTTTTTAAAAAATAGCTGATATCCACTGGCGAAAATCCCGGGGGGATGATGGGAATATACCCCCTACAATCTTGGAACTGTCCCCCTCAATAATCCGATTGGAAATGTGTCTTTTAGGAAGAAATGTGATGATTTATGTCCAACTGTCACAAAGGAAAGTGAGATGAAATTGATACCTCCCAGAATAAGCCTCAAATCTGACCGTCTCCCAGTGTTGAAGATAACTCTGATCCCCTACCCATGTTGTCCCGGAGTCCCACAAAGGGGACAAAATAGACGATATTATTATTGTTTTACAACTTTAAAGTCAGACTGACAACATTGAAAACTGTTTACAGGAAATGATCATATTTGGATCATCCTTTGTAAACAGTTTTCAATTTTGCCAGTCTGATTTTAAAGTTGTAAAGCAATAATAATATCGTCGTATTTTATGTCCCCTGTGGAGGACGCCGGGACCGACATGGGTAATCCTCCTCAGCATTGTTTTTCGCCTTCGTAAATATTTTGTACATCGCATATATATATATATATATATATATATATATATATATATATATATATATATATAGGGTGGTAGGTAACTCCACCGACAAACTTTGGGAGGCGATTCCTTATATGAAATGAAAGAAAAAAGTTGTAATAAACATGGGATGAAAAACGTCTCCTTTCAGAGTTATGAGTCGCCGAAAATTCGAAAATTCACGTTTCGAAACGCTCTGTCTTAGAAACTACACGACCGATCCCAAGCAGTTTAAGGAATTACAAAGGAACTAGTATGCGCTCTATCTAAATATCCATGTTCTACCGTGGTCCGTTATCGGCAAAACGAACTGTAAAAAGGAAGTTGAGGTATAGGGATAATCCTTTAAGTACTAATGGCGCGTTCGTTTCGCCGATAACGGAGGATGTTAAAACATGGATATTTAGATAGATCGCATACTAGTTCCTGTGTAATTCCTTAAACCGCTTGGGATAGGTCCTATAGTTTCTAAGGCAGAGCTTTCGAAACATGATTTTTCGAATTTTCGGCGGTTCATAACTTTGAAAGGAGACGTTTCTCGACCTATGTTTATCAGAACTTTTATCTTTCGTTTCATATAAGGAATCACCTCCCAAAGTTTGTCGGTGGAGTTACCTACCACCATGTATATATACCGTCTTACCCGTCCCCCCAATGTTGAAGACAAATTTCCGCCGCTGCTGATATCCACGCTACAAAGCGCAACTTTAGGTCTTTCAAGTTAAAATTTTCAAAGTAGAAGCACGAGAGACTAAATTAGCTGTACATATTTTGGCGGCCTAAAGTTTCAAGATGGCGGCCATTTTTTAAAATAGCGGGTATCCATGCTACAATGTGCAATTTTCGGACTTTTAAAGTTGATATTTTGAGGGTAGAAGCACAAGACATTCTAAATTTGCTGTATAGATTTTTTCGGAAATCCAATATAAAATTTCAAAATGGCGGCATTTTTTCAAAACAACAGTGAATAGAAAGTTGTTGCAAGTTCTGACAACGACACACATGAAATGTAAATCATATTTTAACATTTTCACCCCAAAGAGATTGAAATATTTCGAAAAAACCCAATTAAACCCGAAAAAAACCAATAAAACCCGAAAATACCCGAAAAAACCCACATGGGCCCAGGTGGGTTGGGTTTTTTCAAAAATACCCGGGTTTTTTCAAACCCTGTTTGTGGGCCTCTATTCAATTTTCTACCGAAAAGCATGTATTTTGTTTTTTTGACTGATAATTTTAGTTTATTTTCATGACACCAATTGTTTAGGTCTTCAATTATTGCATTTGTTTTCATTTCTATTTCTCTTCTTGAATTGGCTGATAATATTATCGCAATATCGTCTGCAAAGGCTATTATTTTGTCTATTAGATTGTTAGCATTTAATTTTTCTAGGCAGGGTAGTATCAAAATGTCCCACATTAAGGGTCCTAATATTGAGCCCTGTGGGCAGCCTTTTTCATTACGAATTTGCAGCTCCTCTTGCTCCATTTGTACTGAGATCCGTCTGTTCCGAAATTAGTGTTTAATGATATTTATCAAGTAGGTTGGCATTTCTAGTTTAACTAATTTATCGACCAATGATGGGACCCATAGGTTGTCAAATGTTCCCTCTATGTCTACGAAGAGCGACAGGACATATTTACTTTCTGAATTACTCATTCGAATTTGATCTATGTACTTAGTGTTTTGTCCAACTTAGTCGAGTTACAATAACTCTGTAGACCCAGGGTCGTCGCGTGGGTTGTAAGCGCAAAGGGCGAGAATTCCCAGTCGCCCTCCGCCCGCACTGTGTTATGAAAAACAACCAGAGTTTATTATGTACTCCTAGATTTAATAATAGCATACAGTACACAAATAACGATTCAAATTTTAAAGTCCAATGTGTAAGTGATCAAAAAAACTTTTTTTAGTTTTCTGACTTTCGCTAAAATCCAACAAGATGAATTTTTCTTTCCTTGTCATTAACACATTTTTTTTTCAGTAAACTTATCATAGCGTTGGATAACTAAAGTAACTTTTTCAGGTGACGTTTGTATTTATTTGTGAGTGTTTGCTTCAATTCAATCCTGCATTTATAACTTATGTTTCAAATCAAAATGTGTAGTTAGTTAATGTTTGTTCTGCAAGACGATGTTAATGATACGTTGTTCAAAAACATGTAGTGTAAAGATCATATAATGATAACATAAAAATACTAACAAATTAAAATAAAAGTGAGCAAAATTAACTGCATATTGACACATACATATTGTATCCAAACACTAAATTGCATTCTCCTGACTTTTCTGTGAGAAAATGTGGACAATATCTCCTTGAAATCTCAGTTTCTTGTTTCATTATTTTCAATAGCTAGTATGGCCAAGGAATTGTCTTTCGTAGGCAATTGTCTAGCGTAAATATGTCTATTACTTGAACATTTTTTGGTCGTAATACGAATAAAGAAATGTTATTGAATTCTACTGAAGTTTCTTCTGTTTGTACCAAACTGTCTTACTTATAAAAAATAAGTAGCAGTAGATCTGGGTCAGTTTTCCAAGGTAAAAACTTTTCTCACAGAGGGCTGAAGGGAGTTCCAGGTGAATAATCCTAGACGATGTTTTACATTACCGGTAATTTTACTTAGCCGTAGCTTGATCATTAATAAAATGTCTGAATTATTATTAATTTAAAAACAAATCATTTACTAAGATGAAAAAAGAAACTGAATTACTTGATTTTCTATTTGTCGCCCCGGTCGCACCGCCAACGCTACGGCCCCGTCTAGAGCCCCAAACCTGATTTCGTCGCCACCGAGTGGCGACATTTTTTCTGGCGTATAAACAGATAGGTCTGCAGTATCCATGACAATTTATTCAAATTACAGTTAAATTCTTGAATTTCTTAGGTATTATCCTTTAGTCAGTTCTCAAGTAGAAATTTTGTAAGCCTGACTGATTTTCTCGAGGCCTTTATGGGTGAGGGCTCCGAGGCACTGGCCCAGTTACTCCTCCCTACGACATTGGATATATGCTCCCATAATGAATTACGACCTTATGAGCTTGTATAAGAAAGATAATATACTTAAAGTGTGACGCGAACTGTGAAACTGAAGTGAGAAACATTGGACTTTGAATCTAACTTGTTTGATGATCCAACGAGAAATCAAGCAAAGCAAAGATGAGTATCGTAGATCCCACCACAAGATTCAGGAAGTTCGTGTTATAAAGTGTCAATAAAACACGTAGATGTGAAATGTTAATGAAGCATTTGATCAATTTGAAGCAAAATATATTGTAGTAATAATTTACCCTATTTGTTAAGATAATGAACCTTATATTCTGTTTTTACAATGAGAGTCAAAGCAGAATATAATTGATAATAAATAATAAATAGTAAAATTTCAATTTCGATACGATTAAATACATTCCTGTTGCTATGTGTTGCGTTATCCGTTAGGAAGTATTGAACAATTCTGATTCAAAGGAAAGAAATAAACTGAGTTAATTTAATAGATTTTAATTGTATAGGCAGTACTGAGACTATATGAGACAAAATCTATTGCTGAAAGTGAAATATGGGTTACTATTACGGTTTATCCCAAGTGTGAGATACCCAGTGATGATTGAACCTGGAACACACGCATGGAAAGTATTAACGTTATCAAATTTGCTACAAAGAGGTACACCATAGCATAATTCTAATCAAAAATAGAAGCACAAAATAAGAACCGGGAATAACAAACTGTACGATAATAATATTTTGACAATTTTAATTTATCACTATTTATTTCGAGACTTTCGAGACGAGATCGAGATCGAGATAAGCATATGTTGACCCAGACGAGACCGAGACGACGATGTTTGACTCGAGACGAGATTGAGACCGAGACCACTATTTATCAACGAGACGAGATCGAGACTGTACAAAGTCTCGTCTCGTCTCATCGCGGTGCCATCCCTACTTTTAATGATGACTTCCCGAGTGGCCTATTACCGCTTCGCCTACTGACTTAGCTAAAAATTTACATTATGATCTCCATTTCATCTTAGATGTAGACGTAACAGGTATGTCCATTTTATACTGAGAAATATCCGTTCTCCGGACAGCGATATATTGTACAA
Source organism: Thermobia domestica (assembly GCF_964235325.1). Taxonomy (NCBI): domain Eukaryota; kingdom Metazoa; phylum Arthropoda; class Insecta; order Zygentoma; family Lepismatidae; genus Thermobia; species Thermobia domestica. The sequence continues at coordinate 11,905,665 of NC_137457.1, read as the reverse complement.
ATATACGGAATCCTTTTGCTTACTACAGAAATTAGTACGGAGCATACGTTATCCGTATGCTACATACACATTGCCCTTAGATGTTAGATCATGTCGTTGCAGGATGTCTGATATCTAACAGTCTTCTTTATATTACATACATGTATGTTACCTTCGTCGGCTATATGTTAAATACGTTCATTTGTATGTGAGATCCTGACCGCCTATATTGTTTCATACGGAAGGTACGTATACATGGAACATTTATACAGAAAGTATTATAAAACATGTGTTTTCAGTTATACGTGTGCTGTACGTGAAGTCCAAAAACTACAGGATTTACAAATGTAACATACGATTTTACGTACGCCACATTTTTTTTCTCAGTGTACCCACACACACTTAGCAAAGAACATTTTATTTAGTCTCTCAGGAAATTTCTCACGAAGATTTATTAAGATTCATTTTTCAACGTGAACAACAACACCAAGAGTCGTCTGTAAGACATATGTAATTGACTGTAATTCTAGTAGCTCTTTGGCCCTCTCTGGCACTTAAAAGATGGGTATTCTGCTGGATCATTATAAAATTATTTTGAAGAATGACTCCATATTCTATAGAGAGACGATAATACTTTATTGCGATCGAGCCATCTACATAAACTTGGGAACTGTATATACGTTTAGGGTACTTTTAAATAATATGCTTATATGGGTGAATAAATCTAAGGTTTAATTTTCTATTTACTTTTACTTTTAATATTACATTTTTAAAAAGTTTTTTTTTTTTTTAATAATTTTAAAATTTCTTATCTTCATAACTGCGGAAATAAGTGTGCTTCAACTGTAAATTTTGTGGGACGGGTTCCGGATAGTTGTCCTCGATAAATTACAGAAATTAATACTCAGGTCGTTATACATGTTGAATATATATATCACTTCCTGTATATTATATATAAAGGAGATTGATTTTTGGTGGTGATTTTTCAAGCATAGTATAATTTTCGTATGTCTTTAGATCATATCAAAATAATTTAGCTTTTTTACCGCCGTAAATCTGTTTCATTGTGAATGCAACCTGGTACCGACTATATGCACTAAGGTCACGTACTATTGGAAAGTATATAACATGATTTATTCCTCAATATTACTCCTTTAATGTTTTCTTTAGAACATATAAAGTTATTGAACAAGCATGATTGAATTTTATACCAGCAAATTAAACATGAACGTACGTAGCTGCCTGTTAGCTTTTTCTAGAACAACGTATTCCGTACACTTAACGATTTTAATAAAAAACTAACTTGATTTTTTTTTTTTTTTTTTTGAGGTTTAGGAAATAAGCCTATTGATTGAAATGGGAATCGGTCAAGAATAACAGGATAAATTCAAACCCAATTTGTGTGTTTCCGTATACACATAATGTTACAACTAAACAATTTTACAATGACTAGAGAAAAATCTGTTTTGAAGCTACAATACCGTATATTTCTTTTAAGGCTTCCCGATCATTCACATTGCTTAGAGTTGAGATCAGACAGGGGAAAGAGAATGGTCAAATTATATAGATGTAAATTACTTAACCATATCTTAGGCATTCATGTCCAGGTTCTAGAACTTACCGAATGTTTACTAAACATGGCACGTGTTTTGTTGGCGTTGACTCTAAGGAACGTTTTCCACATTTATATTTTAAATATAGTATGCAATATTTCAGACATGTCGGCAACTATGAATAACAAATTCAAATGCCAATAACAAAGTAACGAAATTTAAGTGCATCAAGTCAGTAATTGTTTAGTTTAATGAGTAAATCTCTGTTGTATTGTATAAACCTATACTTGCATGTATAAATTAATGTATGTGTATGTGTGTGTGTGTGCATTTGGACAGATTTCCACGTAGAAAGATGTCATCAAAAGCCACAGATAGACCTTCACCAGATCTAAGCACGTACGAAGCAGTGCTTTCGATTTTTGGTTAAGGAAGAGATTGGAGGGGGTCAAATGTATGCATAAAAGGAGAGGATATATACCCGGGAATAGGCCAAACAGACATGAACAACCAACCCTTCTGATTTTTCCTCTATTCAAACTACTAATGTTGCTGGATTTTTTTCCTATGATTTCTATTGCATCGCATAGAGGTTGTAAAGAATTCCCCGGAAAATTAAGCAATTTCAGTTTATTAATTCGTTTTAAGTACAAATATATTGGATATCATCTTGCCAGCGTTTTATGACACAGGGCAAACAACTGCTAGTTTGTACAATATAAACCATTTTAACTGACTGAAGATATTTGTCACTATAAGAACAGAACAATTCTAGCCAAAATGGATACACACACTTGACATGTTCTTTTTACCAGTTGACGTTGAAGTCTAATTCTCAGTGAATTTACTAATTGTAGTAAAGTTGTCTGAACAATGCCGAGGTTTATGTTTTTACGTTTAAAAAGGAAAGAAAAAAAAAAATAAAATGCCGTCTTGAAAATTAAAGATGAAAATAACTGTTAGGGGAATATATTCACATTTGCTGGTGTGTGTACATAAAAATTTTAAATTTTGATTTTCATTTAAATAATTCTGTTAGGGAAGAGATAGGAAGCTATTTCTTGATATTTGTTCAGATAGCTATTTGAGATTTTTTATTGCAGACATTATAACTAACGTTGCTTTGTCTATATTTATATCTTACGAATCTCTTATTTTCCCAAGATTCTGTGTTACATAATTTCCCATAATCTTATAGGCCTCCAACCCGAAGATTTTCCACCTGGAGCTCTATACACCTCCACGAACTTCAGTTCGAGCAATGTGCTTCCTTACGATATCCGGTGACAACAGTATATTTTAGACTTCTACGATCTATGATCTTTTCTGTTCACCTGTTTGATCGTCAGTTTTGATTACAGAAATTTTCTTCAACACAATAACCTCAGCAGTGAAATGGAATTAGTATTTTCAAAATGAACTAGTTAGTAATTACCTGTTATTTTTTAATAAATGACAAAGTATCACTTTCTTGAGAGTATTTATAGTGATCTTGGAATAGAAACGCCGATCGAAAGATAACGAAAGGTGTTCGGTCCACGGTTGAGTGGACACCTGCAAAATTCCTTATCTGATTACTTCCAAAGACATTTCTCGGTTGGATGAGCACAGAGAGGACTTTCTGCTCTGTTATTGAAGATTGGAGTATATGATAAAATGTATCCCATCCAGGTGTACCAAACCCCTGTTTTATAATTATTATATGTTTTTCATAAAGCTTTTCTTCTGGCTTAGATTTTATTATGTTTATTCATTTCAGTATTTGTTGCTTTTATTATCACTTGATTTCCAGAATTTCTAGTGGGTGAATCTTTTTTCACTAGTCATCAAAGTTAATATTTGTTTCTCATCTATGAAAACTAACGACTTGAAACTTTTCATCGAAGTTGACATGCAACCGGTTACTCTGTAATATTTTTCTCGTCTGCGTTGGCGACAATGTTGCCATCTAATGTCTGCAAATTATTTGAGAAAAGGAGAAAATTCTCGAGACAATTTTGTAAATTTTCCTTTACATAATTTCTTTATCATGTGCGTTAAAGTACGATACTATTATACACCATTCGAAAGTCCACATCGTACCTTTTCAACGTGCTATAGCACTTCTTAGAGGGAAAATTAGATGCTGAGTAAAATTACTTTTCTGTGGGGAGGTGTCCAAAATGTGTTAACACCCTGTGGCTAACTAACCGTTCACAATCGTAAATATGAGATTTTTTTTTTTTTTTTTTTTACTTAGAATTATCCATACAATCAGCACTAAAAGTATTTTTGCTTCGTCGTGTATCATCCTGTACGTATAAATGGAAGTCTCGCCTGGGTAACTGATCGGCGTTTAGTTCAAATCACTTAAGATTAAAAAAATCATATTTGTAAAGTACCTAGCAGTTGTAACATAAAGGAAATTTGTTGGAAACTAGACAAGGTAGTGGGGATATAAGGGTACATTAAAATGTCCATATCTCTTAATCTCTAAATTTCTCGCGGTACCCCCTTTTATCTCATATACTCATTATACGAATTCTTTCATTATCACTCACTTTCTTCATTTGCAAAAAGGGCTTAATCGTAGAATGTAAAACAGGAACATTTCATTTTTCTTCATCCATAAACTTAACGGACATAAAATTGATATTTGGACTTGTCATTCAAAATAATAAGACACAAAACAGAACTGAATTAAAATTATTATAATAAGATTACCATATCTTAAGAGAATAGAAACCTGGCATTGGCATTCGGTATTTGGACGTATCATTTATAATAATTAGATATGTGTTTAAACGATTTTTTTCAATTTGATCTAGAAAACTAAGAGAGAGAGTACTTCAACAACGTACCCTACACTAGAAGAGGAAATATCTGACTTACTATACCACAAAGAAGAGAGTTATCATAAGTGGATTCGCCAAAATTTTAAAATTAACATATAATAAAAACTGTTGAGTTGAGTTGATTTTGAGTTTTACGTCCCGTTCAGCAGCGAGGCTATATGAAACGTGGACCTACTGATTAACGTGGAATCCGAACCACATGAGCTCCCGCCGGGAATCGAACCCGGACCTCATAATAAAAACTGTATCATCAAATACCTTGCAATCAGAGGACGAGTAGGAAAAAAGCTAAAGATGGACAACGAAGGATGGAATCAATGGTAGAATTACTTCATACAATTTACGAAGAAACGGATAAGGAAAATAATCAAACATTGGGAAAGTAGACAGAAGAAATTACCAAGGGAATGCAGTCCATTATTATAAGAGATAAGCCATTTCAAGTAACTTCCTTTTTGAAGACGGAGTTATGTCAGATAATCATTTTATAGACTTCCTAAAGCTTCACATTAGTACAATTGCCATGAAATCGACTTTTCTTAAAGTTAAAAGAGTCAGTAACTTAACATCTCGTAAATGACACTACAAAAATTTAACTTTAGGACATATAATAGGAAAATGTTTTGTGAATAAGGTTAAACATAGTAGCATTTGCATCAATTGCGCAAATTTTTAAGCCTCTTGGCATATATCTCAGTGGTGTTGGTCTCATCGAAGAATCATGGTCCTAGGGTACGTAGGGACACCTACTCTTAAGTTTGGAAAGTGTAGATTGACCCTCATCTTTAAATTTGGGAAGGGGTGCATAGGACTACTTCTTAAATTTTGGAAATCGCCAAAAGTAAAAATTTGTTATAGTAATATGGGACCATAGAATGTATACCTACCACTGTAAGTTTGATTGTCATTTCTCGTTCCTTTTTAGCAATGTTCGAGCCAGAGAAAAGCAGAGGATGTACGTTTTATTACGATTTTGACTCTACATACCGGCTATCTAAATGTTGAAATACAGTATGGGTATGTTGCCTTAAAGATTGCATTTCTACTTTCATAATGACTGAAAACCATTGGAGAGCTTCTCTGTATTGAGGAGGAGGAGGATATGGAGAGATTTTGATTTCCCCTCAACAACTTTCTGAAAATTTGAAAAATACTCCCTTTTAAAAACAAAGACTGTAATATAGAGAATTATACATAGAACGCTCAAACAGCAAAGGGGGATATTAACTATTTTCTTTTTAGAAAACTCCAGGTCCCCCCACGGATATTCAAAACTCACAGAAGGTCCGCCCTACTATAGACAACTCCTAAATTTATCCATATTCATAAACGCAACATATACGTATATGTATTAAGGCAACAAGACACAGACACACATACATAACAAAGAAACAATTCAAAAAAAAAATGAAATGAAATCTTTGAGTTTTACGTCCCACGGTTATGCCGGTTAGGCTAAAGGAGACGGTGATGATGAGTAATAAATGAAATGGTGGAATGAAAAAAGTGGGAGGAAACGGGAGAACCCCGAGGAAAGCCACGCACACTGTGCTTGTCCACCAAAAGGTTCACTTGGCGTGGGCTGAGATCGAATCCGGGACCCCAAGCACCAGAGGTGAACGCTCTACCACTGAGCCACCGTGGCCCCAAGAAACAATTCAATCTGGCACATGAAAATATAAACTAAGTGAACTTCTTTGAAGACACCTCGTTTTAAAAATAAGAGATAAAAAAGATGAAAAATGTATGCGTTTTTAACTTAGAAATTCTTTCTACATACGAAATAAAATCTTTTTATGTGGAAAGCTATTCGTTAATTACTGTGTGTAAAAACGGATGTATTAAAGATATTTAGCATCTACTTTACGGTGACGGTATGTTTTAATTATTGAAAAACGAGAGACGGTATACCTTCATCACTAAAAATACAGAGGCAGTATGGCACACCACCGCATACCGTCTCACTTCGACCAATGTTTTTTTAGAGTAAAAAATTACCAAAAATGTAATCTTGGGATAGTTCCATCTTAGTTTATTCTCTTTGACGAGTCTTTACAAAGGTATATGGTTTACTATATAGGTTTATTCTCTTCCATAGGACATGGGCACATTCACGCATCTCTCCTAAATTTCAAGAGGGATACATTGACTGACACTTTAAAGTTGGTGATTAATAATTTTTCTACGACTTTAATATATAACTATGTAAATTTACGTGATCTTGTTTACTCTTTTCTATTCGGTAAAAATGTCAAATATTTATATTGCCACTTACTCACCACATACTCCGTGATTGATCTAATTTGTCTTCTTTGATGACCCTTTATCGCGTTATATCGTTATACGGCTGAGTATAGTTGTTCATTCTTTTGCATAAGACGTGGGTACATTGATATTCCTTTCTCAAAGTTTGAAACAGAACATTTTACCCATCCCTATTTTTTTTTGTAAGAAATCAGACGGTGATGTGGAAAAGTTTGGAACTAAAATGCACACAAATCTTTTCAAATAATTTTTAGGAAATTTTAAACAAATATTTGAATGTGGTCAGCCAATTAAATTGTGTCAAAAGTAATTTGCTTATCAATCAACCTTAACGATTACCTATCAGGTTACAAGTCCTAAAATTTTTCACCAATGACTTTAGACCATGAGTTGGTACAACAATCTAAAAATTTAAAGTATAAAATTGTTGATGTATACCAATATACCAATAGATTATTTTTACGATAGTTACCTATCAGGTTTCAATCCTAAAACTTGGAGTAAGAAGTAGAGATTAACCAATCAGATTTCACGAAAGACGTTTTTAACCAATCACCTTAGACTATGTTCTATACTCATCTATATTATTATATGTTATATATATATATGATCTCTCATCTTAGACGAGGTGAAAATCCTAGAATTAAATTTTGTCAATGCTTTATATATGCAGGGGATTAATGTGGCTATCCGAAATTACATTAAATATACCCCGAGTCCTGAGAATAATCACAACCAGATTTAATTATATGTAATGCTTCCATGAAAGCATTTTAGACAATTACAAGAGAAAATTTCATGAAGACCATCACACTCCTTATATCATTATTCTTGACAAAACCTCGAAACCCAATTTTTTTGTATTCCAGTCGTTGGAATAGTCTTAATGTAGATTCTTTTCCATATTAGTGTGCTCCATACTCTGTCTCGTAGTGACGAGTCTATCTTTCAGAATCAGATTTTCAATATCTAATGAGTTTCATCGGTTGTGGCTAATGAGATTTCACCATCCTGAATATTGCAATCACCATTCCGATTCGTCTGAAGCAAACACATATTACTTAGATTCATTGCATTTTTCTATATAGTGGTAACAGTTTTCTCTGAACCGATGTTGTTGAATTATTTTCGGAATTGTAGAAAAACTCCATCACTAACGTTGGTGTATTAAGATGTCGTCTTAATAATCCATAATGACTTATTTGAAACAAAAGAAAAGAAAGTCAGGCACTGATTTGGTGCTATAAGACCAATACATCTATCTACAAAATTTCATTTCTCTAGTACTAACCATTGCTGAGCTACAATGGATTACCTTTAGATAAAACTTTGATTGATATTCAAACCTTTGATATTCAACGTCAACACTATTTTATAATTTGGAGAATTAATTGTACTAAGAACATAATAGACATTTGCGCATGTTATTTTGTGACTTTCTCTGTATGACTTCAACTCAATGTAGAGAGATTCCTTGCGAATAATTTTCGTATTGTTGCTCATGGTCATAGTGCGAATTTCTGGCTATTGTTTGAATCAAATGTATTACTTTTTGATATAGGGGTGACTACGATGTTACTCTAAAACACTTTTTTTTTAAATTAAACTGTTTTTTTTGTTTGAATTTCGAAAGTCATTCATTTTTCGTAAGTTTTCTTTCGATGTTGAATTTGAACAGTGTTTATTGCAGGCTTGTCAAGAAGGTTTTAAAAATATGATCTCAGGTTAAGAAAAAGAGATCAAGGGCAAGGATCATATGTACTTAGACTGCAAAATGAACCCTTGTATCCAGTAGTGAAGGCGTGAATTGATCATTAGAAAATATTTCTTGATAACACATTGGAAATACAATTTAATATGTATCTCATGTTAAATTAACAGCTATATTCTCCTGAGAAAAAGAAGAAAACATTCAAATTTTATTACTAAAATTCCTTGCAAAAATAAAGATCCATATAATGAAAAATTCGTATTAGAAGGAATGTTAAAAAATAAGATATTTTATACATAAATTAAACATAACTTTCTTACAAGGCTGTCTATATTCTTTATTATAAATTAACGAGAAATGTAACAGTTTCGGAAGTATATCACTTCCTTCTTCAGACTACTATTCCAACTGAAATCATAGATAACGTAACATAATTTGTTATCTATGATTTCAGTTGGAATAGTGATTTCGGGTGATATACTTCCGAAACTGTAACATTTCTCGTTAATTTATAATAAAGAATACAGACAGCCTTGTAAGAAAGTTATGTTTAATTTATGTTTAAGATGGACACAAGGCCTTTTTATAAAAATATTTAAGATATTTTATCTATGAGATTAGGTTTTATGTATTTACAATTTTCAAAATAAATTGTAAGACACTACAAAAATATTCTGCCAGTTTAGAAAAGTTGTTACTGTAGTTCAGGTCGTGCTTAATTAATTAAGAAAATTCGATTTTACCATGACTTTCAAGAGACTATTTTCTCTAGATTTATAATAAGTATATTTGCTGCAATACTATAATAAATGAACGTTATAATACAACATTACATTTATTATTTAATAGAAAATATACACGTCAAGAATTCAATAACAAATAATACAATGAGCATAATTCGTAACATAGAAATATTCTACATCGAAACAAACTAGACAAAGCGTACGAAGTACTTAAATATGGACATGTTAGTCAGGATCTGTTGAAACGTTGAGACTTTGTATTCTGCGGGGTTCAGGACTCTTTCAACCTACAATGTTCATCGAATCTTCTATCAGATTAAAACGATTTGGTTATCATCCTGGAATTCTGTAATGAAAGAGAAGTGAAACTCACTGAGCAAGAAGGAATAAATATAATTAAAATACATAATTAATATTTACTATGTTGATATATGGAAGGTATATTAAAATATCTCTAGGTTGGCCACCATTAGTCCTATTAAAATAACCAACTTTAAGAGGTAGACAATATACACAAAGTAAGTGCATTTTTCATCAATAGTTATTATTAACTTTAATTATATGTACTTTAATATAATAATAATTAAGTACATACTACATATTAGTTTTTAATACGTACTAGTAATACAGCCTTCTTTTCACTATATGTTAAGATCGTGCTTAATTGAATGCTATAATTCTTTACTGGTTCTAAAGTTCTATATAGTAACCACTCACTTATTGAGATGAACCTAATATTTTCATCACTGTGACACTAGAAAGACGACAATATACCTAGGTACAGCATAAGTAATGAAATACAGCCCAAAATAACGATTAACCCTTACATTTGAGTTTCCTTTCATTCAACTACGATATTATCCAAAAATAAAGGATATATACGAGAGTCATCAAACAATTTGTGCAACCATCTAAAAAGTTACAAACTACGGTACATACTCCTAAGACATGAATTTCATAGTAAGCTTCTTGTATGGTAACTATGCAAATTTTGGATTCGTTACAACTCCTTGTTTCTTTTTCTCGCAGGTAAATCACTGAAGGCTCGATGATTGAGAAACTTGAGGGCAGGAGCGTCATTAAGTACCTCCATCTTTAGATACCCTCGTCATCGTCAGAGACCCACGAAGAGAAGTAAGTCTGTGGGAGTGGTCTTATGAGATGGTATCCCACTGGAAATGGTAATTCCAACCTGGACATATGACCCCCACGGACATCTCTAGATCTGAAAGATCATCTTTCACTGAAGATGCAGCCTTGACGGAGAAAATTGGGAAGATCATAACGGAAGACAGGATGATAACTATTGAAAGTGTTATGTATGCAATAGGTAAGAGTTATGGGTCTTCCTGGAATAACATTTACAACCAGCTGCCTCTTCAGAGCGTGTTAGTAGGGTGGGTTCCACGACTGCATACACCTTTCTAGAAGAGAAATCGTGAGGACGCTGCAAAAGAAAGATTGCGTCGTTGTAAGGTAGATGAATAGAATATTTTCAACAGGCTAGTGCAATGGATGTAGGTTGGGTTTCTCTCTATAACCCAGAAACAAAGAAAATGAGTAAACAATGAAAACATCCCTTCTCCCCACTCATAAAAAGCAGGAGTGCAGAAATTTGCCGCCAAAGTTATAGTTTCCGTTTTCTGAGACTCTGAAGGAGTTATCATGACAGATTATCTACCAGAGGGACGAACTATTACTAATATCTATTATTTCCATCCTCTGACTATGTTATGAGAGGAACTGAAGAGGGAAACGTAATGGGTTGGTTACAGAAGGGTGCTGCTGTCGGAAGACAATACACCAACTCATTCCATTCTTTATCATGATGAAGGCAGTGGAATTAGGATCGAAATGTTGTCTTACGCCCATACTCACTGGATAAAACACCAAGTGTCTTCTTTCTCTTTCCACAAATAAAGCGTCCACTGAAAGGATCTATTTTGATAGTAGGGATGAGGTCATTTGTGAGGTTGAACTGGGGTTCTGTGGTTTAAAAGCAAACTATAGTCTTTTACAAAACTGGGTTACAGAAAGTGAAGAGCTGCTGGCAAAAATTGACGCTAGGCACGGAGACCACGTACAGAAAGACTAATACCATAATGGTGTCAGGCTTCTCCATAGTGGATTTCTTCTAGATGAATGCAAGAAGTTTCTGATATTGCCTCGTATATCAAACAATTGCCCATAGCAAGTTAGATAAAATGACATGCATGATGGTAAATATTCGCAGAGAGTTTCCGAAAAAATCGAGAGAAACGAATTGTTATGGTGCTAATAGGATGTGGTTCGCACTGAATCTAATATTATTCATAACTTCTATTCTGTTACAATAGATCACTTTTAAAATTTATTTTTTAATTGCTTACGGGAAATAAACAATAGAATATTAAGTAGCAAGTTATATCCATTGTTAGTTGATTTTAAATCCTAACAGTGGTGATCCTAACAGTGACACAAATAAAACTAACATTAATACACATACTGCTTATAATTTTAACACACATTGTGCGAAACTGTTACTAGTAGATCATATTTTTCTATATTTTTCGCATTTTAAAACCACATATTGTTTAGGGCAATGCAAGCATGTTTGTTGATTAGGAATTAAAACACAAAACATCAAACCTACTATTGTAGTTGTTACTGATTCAACTTGAGACCAATTTCTCAGAATCGTATCAATGTATACAAAATCTAAAACACAAAAACATACAAAGATGGACCTAGTCATATTAAGAAAAACAAAACATTTGAGTTAATGGAGTTAAACAAAACATTTTGGTTAATGGAGTTAAACAAAACATTTGAGTTAACGGAGTTAAACAAAACGTTTGAGTTGATGGAGTTAAACAAAAATATTTGAGTTAATGGAGTTAAACAACACATTTGAGTTAATTTAGTTAACAAAACATTTGAGTTAATGGAGTTAAACAAAACATTTGAGTTAATGGAGTTAAACAAAACATTTGAGTTAATGGAGTTAAACAAAACATTTGAGTTAATGGAGTTAAACAAAAACATTTGAGTTAGTGGAGTTAAACAAAACATTTGAGTTAATGGAGTTAAACAAAACATTTGAGTTAATGGAGTTAAACAAAACATTTGAGTTAATGGAGTTAAACAAAACATTTGAGTTAATGGAGTTAACAAAACATTTGAGTTAATGGTGTTAAACAAAACATTTGAGTTAAAGTAAAGTGAGGCAACGATTAAGTGAATGACGATGAAATAATTTGTAAAACGAGGATGTCGGAGGAAATGGAAGTCACCCAATAAAACCCAAACACGATGTCAATATATATATATATATATATATATATATATATATATATATATATATATATATATATATATATATATATATAGAAAGTACAATTTAAGGAGGTGATCCTATACGAGAGGGCACCCGAAAGAAACGGAAGTTATTTTTCTGAACTTATTTATTCACATTTTACGCACAAAACTTCAATCTCCTTCAAAGTACTCTCCACTTGCACTAATATACTTGTCTTTTATTCCATTTTTCGAAACATTGTTTAAGTTCATCTTTTGTGATGCTTGATAGCGCCTCCGTCGTTTTACTGTAGTAACATAAGCAAAATACTGCTCTTTCATTTCTCTCTTTCGTACCAAGGTTCGTCGGCTGTAAAAAGTTTTGAAAAAAGTTGGATCATTTCGGGACTCTTGATTCAAAGCACAACATGCTTCCACACAACCTTATTTTTGTTCAGTACTCAGGAGTCGTGGCACGAATTTGGCAGCCACCATTATAATTCACAAATCTTCTGTCAAAAGTTCCTGCACTGAACTCCAAGTCACTCCTGACAACTAGTCCGTGATCTATCTTCGTTGATCATTGCACGTATTCTTTTAACATTTTCGTGTGTTCCGGCCGTGAAAGGACGACCAGAATGAGGTTCGTCATCAATCGACATTTCACCATTTTTAAAACGGTAGAACAACTCAAACAAATGAGTTTTCTTCATAGCATAGTTCCTGTTCTCCAGTTTTAACATTTCAAGAGTTTCTGTTTAAGTTTTTTTGGAGCAAAACGCAGAATTTTACCGCCTTACGCTGTTCACCAAAATCAGCCATTGCAGAAACGATTATCACGCAAAACAGTTGTCACTATAAACTATTCCGAAACTAGTCCTAACCTTCTTCAGCGACGGCTCTCGGCTTACTTACTCAGGAATATTCATTCGCTCTATGCGCTCATAGCGGCAAAACGCGGTAATACGAAAGCTATGCGCACCAACAATTAGTTCGGTTTCTTTTGAGTACTCCCACGTATATCTCTCCCAAAATTTAGAGATGAATCAAGGTGCCTTGCAGAATTTGAAAGGGGTAGAGTAATGTATTCATAGAAAATGGGCCTTAGGCCTGGGGCACAAAAGTTGGATCAACTATCACAAATACTACTACCAGAACCAAAACACTTCTTTCTTCTTCTTTTGATTTAAAAAAAAATGTACTTTGTGGTCTAAATGATGCTTTGAATTGCTATATATGTGCTTTTCCGTATCCTTCTACAAGTGTATTTTGAAACTTAGATATTAGAAAACAAGATTAATATTAACTTTATACTTACGCATTGGGTTAAACACTGTATTGGGTGGACCTACAACAAATTCAATATTACTTTAGTTTTCTAAATATATTTTAAGAAATTGCAAAAATATATTAAAATTTCCAAAATAAATACAGTTTTAACTAAAAATATTCATGTGAATGCATAATTTGAATAGAATAAACAAATAATTGATTAGCAACAGAGTGATTTTTACAAAAACACTGACGAATTTTCAATGACCTCTACATTACGGAGAGAGAATACAACTCTCATACGTCCCACTTTATCCAGTCACAGCTACAGATTTTTCGCAAATTCAAATATCACTTTAAATTTAACACCGTATATTTATTTAATAGGTATTGTGAAAACAAAGCAACTGAAAGCATTCATTTTTGGCACATTAAGAGGTACGATACGCAATATTCGATGTGATTTATCTCCAAAGGAGAAAACTTGCTATTCCATTAAACATTCATAGAGGTAAGGTGACTGGAAATCACAGAGAAAACTGTTGTGTAGCTCAATGTCTAGGCATTTTTGTCTTTAAGCAAAATCAATCTAAAACAAACATTTATGGAAGTTAAAAAAATGTGACTGGTTATTTTTCAGTGTGTTCCTTATTTAAGTAGAATCGATTGTAACTTCAACATGTGTATTGAGTGGGACATTTGTCATTGTTGGGCTCCCAAACTATGATATGGATAGGTGTCAGGAGTTTTATAGTTGAGTTGAGTTGACTTGTTTTGACTTTATCGTCCATTGCAGCAGTGAGGCTATGCAATACGGGACCTATTGATTAAGACGGAATCTGAACCACAGGAGCTCCCGCCGGGAATCGAATTCGGGTAGAAGATTTACAGAACGGTTATGTTCATCTGTCTGTTCGCCGGTATCATAGCGGATACGGTAAAGAATATCGATAAGTTTATGTCAATTCATTCAGTGTCTCAAGAATAGGTTCCATCTCTCCCGTTAATTCAATGTTCAAACCAGAAGTGCCTGAAATTAACCATTTCTGGTTTCAACATTTCTCGCCGTAGACTAAAAACGGCATTAGATACCTTCAAATAGTGTCTTGCAATCAATTCAGCGTTTTATACTACAGCTCAAGCAATATAAGTAAGTTTTAAGGACGCTTCAATGTTAATTCAAGAATCATCACAATCCATAACATTCTACAAAAGCCTGGAATGGCTACTAGTACATCTACTAGTACTTCCAGTCTTAATATTGAATTTTATAGACCACGATCGGTAAATTATATCAAGAAGGAGCTTTTTGCAAACAGTACAGCGTCTCAAAAATAAATCCCATCTGTTCCATTAGCTCCCTACTGTGCAGGCAATTCAAATTAATTATTTCCAGTTTCAACATTTTACATCATAGAACAGAAATTGTAAGGTATAGTGAAAAACGTTTCGTTTGTGCAGTTGCTTCAGTGTCTTAAAAGAATGTCGTCACCTTCCAGAACACTTTATCAAAACGGAAGTGGTTGAAATTTACTAGTGCCTCCTGTCTCAATACTGATTTCCATAAAGGAATAACGTTAAGGCAACCCAAGAATAGGTTCCTTTTCTTCCGTTAGTTCTCTATTCAAACCGGAAATGGTAAAATAAACAGTTTCCGGTTTCAACGTTGAATGCTACAGAGAAAAGAACGGTAATAGAAAGCGACAACGGAATTTCAGCAATGGATTCAGCTCTATAAACCACAATACTTTACCAAAACCGGAATCAGTGCTCGAAATGTACTGATACTTCCGGTTTCGTTGCTTATTTCCATAGAGTGGAAGCAGTTTTTGACACAGATTCAGTGGTCCAACGATTAATTTTGTCTCTTCTTTTATCTAACTGTTGAAACCAGAAGTGATGACAATCTACGATTTTACGGGTACTAAACTGATCGCAAAATGAATAAAACTAAAATAGTGACAAACAATTTTCTAATATTTATTCACTACCAATAATACTTTTTTTATTCTTTTGATTTTGTTTCTCTATTGCTACCGAAATTGATAGACATCAATTACCGATGTTTTAAGTGTAAAAACATATGTAATGTAATGTATTTTTAAAAATGAGTTTACCGTTTCAGAGACAAGTTCTATCTTTGATATTATTCATCTATAGCAACGTGGAATTACCCTAGTGTGTCTGTGAAACAAAAATAACCTTTCTTCTTCTTCTTCTTCTTCTTAGTTCTACTACTACTACTACTAGTAGTAGTAGTAGTAGTAGTAGTAGCATTAAATCTGTCCAATATACAAAAAAATACCTTTTTCGGTATTGGTATAAAAAGTTTACAGTTCTATAGATATACTAAACCTGTCAACGCTGTTGGAGCACACAACGATCAATGAACATTATTAATTAGGAGTTAGATTTCTGAGCTTTTGGTATGTATGGCTATGTTAGCCCGTTACTATGAGGCATGATGCCCATCGACGATCATACTATTCGGGGAATGGGAATGAAGGGAGCGGCCTGGGGCCTGTATCTTAAATACCTTCCCGGAATTTGCCTGTGTGTATGAGGAAACCCAGGAAAACCTCGCTCAGGATCACTGGCCTGAAAGAGCTTTTACACTTTTTCGATTGAGTGTCCCCACCAGGAATCGAACCTGTGACTACTCGTACTATGAGAATGAATATGAAAGAGGTCCTAATTATGTGTCCTGTGAAAGGGAATGACATGTAATTTAACGTTCCATGGCTTTGAATTTAGGCTTAAGAAGGGAGATAATTAATAAAGGTGAATGATAGTAAAATAATCAATGAAATAAAAACATGACAAAAGCGGAAGAACTTCGAAAGCATCTACGAACACAATGTTGTCTACTACAACCTTAGTTTGCCCACAACTGACCCATGGCCGCTTAGCAAACGTAGATTAGCATATCCTATGATGTAGGCATTATTTCAATCTTAATATTGTAATTTTAAATAAAACATATAAGGTTGAATATTATTTGACAGTAGCATTTGAATTAACTTATTGCTGAAATAGAAATACTATATGATTCTATTTTATAAGATATAAAATTAGAATTAACAATGATGAAGCTAAACATGTTGATCGAAGATCATTCAACTAACAGTTGTCTGTCAGACACAATCTACCTTGGTTGTGAAGAAAGAATGAACTGTTGTATACACTGTATTATAATAACTGTAATATTAAAAAAAATAAAAAAGTTAAATCTTAGGAAGAATAGTATGTTTTAGAAAGAAAATTGATTATATATTTTACCTGGGAAAGGATGAGATACGTAAGGAGCATACCCTGAAATAAAATAATTCGAAATTAAAGTATGGTTCATACTATTGTGAAGAGACCAGTATTCATTATTTATTGATTAACGTAGATCTCCCATATATTCATTTATTGACGGCATGAGAAATATAATTTTCATAAAGATTTATCATCAGTGTTGTGAGGCTATTTCGTTTCTCCCTATTACCTAAAACTGTTTTGTATGTGTCAAGAACGCTAGTCATTCGGAAGACTTTGTGAAATTCATTTACGTCTGAGAATTCAGTCAATGTTCTCTTCCGTAGCTTTGTGTTTTCGTTGCTAAATCGTGCAAGTATTTGTTTATGTTATGTAATTTATTATGTAAATGTGTATTTTATGTAATAAAGCTGAGGAAGCTCCTTTCCCAATTATCTAACCACCTCTTAAATCAAAAGTACCTGTTGAGACGAAATCATCACATTTATACGTGTCTGGAGTCAGTAAGTATACCAGCAGATTTGGGTCTTTAAATACTCCCTACAACCTGGAAACGAGGAGTAAGTCGGAGTTAGATTGCAGAGTTAGTGTTTGGAGTTAGTTTTCGGAGATAGTCTCCAGAGTCTGTCATGAGCCAGTCTTCGGAATTATCTTTGGAGTCAGTGGCGAAGTTGTCGAAAGACTGTTAGCGGAGTCGGTCGGGGATAATCTTTGAAGGTAGCTTCAGAACATCCGAGAGAGTAATTTAGTAAACGAACCGTACAACCAGTAATTCGGACAAGGACTGGTGGAACATCGGACGATCATCAATATCAGGAAGCCCAGCAGAGAAAATGGAAAAGCAGGTACTGTGACGTGAGAATTCATCCCTTCTTTCCTTCACCCCTCACCCACACACACTCTCTCTCTTCAAATATCTTGAAATCCTCGCTTTTATTTCTCTTGTACTGAGACGGGTGTCGTCTGGTCCCAGGACCCGTTCTACCTATGAGAAACATCCCAAGAAACTCGCATTGACGACACAGCTTTCTTTCAAAATGCTTTTCAAATTAAGCACACGTAAAACTACACTGCTCCACAAAACTTAAGCAACCCGAGAGAACGTGGTATATGTGACGAGTGGGGCCCATTCAACACTGGTTAGTGACATGCACATACACAGAGACACACAAGCAAGGCGAGCACCCACTCTATATCATAATCAGCACCGTTGCAAGCGCGGTGAACAAATTATGCCATGAGGCGTACACCACAGCCCAGTAGTGTCCGTTGCTTCAAGCATTGAGTTAGTGGTTCTTGTGTAGGGTACACACCTTGCAATGGCTGGTAGACGACATTTGAGTGACTTTGACCGCGGGCGAATAATTGGTCGGTTGGAATTGGGCCTATCGCAAGTGGAAATGGCGCAGGAATTCAACGTGAACAAAAAATTGTGTCGAGGCTGTGGAGTCGCTTCCAAAATGGAGGTGAAGTCAATAGACGTCACGGAAGAGGCCGTCCGAAGAAGACGTCGGCCGTCGATGACCGATTTCTCACAATTGCTGCCAAACGTAACCGTCAAGCTTCCTGCTCTCAACTGGCCAATGAGTTGTTTCATTCTACAGGACAAGGCGTGAGTCGTGAAACTGTTCGTTGGCGGCTCAATAGAGCAGGACTGTATACAATAAGGCCTGTGCTGTGTGTACCATTTAAACTGGAGCACAAACGTGCGCGTTACACATGGTGTCAGGAACATGTTGCGTGGGGGGAACACCAGTGGAGGCGTGTCATGTTCTCCGATGAGTCGAGGTTCAGCCTGTCGTCTTATTCTGATCGGACTTTAGTGTGAAGAGAGCCAGGAACACGCTATCATCCAAACTTCATTGCTGAACGGCCGTCCAATGGCGGTGGTTCCATTATGGTGTGGAGTGGAATTATGCTGGATGGGAAAACGGACCTCCATATTGTGTAACATGGCACTTTGACAGCACAACGGTACCGGGATAAAATTCCAATGCACATGTGCTCAATTTCTGCGGAGCCTTTGGCCCAGACTTCCTATTCATGGATGACAATGCCCGCCCACACCGTGCACATCTTGTGTCCGAATATCTGGAGTGCGAAAACATTACGCGTATTGCATGGCCTACATATTCGTCGGACTTGAAACCCATTGAGCATGTGTGGGATGCTCTTAGGCGGCGAAGAGCGCAGCGCAGTCCACCAGCACGCACTCTCCCTGATCTGCAAACAGCTCTGCTCGAGGAGTGTGCCATATGCGCAAGACTTGATCAACACTCTGAATTGCAGCATGGAGGCCAGATGTCGTGCCTGTATAGCTGTTCGTGGTGGTCATACGTCATATTGACTGCCTATGCCCTCGCACAATCCAGCTTCACCTGTTGAGGTATCGTTGTGCTGAACGTTTTGGTCACTCTGTACATCCTAACTGTATTGCTCGTCTTCACTTGTGTTGCATTGTGCATCTGGACCCTCTGGTTGTTCATTGTACTTGGTGCAGTGTTCGTGTCGTTTTATTTTCTGCCACTTTCTTCGAGTTGCTTAAGTTTTGTGGAGCAGTGTATTTTGCACCTAATCCACCGTCGGACGCATATAATCTGTAGAATGGAAATAAAGCATTTTTATGTGACAAACTTAGTTTTTCCTGAGAATGACAAAATACAGATAATAATAAGGTTCATAAAATAATTGATTTAAAATGAAGTACTAGTATTCTTAATACTTGTCTGACTGATATACATACGAAAAGACAGGGCAAGTATCTACAGAAGGTTTGGTTAACCAAAAAATTAAAGAGTACTCTGGTCAATATTAGATTTTTCTATTCTTTGTTATCTTTTAATAATGATTCTTATTCCTAGAACAGACACAAATATTATTAGTAATTCTTATAAATTGCCAAATGTATAATTCCTTGTTTAATAACAGGTAATGTTAATTGGAAATGCATCGAAAGTTGGATTGGCCGATGTAAAAAGAGTCATAACTGGAGGAAATGTCTTATCAAAATCAGGAAAGAAGTGACCATTTTGTTCTGAGAAGATCGCATGATTTTCCTTTTACATATCGAATACAACTGTCCTTTCTCGCATTAACTACTATACTATTGAGATCTAGATACCATATCATAATCTTCTTGCACCCGATCTTGAGACGACATTTTGCTCTTGAGTTATTAATCTTTATTAAAATCAC
This sequence comes from Thermobia domestica, assembly GCF_964235325.1. NCBI lineage: Eukaryota > Metazoa > Arthropoda > Insecta > Zygentoma > Lepismatidae > Thermobia > Thermobia domestica. The sequence continues at coordinate 11,885,576 of NC_137457.1, read as the reverse complement.
GTAGTAGGACAAACGATCGTGGTGTTAATTAGACCATTCGTTTTAATCCGTACGATAACTCTTGAACAGAAGCGGTTTGATTTTAATCTGTTTTTTCCCCACTAACTTGTACATATTCCTCTTTTTTCTCTCCTCAAATTTTAAAAGCTTTTCTCTCCCTTGGGAGAGCTGTTTTATACTTCAATAAGGTCTCTTCTACGTAACTGCATCTAGATATTCTATCCTTGGTTTTCCTATTGTTGGTTTTACTTCTGCCTTTCTCTCTATCAACATAGTGATCCAATCGGAGTGTCGAATAAGATGGCCAAGCATGCTGTTTTTTCTTCCTATCCTATCTTCATGATCTGTCGTCCTTCATTAGCTTCCTTTAGTACGTCTTCATTCCTTTCCCTTTCGATCCATGGTATGTGCTGTATTCTGAGCCAACTCCACATTTCAAATGCCTCCAGCTTGAATATTTAAACTCTTTTCGAAGTCCATGGCTCTGATCCGTAAAGCGCCACGCTCCATACCATTATTAATAAATCGTCTTCGAACGTTCAACGACACATGTCTTGATGTTACCACCTCGTATAGCTAGAGTAATTATCTCTGTTGAGTTCGTGAATGAAGTCAATCCATTACAATTTTAACGGGTAACGGTGTCTTTTATGAGTGGCTATCGATATCCCATATTTTCACATATGTTCCACGATCGTCTCTACCGTCTTCACTAGGGTTTATTATATCGTTAAAACTAACTTTTATCGACCAGTAAATGTAAATGACATTTGTTTATTCATATTGGACTACATATTCCTTTTGAATTTTTCGTCTGATGATTCATTTCACAAATATTTTATGTCTTGTTTCGGAGCACCATATACACTATGTGATAAAAAGTATCCGGACACCCGCAAAACATACGTTTTTCATATTAGGTACATTGTGCTGCCACCTACTGCATGGTACTCATTATCAGCGACCTCAGTAGTCATTAGACATGATGGGAAACCAGAATGGGGTCCTCTGCGGAAGTCACGGACTTCGAACGTGTTTAGGTGTTTGGGTGCAACTTGTGTCAGAAGTCTATATGCTAGATTTCCACACTCCTAAACATCCTTAGTTCCACTCTGTCTGATGTGATAGTGAAGTGGAAACGAGAAGGGATACGTACAGCTCAAAAGCGTATAGGTCGACCTCGTCTGTTGACTGACAGAGACCGCCCACAGTTAAAAAGGGTCGTAAAGTGAAATAGGCAGACATCTATCCAGACCATCACAGAGGAATTCCAAACTGCATCAGTATCCACTCCAAGCACTATGTCAGTTAGGCGTGAGGTGAGAAAACGTGGACTTCATGGTCCAGCAGCTGCTCATAAGCCACACATCACGCAGGTAAATGCCAAACGACGCCTCGCTTGGTGTAAGGAGCGTAAACATTTTACGATTGAACAGTGGAAAAACGTTGTGTGGAGTGGCGAATCACGGTACACAATGTGGCGATCCGATGGCAGGGTGTGGGTATGGCTAATGCCCGGTGAACGTCATCTGTCAGCGTGTGTAGCACCAACAGTAAAATTCTTAGATGGTGGTGTTATGGTGTGGTTGTACTTTTTTGGAGGGTGATTGCACCCCTTGTTTTGCGTGGCACAGCGCAAGCCTACATTGATGTTTTAAGCACCTTCTTGCTTCCCACTATTGAAGAGCAATTCGGGCATGGCGATTGCATCTTACAACATAATCGAGCACCTATTCATACTGCACGGCCTGTGGCGGAGTGGTTCCAAGACCACAACATCCCTGTAATGGACTGACCTGCACAGAGTCCTGACTTGAATCCTATAGAATACCTTTGGGATGTTTCGGAACGCCGACTTCGTGCCAGGCCTCACCGACCTACACCCATACTTCTACTCAGTTCAGCACTCCTTGAAGAATGGGCTGCCATTCTCTAAGAAAACTTCCAGCAACTGATTGAAAGTATGCCTGCGAGAGTGGAAGCTGTCAACAAGGCTAAGGGTGGGCCAACTCCACATTGAATTCCACCAGTACTGATGGAGGGCGCCACGAACTTGTAAGTCATTTTAACCAAGTGTCCGGATACTTTTGATCACATAGTGTAGTTAGCATATATTTTACCTATAAAATGTCAAGACTGACAGTATTTCCTGCACGATGCTTTTCACAAAATAATTGGGCTACACATCTAGTGCTCTCTGACTAAAGTAGCGTGGTTATCCAAATGTCTAACAATATTAAGTAAAATTTATCAAACCTTGCCAACTACAGTTGTATGAAATATGTCACTTGAGACCAATAGATTTTCTAACACCGTTGAAACATCCTACTTACCTCCTTGAGAGTAAGGAAACGGTACAACCAGAGGATTCTTATCTGTAAAATAAATATTTCTTTGTATTAGGCACTAATATTTCAATTATAGATTTCTGAAAAAATCCCTTTGATTTATTCATGATTACATGAAATCTATTGTTAATATGTTACTACCACGTAAGCCAATTTCTGAGCTACCTTATGCTCCTTCAAGCGTTCTACGTATTACTCACATTCTGAAATCAGGGAGCAAGGTTTGTATATCATGTTGTTCTCCAGAAGTGCACCATGATATATATATACAGGGGGTCCCATTTTAATCTTTCCACAGAAATATCTCGAAAACGGTTGAACATAAATGAACCTGAGCAAAATCTTAAATAGGAAATACAATGGGACAAATCGAACGGTGATGTCGCGGTGCCCCTCAGTGCCTTTCTTCAAGGGAGCCCGAGGCCCAATTTTAAATTTTTAATAGAAACATGGGGCCAGTTTCACCTCGTTTGATAGACCTTTAAAAACTAAAATGCGATGTGGCCAAAGATTTTTCATATCGGTCACCGTACTCAAAATGGCCGCCAAGATTTGTTACCTACAAAATTCCAGGAGCACTAATATGAAAACGTATGAACTGAACATAAATGAATCTAGCAAAAGCTCAAATAGAAAAGCCATTGGGGCACATCGAATAGTGATGTCGCGGTGTCCCCCAGGACCGCCCTTCATGGGGGTCCAGGGCCCAACTTTAAAATTTTAAATGGAAATATGGAGCGAGTCATAACTCTTTCGATAGATCTTCAAACTCTAAAGAGAGTTGTGACAAAAGATTTTTCATTTTGATCGCCATATTCAAAAATGGCCACTAAGACATGACGCCTATATCAGATTAAGCGTCTAGTACCACTAATATGAAAGTGGTTGGAGATAAATGTACAGAAAAAAAGGTGAAACAATAAAATGCCATAAAGTACGACCAATGATGTCGTAATGTGCCCCAGGGACGCCTTTCACGGGGACCAGGGCCCAACTTCAAAGTTTTGAATGGAGAAAACATAGGTCAACTGATATCTCCTTCGATAGATCTTTAGAAACTAAAAAAGTGTTGTGACAAAAAAATTTTCATATCGGTCACCATATTCAAAATGGCCGCCAAGACATGGTTTCTGTATCAGATAAGACGTCCAGTACCACTAATATGAAAACGGTTGGAGATAATAAATGAACAGGTTAAAACTCGTATAGGGAATCACAGAGGGCGTTTATCATTTCACACCTTGAGAATAATCCAACGGAGAAAAAAAATATTAAGGTGTGAGTGCCATAGTGCTAAAGGGGATATCTAATTCTTAGAAAAGTATCTTTCCGATCTCCCTCCGTAAGTGGGTGAAGCGGAAATGAATGGTAAAATCTCAAATGATAACCCCACTTTTACTTACAATAGGTTTGGTTTATCTGAAACACTTGGATGTACAAGTAAATGGTACTGTAACGGACCAATATTGTGCAGACGACTTTAGAGCAAAACCAACGTTTGTACACGTTGTACTAAAATTGCATTGTTCGACAAATTGGTTTCGCATTTCAGTTGATTCATTTTTGCACAAATCATTGTCTGCAATCAAATTGGGAGGTACCATTTAACAAGAATTTTACCTACATTTTTCCATTACAGACATCTATCTGTTATAAAAACACATTTCAGATAATTTTGTTGTGTAGACACAATTTGCAGAACCTAAGGTTCTCATTGCAATTTCACCGTTCCTTCCCGTCCACGCTTCACCTACTTACGGAGGACGTAGGAACGATGATTTTCTAGGAACTTGATTTCCTCCTTTGCATTATGGCACTTTTACTCTAATCATCTTCTCCTATTTCACAACGTTTTCGAGCCCTACAATGATAAATACCCTCTGGGATTTCCCATAGGAGTTTTATTCCGTTCATCCGTTATTATTTTCAACCGTTTTTATATTAGTGGTACTGGACATTTTATCTGATACAGGCACCATGTCTTGGCGGGCATTTTGAAAACAGTGACCAATATGAACAATCTTTTGCCGCAACACTTTTTTAGTTTTTAAAGGTCTACCGAAGGACATATCATTTGACCCATATTTTCGTTTAAAATTTCTAAGTTGTGCCTGGGCCCCAATGAAAGGCGGCCCTGCGGATCACCCCAATAACATCTTTCGATTTGACCCATAGCTTTCCTATTTGAGTTTTTGTTTGGTTCATTTATGTTCAACCGTTTTCATATTAGTGCTACTGGAAGTTTATATGATAGAGATAACATATATTGGCTGCTATTTTGAATACGGTAAGCGATATCAAAAATCTTTTGCCACAACGCTTTTTAGTTTTAAAAGATCTATCAAACGAGGTGTAACTAACCCCATGTTTCCATTTAACATTTTAAAGTTGGGCCCCGTGACCCCTTGAAGAGAGGCCCTTAGGGCACCCCAATATCACCCTTCTCTTTGCCCTATGGTATTTCCTATTTGAGTTTTTGTTCAGTTCATTTATGATCAACAGATTTCGAGATATCTCCGTGGAAAGATTAAAATGGGCCACCCTGTATATATATATATATTTACATCAGCTAATGCTTATGACAACAAATACTATTTGAAGCTTTCTTGCACCCACTGGAAAACGTGAAGTATATTAATATTTATTTGCATATATTGTTATTGTAGACTGTTCCCATAATGCCCACCGACTTCGATTTTACAAAATTTGAGAAATAAATTTCACTTTTTATTTAGTGGTCAATTTGAAGGCATTTTGTTATACTACCATTAAGAAACCCACATACATCATATTACGAATCAATCATTATGGAACAATCTCATGTGTGACACGCAGCAGTGGTACCAATCTTTGAAAGTTTCATTTACAACTTTTTTCCTTTTTCTTTGTTAAGTGATTTTCTGAGTAATGATGCATTCAGTATAAAGGTACAACAATATATTCTCTCTCTCTCTCTCTATCTCTCTCTCTCTCTCTCTCTGTTGGTGTGTGTTTTTGTTTCTAATTTCCGGCGTAAGCGCATGGATACTACCAGGTATACTTTCGTGTGCACATATGCTAGTGTCTGTGTGTGTGGCGCGGGTATCTGAAGTATTAATTGGGATCGCGTAGTGGAAATTATCGATATTAGGACGTACATACGAACGGCTGTTACTTCACACGATAACTTTGGACGAATGCGAATTTTTAAATTTTGCTTTTTGCAATAAATAAGTAGAGTTATTCCTCTCGAGGAAGTTCCCCTAAATGGTAGCCCCCACCATGTTCAATTGAATCACAAATTGCCGCAATCGTTTGTACATTGTTTGTACAGAAATATGCAGACCAAATTTTCGTTTGTACACTATTAGGGGCGCCGCCAGAACGAAAACAAATTGGGGCTGTCTAAGTGGTAGCCCCTCACCAACATGTCCTATTCAATCACAAATTATCGCAATTGTTTGTACTTCGTTTGTACAGAATTGTGCAGGTGAAATTTTCGTTTGTACACAATTAGGGGCGCCGCCAGAACAGAAAAAAATGGGGGCTGTCTAAGTGGTAGCCCCCCACCATGTCCAATTCAAGCACAAATTTTCGCAATCGTTTGTACAGAAATATGCAGGCGAAATGTTTATTTGTACACAATTAGGGGCGCCGCCAGAACGAAAACAAAGTGGGAGGGCAGTCTACATGGAAGCCCCCTACCATGCCTAATTCAATCACAAATTGTCGCAATCCTATGTACGTCGTTTGTACAGAATTGTGCAGGTAAAAGTTTCGTTTGTAGACAATTAGGGGCGCCGCCAGAACGAAAACAAATTGGGGGCTGTCTAAGTGGTAGCCCCCCACCATGTCCAATTTAAGCACAAAATTTTCGCAATCCTTTCTACATCGTTTATACAGAAATGTGCAGGCGAAATGTTTGAACAAAATTAGGGGCGCCGCCAGAACGAAAACAAAGTGGGGGCTGTCTAAGTGGTACCCCCATGTCCAATTAAATCACAAATTGTCGCAATCATTTGTACTTCGTTTGTACAGAAATGTGCAGGCAAAATGTATGTTCGCACACAATTAGGGGCGCCGCCAGAATGAAAAAAATTGGGGGCTGTCTAAGTGGTAGCCCCCACCAACATGTCTTATTCAATCACAAATTGTTGCAATCGTTTGTACTTCGTTTGTGCAGAAATGTGCAGGCAAAATTTTCGTTTTTTACACAATTAGGGGCGCCGCCAGAACAGAAAAAAATGGGGGCTGTCTAAGTGGTAGCTCCCCACCATGTCCAATTCAATCACAAGTTGTCGCTTTCGTTTGTGCATTGTTTGTACAGAAATGTGCAGGCGAAATGTTTGTTTGTACACAATTAGGGGCGCCGCCAGAACGGAAACAAAGTGGGGGCTGTCTAAGTGGTAGCTTCCCATCAACATGTCCAATTGAATCACAAATTGTCGTAATCGTTTGTACTTCCTTTGTACGGAATATGCAGGAGAAATGTTTGTTTGTACAAAATTAAAGGCGCCGCCAGAACGAAAACAAAGTGGGGTGTGTCTAAGTGGTAGCCCGCGACCATGTCCAATTCAATCACAAATAGTCGCATTCGTCTGAACGTCGTTTTTACAGAAATATGCAGGCGAAATGTTTGTTTGTACACAATTAGGGACGCCGCCAGAACGAAAACAAAGTAGGGTGCTATCTAAGTAATACCCCCCCCCCACAATGTCCAATTGAATCACAAATTGTCGCAATCGTTTGTACGTCGTTTGTACAGAAATGTGCAGGCGAAATGTTTGTTTATACACAATTAGGGGTGCCGCCAGAACGGAAACAAACTGGGGGCTCTCTAAGTGGTAGCTTCCCACTAACATGTCCAATTGAATCATAAATTGTCGCAATCGTTTGTACTTCGTTTGTACAGAAATATGCAGGCAAAATGTTTGTTTGTACACAATTAAAGGCGCCGCCAGAACGAAAACAAAGTGGGGGCTGTCTAAGTGGTAGCCCCCGACCATGTCCAATTCAATCACAAATTGTCGCAATCGTTTGTACATAGTTTTTACAGAAATGTGCAGGCGAAATTTTCTTTTGTACATAATTAATGGCGCCGCCAAAACGAAAACAAAGTGGGGCTGTCTAAATTGTAGCCCCCACCATATCCAATTCAATCTCAAATTATATATAACGGTTGTACATCATTTGCACAGAAATGTGCAGGCGAAATTTTCGTTTGTACACTATTAGGGGCGCTGCCACAACGAAAACAATGTGGGGGACTGTATAAATGGTAGAAACATTAATAAAAAGTGTCACATTTATGGAGTATTTTTCTAACAGGACTTTGTTCACACTATTGTGTGGTTTGGTATGTTCACACTATGGTGTGATTCACTATATTGATCTTATTCTAACGATGATGGAATTAAATGTTTTTCTTCTTTTGTTTTTTTATATTTATATTTATACTTACAATCATTATTGCTGAGTTAGTTTATTAAACTCGGCTCTTATTATTAAACTTATTCATTATTTCTTACGTGAGCTGATTCCTTATGAGAGATTTTTTTTTTTATTTCTATCTTTCGCAGAAACCGTTATTCTCATCTCGTACAGGAAATTGATAAGTGGAAGATATAACAAATTCAGAAAGTAGACTGTTAAAGGGAAAATAATAACACAGTATTTTGTTTTATTGGATCATCTTCATTAAGCTCATTTTGCAGAAACTATAGAATGCATGGTGAAGTATTTTGGTGCATTCAGCATTCTGATTTACGAGTAGAGTTGCTAACTGGCCGGTATTTGCTGTGATTTTGATTAAGGCCGGTGACCGGTACAAACTTCTTATTAGCCCCCTTCTGACCGGTATTTTGCAATCTGCAATCCAGAATATAACATTGAACATCGAAATTTTTCAACAGGGCCTTTACAAACACAAATTTCCGTTGCATTATACATTATCGATATTTTTTTAATGTATGGCAGTTTCTTTTATTTACTTAACATAAGAAATTTGATAACACTTATATTTTATTGTAAAAGAATTTTACATTTACTGAGAGTAGAAAATGACTTTTTAAAGCAATTTCCTTTGTTTGCAGTGTAAGTTTATAGAGTAAATTTCATTTTATGAATCAACTATTGTTACCTAAAGATAAATATCCAGTATTATTCATCTGTTTCGATAATTTTAAACAAGTGGCAATTGCTGGTAAATACAATAACGATCAATACAGTCTTCAGTTTCTCATTTGTATAGAGAATTTTGAGGGTGTGCTGGTAATTTTGTTTTCCTGAGTTGGCAACCTATTTACGAGGTTTTGTTTCAACTCTGCTACGTAGTGGCTCCGTACTGACACTCCGCATGTAAATAAGTATGCAAGGCTACCATACGCCCCGCTTTCTTAAAATTTGTCCCGGTGTGCAGAAATTTTAATTCTTGTCCTGTTTTATTATTATTATTATTATTATTATTAATTACATATCAAAATTTCTGAAAAGATAATAAAATCGACGTATTCCTTTTGCTTTCAATTCTGACAATACTATAGGAACAATTTCATTCTAATCTTTATTATTATTCCAAACGCTGCTTCCCCGGATATAACATGCAATGTTTAAATCCTCCTAAGTAGCACTCTTATCACTAAAAGTAAGAATGTATACCCCGAGGTGGCAACAAATTCTTGTGACGTTGCAGACCAGCCCCGAAAACACATTTTTTTCTGCTTCAGAAAAACAATTATGCAAATTGCTTTCTTTTAGTTCGCATTTTATTTTAACAAAAATAAATCAGTCTATTGAAATTTGGAAACAACTTCATAAATCTGGATTTCTTTCTTTATAGACATGTAGAGCATGTAAAGGTGGTATGTGTAATGATATTGAAAATATAATTTTTGCCTAAATATTGTATGTTCACTGATTGCATTTATATTGTACAACAGCTTCTAGCTTCTATAATAATTTTTAGCACTGTTGATTAAGTATGGACTATATTAATACATTATTTTAAGTTGTATAACTAGTGCGATACTGTAGTAGAATTCGAAAGATAAAATTAATACAAAATGCAATATTTACTACTAATTTGTAAGATGTCACGTTTTTTCTGTTTTCAAAAAGTATGGTAGTCTTAAAGTATACTAAACCATACAAAATAAATTGTACTGTAAATTGTACCCCTCTGATAGTGCTCTCAAACGGGTCGGGTCGTCACATTCTTCACTTTTTTTCTATACGGAATACTATAAGGAGCTTTGTTGTAGAATTCAATTCGAAGTTGGTGAATGAATGATAATTGTGACTAATTGAAGCTGAAATACTAATAAAATTTTAATTTAATCCTATATTAACTAATTGACATTGTAATTGTAATTAATATTACTACTGACTTTTCTCCTTTCTGCGTTTTTATGTCAAGTTAAATGTCACATTGAGTTAAATTGAAAGGAAATATTTAGTTAACGTCCCACGTTACGCACCAACGCTAAGAGAGACGGTGATGATGAGAAATAATTGAAGTGGTTGAATGAAGAAAGTGGGAGGAAATGGGAGAACAACGAGAAAACCCATGCGCACGGTGTTTGTCCACCAGAAAACTTACTTGGCACGAGCTGGAATCAATACCCATGGACCTTCGAGTCAAACATCTGCCTTTGGGCAGGATACATTATTATTATTATTTTATTATTATTATTATTATTATTATTATTATTATTATTATTATTATTATTATTATTATTATTATTATAACTTTAAGAGTGCCCAAGAAAGTTCCGCCGCCTTTTCACCAACACCTTCGAACATTGATATGTAACCTAAGACGTACCTGGAATATCAAAAATCGTCTCCATCAGCCTCGACGAGCTTCTGCCGACGTTCTGGAAGGCTATGGATTCCATCGCAGTCGAACTTGGTGGGACGTGAAGTGAAGAAGGTATCAAGTGCATATTGAACCTCTACTAGCGATTTGAATTGGCGTTCTCCAAGGTGATTGTCCAAGGAATGGAACAGGTGATAATCGGACGGTACAATGTCCGTGGAGTATGGCGGATCCAATAGTGTTTTCCATCCAAGGCCCTTTGGGATTCAGAACTGCTGGATTCAGACAGTACATAATGACAGTACACAGTTGCATTGATGATCTGACCAGCTGTTAGCAGTTCCCGATGGACGATCCCTCGAGCAGTCCACAAAATGCACAGGAGAACCTTATTCTGGTGTAGCGCTGGCTTGGGCTGTTTTTGAACCGGTTCATGGGATGCTAACCAACAATCACGGCGCCGTGGAGCTTCGTACAGGACCCACTTCCCATCACATGTCAACACCCTGTCCAGAAATTGCTCCTTCCTCAGACGAGATACCAAAGAAACACAGGTGTCTGCTCGCGTTGCTTTCTGGCTCCAAGTCAAATCATGTAGGACCCATCAACCCAAGTTGCAGTGCGTCCCAAGTTGATGGTGGTGGTGCCGAATGGTTTCTCCACTCACACTGAAATGTAGTACCAGTTCCTCACATGTCTGTCTTGCCTCAATTGCTGCCTGAAGATCTGTATTTTGAACATCTGTTTGTCTTCCGGCACGTGGTGCGTCTTCGAGTGTTTCGTTACCGTCCTTAAACCGTCATACCACTGCACTCTCCGCGTAGTCACGACACCGTCACCAAAGGCCTGTCATATCTTCCGCCCCGCGGAGCAGCAATTTGAACTCGTACAGCAAACAAGCCCTTATGACGCTCTGTGAAGGCCCCATGTTCACTCAGTCCTTACGCACGTTCACGGTGTATCTGAACAGCCACAACCAAGTAGTATGTTTTATATACTAACTAGTGTTGCTCACGAGACCAGGTTTCGGGCATTCTCGTCTCGAAAATGTGTCGTGAAGGTAGTCTCGTCTCGAAAAGTGCATATGTTTCTATTGAAAGAGCTCTGTCTCATCTCGTACCCCTTCATGAAAATTCTGTCTCGTCTCGTCTCGTCCAACAACTGACCTTGGTCTTATATCCATTCGCATTCAACTCACGGTGTGAGGGGTAATTGAACTCAGACCTCCACAAAGAGACAGAACTTTCTTGGTCACCTTCAGATTATTATTATTATTATTATTATTATTATTATTATTATTATTATTATTATTATTATTATTATTATTATTATTATTATTGCTGCGGTAGTGATTTGACTTTCACCGCAATAAAATACTTGCTAATTTTATATAACGTTGCAAATATCTTCTAGATAAATTAATCAAGAAAAAAATAAAAGGTAATTCCCTTCAGAATGATATTTCAGTGCAATTAGTTCCTTATGATTCTATCAGACAGCAACGCTGTTTTTAAATAGAAAAATCGGAATGTTAACGTGATGAAATTTTTGTTTGTTACAAAGCAAAAAATATTAAAAGAAGTTCTATATACATTCCTTACTAGAAAATAATGTTGTCTTCAGAACTTTTATTCTTTTAGTCTTCAGAACTTGTCTTCAGAACTCAGTCAAATTTTATTTTGACTTTCGAAGTAGATTGCCTAAATTTTAATCTTGGAAATTTGGATGTGGAGTAAAATAAAGAAGGTTAGCAGGATAGAGAGGAAAACGAATTAGGAAATGCTGAAAAAATGCAAGAGACGAGAGCAATATTAGACGATATAAGGAAGCGAAAAAATGGACGGATCCCCAGGTTCGGTCTTGCTAAGGGATTGCATTCTGAGAGATGTAGTAAAGGGAGTATAATCAGGAGAGCGAGAGTGTGTAAGAAGGTTGCAATTGATAGATTGTAATAAGGAGGGTGGTACTTTATGTTGGGTTGCGGGGCAGATATTAGCGGGAAATTGCAAAAATGGAAGCTTCTTACCTAGTTCACGGAAACTGGCCTGTCATTAATGACAGAACACTGAGGAGGAGGAGGAGGATAATTATACTACAAATAAAAAAGCCGAAACAATGGTTTATGCATAAGAATTGGTCATATTAAGACTATTCATGGCTTTGGATTAATTGTTTTAACAAAAGAGACACTGACCAAGGCTTACAACTTTACTTTATTTTAAATTATAATTTGTAACTGTTTCTGATATCTAACATATCCTTCTTCAGATACGATCGAAATTAATGAAAATACCTATTTTTATTTTTTTTCATTATTTTCGATCGTGTCTGAAGAAGGATATGTTAGATATCCGAAACAGTTACAAATTATAATTTAAAATAAAGTAAAGTTGTAAGCTTTGGTCAGTGTCTCTTTTGTTAAAAGAATTGGTCAGCATTTTTTTCTGGTTGCAGTTTTGTAAGGTTCTAGCTCTCTCAAACTGGTTAGATTGTAAGGTCAGGTCACTCGGGTGGGTTGTCGGGTTAGGTCACCTCGGGTCGGTTCACTCTGGTCACTTTTGGTCGGATCAATCGGGTCAGCTCGGGTCGGGTTGTCGGATCGGGTCAGTCAATTAGTGTCACGGGTGGGGTCGGGTCGGTCTTCAACACATATAATTTCCACGAAAATTACAATATACAACGGTTTATACCTCATTGGACTTCCAATGAAACATTTTCAATGATGTGTACATCATGTCGTCATTTTTGTATGAGGGAATTTCTAGAGGGATTTTGTGGGAATTTGATGCAGTGTAGATTCATGCGTGTATATGTATATGATACCTTACAGGATACAAGATGTCGAGGAAGTGTGTAAATAAACCGGGTAATTTCTGTTATGTATGTGGGGAGCTGATATTTAAATCACAACGTCGATGTTTTACTCCACATGTGAGGAAGTGTTATCAGTTATATTTTGATTGCTGTGTAGGAGACCAGGATAAGAACTGGGTTCCTCACTACATTTGTTGTATTTGCGTGAAACGTCTGACTGGGTGGGCAAATGGTGGACGAAACATAAACTTCGCAGTACCGATGATCTGGAGGGAACCAAAAGATCATTCTTCAGACTGCTACTTTTGTATGACACAGATAAAAGAAATAAGCAGTAAATCTAATCACACAGTACAGTGGCTGGCCAGTACCCTAATTTGCCATCAGCAATTAGGCCAGTTCCAAACAGTGCAGAATTACCTGTACCAGTACCTCCTCCTCATGTTACGGTAAGTGAGGATTACGTACTTGAGGCAACTATTGAAGTTCCAAATGAAGAAGATAATCCTACTTATGTAGGAAGCACATCTACATCGGATCCCCATCTGATAACTCCGGGTGAACTAAATGACCTCGTACGGGATTTAAAACTCTCCAAGACACAGACAGAACTTCTTGATTCTAAACTTAAGGCTGGAATCTGCTCCATCGTGACACTAAAGTGTGTATTTTTCGAAACCTTCATACAGAGTTTCAAAACTATTATTCTCAAGAAAATGATTTAGTGTATTGTAATAATATCTGTGCTGTGATGGATACACTTGGAAATGCACATATAAGTACAGAGTGGAGATTGCTTATTGAGTCTTCGAAAACTATTTTTAAGGCTGTCCTTTTGCACAATGGCAACAAATTTCCTTCAGTGCCTTTGGCTTATGCAAATAATATGAAGGAAACCTATGAAAACATCGAAATAGTGTTAGAAAAAAATCAGTATGAGAAATACAAGTGGACCGTTTGCTGTGATTTACAAGTCATTTCTTTGTTAATGGGTTTGCAGCTCTGTTATACGAAATATTGTTGTTTCCTCTGCGAATGGGAGAGCAGGAACAAAGCGGAACATTACATCAAGAAGGAATGGCCAAAGCATGTATTAACTCCTGGACAGAAGAATGCTGTTTATTCCTCACTGGTGAGCCCTGATTAGATAATTCTACCTCCTCTTCACATAAAGTTGGGGATCTTCAAAAACTTTGTTAGGGCAATGGACAAAAGTAATGCAGGATCTTGTTACCTCAAGGAAAAAATTCCTCGGGTTAGTGACGCTAGGGATTTTTGTAGACCCCCAAATAAGATGTTTGATTCGTGACCAAAAATTTGAGGATCTCTTAACTCTGGTTGAGAAAGCAGCTTGGTGTCCATTTAAATGTTTAACAGAGAATTTTTTAGGAAACAAGAAAGCCCCAATTTACCGTGAAATTGTGAGTGATTTCCGGCAATCATTCAATGAAATGGGTTGCAACATGTCCCTTAAAGTTCACTTTCTAGACTCCCACCTGCATTTCTTTCCTGAAAACCTTGCTGCTGTTAGTGATGAGTAGGGGGAACATTTTCATCAGGACATTTCCTCCATGGAAAAGAGATACCAGTGACAGTGGAGTTCAAACATGCTAGCTGATTACTGTTGGACACTTAAAAGAGATGTTCCTGAAACCAAACACAGAAAAAAAATGAAATGAAATCTTTAAGTTTTACGTCCCACGGTTATGCCGGTGAGGCTGAAGGAGACGGTGATAATGAGAGACGAATGAAAATGGTGGAATGAAGACATTGGGAGGAAACGGGAGAACCCCGAGAAAACCCACGAGCACGGTGTTTGTCCACCACAAAGTTCACTTGGCGCGGGCTGGGATCGAACCCGGACCCCAAGCACCAGAGGTGAACGCTCTACCACTGAGCCACCGCGCACCCCGAACCAAACACAGAAGAAAGTCGACAACTAAAACATATTAGTTGAGGTAAGTAAGTGTCCATTTATTAAGAAGATACCACTCACTTCGTTTGTATTATTTATTAAGTAGATATAAAATTGTGACACGGTGTATACATCATTGAAAATATGTATTGTTTCAAATCCAATAAGATATAAACCGTGCTTATATATTGTAATTTTCGTGGAAGTTATATGTGATTTTATCTGCACTAATGAATATTGTAAAATGAACAGTACACATAGCATATTTTTTATATAAATATGTTCATTTCTCTAGATAGAATAATGCTATTCTTATGAAACTTAGAGGGCTTACTAAGTATAAATCAAGCTAACATACAATATAATTTGTGCGTTTATATACCTAAGGTACCCAAGCTACAAGTATGAAAATGGTTTAAAAAAAGAAAAAGAAAAGAAATTTGAGGGGAAATTTTCCGAAAACACCTCTGTCACGGGAAAACTGAGGGTGATGGAGAAAAACTGATTGCAGATACGAATTCTACGTGAAAACTTCTGTTAGAATCAGGCATTTTCTTCCGTATACCAGAGAAAAAGAATTTTTTTTCGACTAGTGTAATAGGTACTATTTTCAAACTCAGCAACCATTATTCAAACCAGTTAACATTGATCGCAGATATTAAAAATACTCACATCCGTATATTATTTATTACAAACGAAAATTTTACCTGCAGATTTCTGCACAAACGATGTATAAACGATCGCGACAATTTGTGGTTCAATCGAACATGGTGGGGCTAGCACTTAGACAACTCCCCCTTTTTTCGTTCTGTCCACGCACCTGATAGCGTAGAAAAAAACTTTCGCCTACGCATTACTGCTCAAACGATGTACAAACAACTGAGATAATTTTCTTTTGAATCGGACGTAAGGAGATACTACTAATTAGGCAGCCTATACTTTGTTATCGTTTTGGCGCGCCCGCAATTGTGTACAAACGAAACTTTTGCCTGCAAATTTCTGTACAAAACCGTACAAACAAGTGCGACAGTTTGTGGTTGAATTCGACATGGTGGGAGGGCTATCAATTACAGAGCCCATACTTTGTTATCGTTTTGGCGGAGCCACATTTATGTGCAAACGAAAATTTCAGCTGCACATTTATGTACAAAGGCGTAAAAACAAGTGCGACAGTTTGTAGTTGAATTGAACATGGTGTGAAGGCTACCATTTAGACAGCTCCCCCTTTTTTTCGTTCTGGTGGCGCCCCTAATTGTGTATAAACGAAACTCTCCCCTGCACATTTCTGTATAACTATATTCAAACGATTGCGACAATTTGTGCTTAAATTGGACATGGTGGGGGGCTACCATTTAGACAGCCCCCACTTTGTTTTCGTTCTGGTGTCGCCCCTAATTGTCTACAAACGAAAATTTCGCCTGCATATTTCTGTACAAACGATGTACAAACGATTGCGACAATTTGTGATTGAATTGGACATTGGGGGGGGGGGGGCTATCACTTAAACAGCCCCCCACATTGTTTTCGTTCTGGCGGCGCCCTTAATTATGTACAAACAAAAATTTAGCCTGCAAATTTTTGTACAAACGATGTAGAAACGATTGCGACAATTTATTCTTGAATTGGACATGGTGGGGGGCTACCATTTAGACAGCCCCCACTTTGTGTTTGTTCTGACGGTGCCGCTAATATTGTACAAACGAAAATTTGGCTTCCCCATTTCTGTACAAACAATGTAGAAACAATTGCGACAATTTGTGATTAAATTGGAAAAAGGGGGGCTACCATTTAGACAGACCCCACTTTGTTTTAATTCTGGCGGCGCCCCTAATTGTGTACAAACGAAAATTTCGCCTGCACATTTTTGTACAAACGATGTAGAAACGAATGCGACAATTTGTGATTGAATTGGACATGGTTGGGGGCTACCCCTTAGAAAGCCCCCACATTGTTTTCGTTCTGGCGGCGCCCCTAATTGTGTACAAACAAAAATTTTGCCTGCACATTTCTGTACAAAGGTGTAGAAACGATTGCGATAATTTGTGATTGAATTGGACATGGTATCAGGGGTTAACATTTGGACAGTTCCCCACTTTGTTTTCGTTCTGGCAACGCCTCTAATTGTCTAAAAACGAAAATTTTGCTTGCAGATTTCTGTACAAACGATTGTGACAATTTCTGATTCAATTGGACATAGTGGGTGACTATCACTTAGACAGCCCCCACTTGTTTTCGTTCTGGCGGCGCCCCTAATTGTGTACAAACGAAAATTTGGCCTGCACATTTCTGTTCAAGCGATGTAGAAACGATTTCGACAATTTGTGATTGAATTGGACATGGTGTCGGGGGCTACAATTTAGACAGTCCCCCCACTTTGTTTTCGTTCTGGCGACGCCCCTAATTGTCTAAAAACGAAAATTTTGCTTGCAGATTTCTGTACAAACGATTGTGACAATTCCTGATTCAATTGGACATAGTGGGGGACTACCACTTAGACAGCCCCCCACTTGTTTTCGTTCTGGCGGTGCTCCTAATTGTGTACAAACGAAAATTTGGTCTCTACATTTCTGTTCAAGCCTTGTGGAAACGATTGCGACAATTTGTGATTGAATTGGACATGGTGGGGAGGCTACCATTTAGACAGCCCCCGTTTTTTTCTTTCTGGCGGCGCCTCTAATTGTGTACAAACGAAAATTTCGCCTGCACATTTCTGTACAAACGAAGTAGAAACGATTGCGACAATTTGTGATTGTATTGGACATGGTGGGGGCTACCACGTAGACAGCCCCCACTTTGTTTTCGTTCTGGCGGCGCCCCTAATTGTGTACAAAGGAAAATTTCGCCTGCACATTTCTGTACAAACGAAGTAGAAACGATTGCGACAATTTGTGATTGAATTGGACATGGTGGGGGGCTACCACGTAGACAGCCCCCACTTTGTTTTTGTTCTGGCGGGGCCCCTAATTGTGTACAAACGAAAATTTCGCCTGCACATTTGTGTACAAACGATTGATACCATTTCCTATTGAGTCTGATAAGGGGGGGGCTGTCTAAATAGACGTCTCCCTTTCACCTCAACTGTAATTCTTCCTCGAAAAAATCTATAATCAACACTGTCAGTAGCTACGTCCTCGACTAATATACCTTTACAAGTACAGCTTTATTTTAGTATATTTTTCAACAGTTAACCAATTTAAAACTATCGCAAACAAGAATATGTAGTCAACTTGTTAAATACTTCGCTCCGCAGGAACCCGTTCAGCGCGTGCAACAAGCAAAACAACATGTTTGGCGTCTCACAAATGACAAAGAAAAAAAAAAAGAAAAGCAAAAGCAGCACGGCAGTGCCTTATCGCAGTCAGAGCTGACAACATAGTTTCGGTCGTCACATACGCCAATGGACCTACAAGCGGTGTACAAGAGTTATATAGTTACAATATACGTTGTGCCACAGTAGCGCTACAGGCGGAATGTGCACGAACTACAAATGAATATGGTTCTTACAGGTATCAGTCACTGTTGAACCCTCTTTACATTCTACACATCCTTTTTTCTCCCACTTTTTGACCTTCACAAGCAGAAGTACCAGGCTTTCCGAGTTCACAACCATAAACTGTTTGTGTACAGAGTACGTTTTCAGTTCTTCGAATGACTCTGCGCGCGAAGAACAGGGGTGATGATCGGGCTACGGAATACGGCAGTCAGAAACACCCGGTTGCAATAATAAATGTAAAATTCAAATATAGAGCCTTGACAATGCCGTGACGATGAATATATATATATATATATATATATATATATATATATATATATATATATATATATATATATATATATATATATATATATATATATACGTATAACGAGGAAGGATCACTTACAGTGACCCTCCTAATAACATCTAAAATAATTGGTTGAAAAATATGAAATTTGATAGGAAAAGGGATGGAAATAGTTTTATATACTATCACCAGAATAGCAACGTTACCAACCCAACATAAAGTTTGATTCTTTCAAACGACACTATTTCTAATTATTATATATTTAAAATGTACATGTAAAATAAAAACTAACATACCGCATATAACATTCAGTTCACAAACTAAGAACGTTGATTTCGATGTCGCCTCCATTTCTAATTTTTTGATGTCTGCTTTCTGAATAAATTTGGTTGTATTAAATCAATTAGTACTTGGAATGTGTTTGTCTTCCTGACGAATGGTTGGACAGGGTGAATGTATAAAGAAATTTCGATAAACCAATGTCCATAACCATGTCGGTCCCGGCGTCCCACACAGGGAACATAAAATATGACGACATTATTGTTTCTTTTGAACTTTAAAATCAGACTGGCAACATTGAAAACTTTGTTTACAAGGGATGATCCATCTATGATTATCCCCTGTAAACAGTTTTCAATGTTGCCAGTCTGTTTTTAAAGTTATAAAGAAATAATAATGTCGTCATATTTTATGTTCCCTGTGTGGGACGCCGGGACCGACATGGAAAATAACTATCCCCTCTACCTTTCACTGTTGGCTTATCAAACCCCCATATACACTTGGGATGAATGGACTACTCGATAGGCCGCTAACACATAGGCCTGTATTGCAAGTAGTACATATGTTTGTAGTTATTGCAAAGACAAGCAGTAATAGATGCATTCTGATATTTAATAATCCTCTATTCTACATGCATGGTACATAAATAGAAAACACTGTTCAACTAATTCCAGTTTTTAAATTACTAGAAAGAGGGTAACTGGTCTCTATTGATTTTTGTATGCCAAATATCTCATAGCTCAGGTTTGAGAATAAATCGACTGCTTATGTTTTGTATATAATGTAATAGGGCTTCATAATATTGATTTTGATAATGAACCTAAAATAAAATCGTATTCTAATCAAAATATACAAGACAACCCCGAAAGGCAATCTTTGAAATCCCGTAATCCTCTTATAATTGCAGGGAAAATTTTCTTCTTTTTCACTTTTCTCTTTCCTTTAGCAGGTTCAGATTTCTTGAAAAAATGAAATAACATTCTTTATTTAAACGTATCACAGATGTGTTCTTTAAAATAAAGGAGGCAGATGATTAATGAAAGTGAATGATTGTAAAATTACATTTTTCGTACTGTCCCATGAGGCGTCGAGCACAGGACCATATACACGAAAGACTCACGCTCTAGCGATTAGACCAGCGAAGATAATTTCCATATTTTTTGAGTGGAAACGTATTTGAAACCTTGGTTGAAACTCCAGAAGAAAATTTACGAATCATACATTTAAACATAAATTTGAAACAAACGCATTCATGGTAAAGTTTGTTCAACTTAAATCAATCCTTGATTCAAACTTACAAGATTTCTAACGATTCTCTAAACCAGTGTTTTGCAATCTTTGACTTATGGCTATGTTCTGCTAATACACCCAAGTTTATATAGTCTTATATAGATGAAATATATTATTTTTGAGATTTTGAAATAACGCGTTATAAGTAGGGATGGCCAGAACCGGTTCCTGGTGTAACCGGTTTTAGGGCCTGAACGGATCCAGTTCCAGAAGATCCGGTTCCGGAAACGGTTTTTCGAATCCAGGTCTGGAACTGGTTCTTCGGATCCAGATCTAGAACTGGTTCCCAAGATTTGGTTCTAGAACCGGTTTTTCGGATCTAGGTCTGGAACCGGTTCCGGAACCGAGCCTGAAAACCGAATCTCCAAGAACAGGAACCGGTTCCGCTGGAACCGAAACTTTCTGACTATTCCTACGCTAAACCCGAGCTGCTGGTAGGCTGTGGACAGTGTACTAGATGAAATGGTGAAAGCGACAGGCAGGCGCCTAGGTGGCGGCTGCTTGTCTCATTTGGCTAAATAAACTGGGTAACTGGCAAACTCATTGGCTAAACAGGCAAACTGACCAACTCATTTGGTTAAACAGCCACTGGTGAACCAAACTTTTTTTCTGGGGGCACAAGTGTGTCTGGGCGGGGAGGGCACAAGCGCATGGTCCTCTTTGCAGTGTTTTGAAGGTGAACTTTGTGCCTCCTTTACGGGTGTTTGGGGGGTTTTGGATCCATGTCTGGAACCGGTTCCTCAGATCCGGTTCTGGAACCGGGTTTTCGGATCCATGTCTGGAACCGGTTCCTCAGATCCGGTTCTGGAACCGGGTTTTCAAATCCAGGTCCGAACCGGTTCCAGAATCTCCAAGAACCGGTTCCTCGCGGAAGCGGTTCCGCCGGAACCGGAACTTTGTGGCCATCCCTAGTTAAAAGTGTTGGATGAAATGAAATGAACCAAACTGTACAAATAGTATGTATGTATATAAAGCATTCTTGATTTATTTTTCTCCTTTTTTCTCTTTATGGACGACATTTTTGTTAAACTTTTAACAACTTTAAATGAGTTCGAAAGTAATTTAAGAACACATTGTTCAATGTAAAACTTCAGGTACACAAACATGCATACTCACACACACATACACACACACATAATTATATATATAGCGATCTTTATAAGATATAATATATAAACATCCTACCTGGATGTTTATCTCCAGACTTTGCCAGTGGAGGTTCTGTAATACATAGGAAAAAGCAGGATAAGAGAAATGAATCACATATCTTCCTCGCAAAATTTAAATGAATACTATTAAATGCTCCGTTTTTACTACAGTGTTTTATTTCATTGAAATAATAACCAAAACAAGTAAATCTAACAGAAAACGTCATTAAAGGTAGATTAGAAATAAATATAAGTAGGCCTTGCTGCCTGTAATGATACTTTTGAGAGAAGCATAAGCTTTATCAACGTACTGTGCCAGGTGTCCAATTATGGCATGGTTCGCTGTCTCTTAAGAACACCTGTGATGTTCTTTAGCAATATTTGAGCACTCACTTACGAACTCCAATATAGGAAGTAAAACCTTGGAGACATTTTCGACATCATTCAATGATGCGATTGGTTGTCATTACGAATGCCTTTCAGTAGTCTGTTCGCAGGATTCTGTTACTGGACGCCCATTACGTGTGGCAAATATCTGAGGTTGAAATGGAACCTTTAAAAAAGAAATGTACCATTTGAAAATTTTGCCAAGGTCAATGGTATCTTACTCATACACGAACATTATTTTCTTGTAAATTTCATTCGCGATCGCATTGCGCACAAACTACTCGTCTTGTCTCTTCACAATTTCAAGGATGTAACTCACTCCACAACTTTTCTCAATAATTCACGTTCTGCTGTTTGAAGTACACCCAAACGAACAACTGTCGATTACAGTGCGAAATCCAAAGAACTTTTTTTTTTTCAATTTTTCCTTCCTAGGTCAGTGTGTCACGAAAAAAAATAAGGACTTTATTTGTTCATCCACCATCTTGTACGCATATATGATATTAAAAAAATGAGTATACTTGATATGAAGTTAGTGTTAAAGTAGCTTCTTAATGAATGTGACAAGTGCATTATTTAACCTTTGGATGTCATAGCTAATGATTTACTATTAAAGTAGTTGAATGAATGCCATGTCATGGGCGAAAAGAAGTTTATAGAATAGTCTTTTATCCTGAAGTTACCTTTAATAATTCAGATATGTTACGATTTCTTACTTGGTAATTCTTCAACACGATATTTGCTCAACATTTGAAGTCGATGTATTATCCCTCAGCTTGGTTTCAAGTTTCCTTGGTTATCCGTTCATTCTCCCTTCATCAAATAGTGTTTTATGCTCTTCGTTAGTATATTGTCATACTATTAGTTATGTAAATATGATAAAACTCAGGAGGAAGCAATTTTCCAGTAGATATTCAGAAATGAACACACCAGGAAGCTAATTCTATACACGAGTTTGATCAATAGCTCCACGGTTTATATTGTATTTTTGAAAACAAAATTATTTATAATTATTAGAACATAATAATAATTATATTGTGCTATTTTTGGTTCTGGTTAGTTTCTATTCCCTTGATTCCCATTAAAATTACGTGTATTATTATATATATGTGTGGGTGAGAGTGGAAGCTTTACACATATAAGCTATTTTGCAAAAGGACATTAATTTTCTTGGAGGGAAAATCGTTATACCGTGACTTTTCTATAACACTGCAGAAGTGCATTTCAATGCACTTTGTAGCCAAAATGTGCATTTAGTACAAGGTTTCCAATAAATATACCTCGACTCACTGATATGCTGAGAAGGTCCGTTGGGTTTGTTGCAAAATTTTAGAAAATAAAAGTAAGTTTAAGTTATTCAGACGATCCAGAAGTGCAGAATCTACACATTACATTTCATTATTAGTGAATCATTTAAGAATACTTTAAAATAAATTTTGGGACAAATTATACCACTCAATGACAGTATCATTGTGCATCCAGCTGACTGGTACTTAGATAATATTATATGGTAACTGGTAATATTATACTATTGTAATTTGTTATTATTATCATAACAAAACAAAAAGTAGGGTGGTAATATCATGAATATTCTATAAAATGTATAGTCTGTCAAAGAGATTAATAAAGTCTGGTTTAGTCAATTAATCAGACGCATATTCTGAAAATAATAAGTTTCATATTTCCTTTTGTATCGACAATTGCTTCGTTTCATATAAATAATAATAAAAAATCTTTTAACACAGCTGAAATAGTCATTGTTCACACGGAGAGAATAAGGAGGCAATATATCATGTTTAAAGCTAAAGAAGTGAGTGAAATAGACAAATAAACAAGAAAAAGCAACGCTTTCGGTGTTGCCCCTCTCAATATGAGTGAAATAAGAAGATACCGAAGAGTAATACTATTGGTAATACCCCTTTTAACGTCGTAACCAGCTTCTATGTAAATTCTTCCCTAAAGAGAAGCAGGAGGGCTCAGTGGAATTAGCTTACCTGTGATGCGTCGGGTCCCTGATTTTAACCCCGGCAAAGGAAGTTGCTGGTGGACAACACCGTGTTCGTAGGTTTGTTTCCTTCCACATATACATTCCACTAATTATTTCATAGTCATTCATTTGCGTTAGTCATCCGTCTCAATTAGCCTAACAAGCATAACGTGGGAAGTTAAACTCAAATAATTAGTTTCCTTTTCATTTGTTTCCTAAACTTGGACTCAAATACCATCAGCCCAATGGCAGAACTTTCTTTGTCTTTCTGCGATGAGCTTTTATAAGTCAAAAATATTCTGCAGAAGAAACAGTTGTGATTGTTAAAAATACGCTTTGCGCGACGTAAAAAACAGTTCGTATTTATGCGAGTCGTCCCTGCATGTAAGATATCTACACATAGAAGGGATGTTTTTACATTTTTCTGTTGGTTATATTTTTTTTCCTGTGGCTAATTTTCTGTACAGGTGCGGCAAATTTTCTGCGATAACATCGCAGATCGCGGCATGTTCTGCTATGGGGGCCATCAGTATTGTCATTAATACTTTGCGGTCTCGAAAGGAATAAATTTCACACTAGCATAGCTAGTTTTGGACATATTTTTCACGTTCCCATAACTCTCGTGACCAGGTGAGTAAAGTTGGACATATACGGCATTGAGGCGTTCCCATTCATCTCAACGACCTCGAAAACGAGGAATTCGATACTAATATTCGCTCATTTTCGAAATGTTGCCTCACACGTTTCCGCAAACCCACATTACAATCTGGTCCAAATTTACACTTGAATGGCCCCGGGAGTGTTACTACTTCTCTCAATCACTCCAAAACCTATGAATTTGTTTCTAATATAAGTAGTTTTGAAAATGTTAATTTTTATACCTCCCTTCAAGTGTCTATAACAATGCGGGCTAAAGTTGTACTTGAATCTTGTCAGGAATGTTACAGTTCATTTCAGTGACCCCGAAAACTATAGATTTAACACTAATATTCAGTGTTTTGGATAGTAACACTCTTCCTTTATGCATATATTTTGATCTGTAATTCCTTCCATGCCTAAATTCGAGAAAGGATTTTGTAGAATATTCGATCTCGTGAAGATATAACCTTGCGCTAAATTTGGTGGGTTCTCCTTCTATGCTAGGTCACTTCTTTTCTCTGCGGAAAGTTGATGACAGACACACACACAGACATTTTTTATTATAATTAAATACTAAACAAATCTATCAGATAAGTACGTCGAAGTAAGTGTTAAGTTACGTGATAATATAACAATACTTACGTGTATCTGGCCACTCTTGCATCATTTTTACACAAACAATTCTTTCATCGGGCTTTGATGCCAAAAATGTACACGGATCTAAAAAAAAAAAAAAAAAAACGATAAATTTATATTCGAGATTATAAAGGGATATATTAACTTAATTTAAATTGATATTTATAGCTCTATGTAACTGTAAACGATCAACTATCAGCAATAGATGGCAACACGTCTTCTTTATCTATTGAATATATTTTGTATGGAACGACAGTATTCAAATTAATACATTAAAATTCAAGAGACCAATATTCAACCTTTGACCGAATTAAAAAATGAAATAAATAATCTTAAAGTAATTGAGAAATTTTTTGATACTGTGACTTCTGGAAACATTTATGAGACAACTCAATTAGTTCGGTAATTTTACTTTACAATAACCAACAGTTTGATGTGCTGAGTGTGAACTGGTGTTGTGGTGGTGAAGAATGATGTGAGGATTTGTGTTTGCTTGAAACTATTTGTTGATGCCGTGTAACAACCAAATTGTTGTAAACTATTCAGCATTTATTGTCCTTCGATCATTTAAGGCTATGATTGCCACACATCTTGTACAGCGTGGTCCGGAAGTTCGCGTACCCCGTGGATAAGCTTGCATATGTGCATTATTTTTATTCATATTAGTTTCATTTTTTGTATATAGTTTAGTGGTTTTAGTGAATTCTTTGTGATTCTTTTAGCGATTTTTTGGTGAGTTTTAGTGAGTTGTGTTTGCATAGGCTGGCCACAGTGTCTTCAGTGTTCGTTTCAAGTTTTGTCTGTTCATTCGACAATGTGCTGTGAAGTGCAACTAGGCAAGCATATTCATTCATAGTTTTAGAAAAGCACATTTATTCATAGTTTTTAGAAAAAACACACATGTTAATTAATATACAATATTTACATGCTCTTAACGGTGTTTTAGAGTGCTACTCAGTTTATGTGTGACCGGAGACAAAGTATGATGGCTTAGCAAGCAACCATGTGGTTTAGCTAGCAAGCAAGGAACAATTACTGCAGAAAGAAGCTAAGTAATTCAATGTACGAACCTTTAAGTATTATATCATTATGTTTACATATGAACAAAGCATGTCATATTTATCATATTAACGCATGTACTTTTGAATAAGAATTGAAGCAAGTAACACCTAAAATATTCGTTAAGTCTTATTTCTCGTTCCTCCATGATATCTGGGTGAATCAGTAAAATGGGTTTAATCATACAGTTCATTAGCTGGGGATGTGATATGTGTAATTTATAAGTACAGTACATAAACATATCACCCCTTTATACATCATCACCCCGAATTGGTGTTTCCTGAAGGTTTTTAGGTTTTACCCACATTTGTTTAGAAACATTGCTTGGCATTCACTGGTAACATTGCTTAGCACTGTCCGGCAACATTGCTACCCATGTTCATTTGTTTTCTGCTGTTTCTGCATGTTAACAGTTATTACCTGAACAAGACGTATCCTGGCGGCTTGATTGGAAGAGGTTGTGCATCTTCACCAGCTCCCTTTGCCTGATCCCCAAAAAGTCTCCATCTGAGACACTAGACAATGCTTTCTGGGGTTTCATAAAGCAATAAGTAAGAAACACTCAAAATCACACAACTCAGGAATTACGAGCAGCTGTGGAACACGCCTTCACCCTCGTGACTCCGAAGTATCTCCGCAAAACATCTGCGAGAACTTGGCGCAGAATTCAGCTCTGTTTTGACATGGATGGCGATCATACTGATGTTTATGACTCTTAAGACTTCAAGGTAACTGTGTACAGACATTCTACATTCTACTATACTGTTGAAACTAAGGGGATACGCCCACTTCCGGATCACCCTGTATAACGGAAGAAACAAACAATTATTTGATTTGAAGTACTCCTCGCACAAACAGTTTTTGTAGGTTTCAACTCATTTTTGAGCCCCCAAAACATGGTTTTCTGTTTACGTTCGGGTTTATATGAATAGATGCAAGCTTCATTCTTTGTAATAATATAGTACACCAAAATTGAGTTACCCCAGTTGAATGTTTCTTGATATTTGTGTACATCAATTGACATGCGCCTGTATCCGAGATTTTGTGAGATTGTGTGAGATCCAACAGTTTAAAAGCTTTGGTACGTTCAGGTGACCATGCAATCATGTCCATTGCTTTCGTGTCAATGGCCAAGGATGGACAAATTTCAGGGTATGTAACATGCCGATCTCTCCCAATCATTTCACGCACAGTATCAACATTATCACCAATAACAGACGTAGAAGGACTGCTTTCACGATATTCGTCACTGACAAACGTGCGATCACGTCTGTATTCAGGAAACAAATTGTATGTAATTCTATTGAATAATGCTTCATCCCAAAGATACAAGTAAGTTACTTGATGCATTGTTTTCGGTCTTAAATTAAACTTTAAAAAAATCATTACCCGAAAGTAATAACAAGAAATTTCCGTACATCACACGGAACTATTTCTTCAGACTGTTGGGAAAAGCAAAGGAAGAGGTTCAAACATTCAATCACATAGGGATATATATATATATATATATATATATATATATATATATATATATATATATATATATATATATATATATATATATATATATATATATATATATATATATATATATGAAGGGTCGAGGGGAACACTATGATAAGTCCGAAAATCCGAGTAAAGAAAACCCATCCTGGGGAAGAATATGTTAAGTCCACGACCTTCTGGGGAAAACGCTGTTAAGTCGAGGTTATTGTTGTGTTGTATATACAGCTATCAGCATTGATATCGGCCATTTAAGAAATTACTTGTTCACAGTCTCCGTTCAGAAACGTGCTCTAGTTACGTGAAGTTTACAATAAAACGTGGGTTTCTTTAGTTGTTGTGGCCAGTGGTAATGATCAAAGCATGGATGATTCCCTGAGTGAAGAAGAATCTGCTCCACCTTCAACATCTAAGAAAAAACTTTCATATGGAAGAATTCGAGATGTAATGCAAAACTCAGACGACAGAGCCATGAGACCGGCTCAGAGTGCACCTGCAAACGACGTTTTGAGAAGTTTAATGATGTAGGAAAACAAGAAATCATTAGACGAATGAACGATATGGTGTCAAATGATGAAATTAACATATACCTGCCAGGCCTAATTGTAATAGTACTTGCGCAGAGATGTAGGCCTAGGAAAAACGAGAGTGAAGCGTCTTATTGTGATGCATCATATTCATACCGACTGCGGGTAGGGATGCGCACGAGACAAGATTTGAGACTGTCTCGACTCGAAAATGTGCTGTAAAAGTGATGTCTCGACTCGAAAAATATATATTTTTCTATTGGAAGAGCTGTGTCTCGACTCGAATTTTGTCAGGAAAATTCTGTCTCGACTCGACTCGAACGCATCCCTAACTGCGGGTGGTACAAGAAGGATAGACGGAGGAGGTCCTGTTTGTAAAGCTGCATTCACTTCATCTCATGGTATTGATCGCGGAAAAGTTGATGATCTTACGAAACATTTGAAAAATACTGGTAATCCTCGGCCTATGATGGTAAGTTTTAACGTACTACACGTTACAAAATAACTAACTTAACCTACCCTAACGTAAACAAGCCTACAAATGTTTAACTTAGCTTATAAACAGTGCTCTCAATCGGGTCGATTCCGACTCGAGCCGGGCCACTAGTTGGGGCAGCTCGAGTCATTGAGTAGATTCAGCTAGGGTTGTGTTACGGGTTGGTCGAGTCAGCTCGGATCAGGTTAGGTCAAACATTTTTGTTTTGGTTCGGTTCAAGTTGACCCAAAAGCCAACCGGAACCTTACCCGAAACAAAAATGTTCGAACCAACCTGACACGTGACCCGATCCGAGCTGACTCGACTGACCCGTAAGACGACCCTAGCTGACTATCCATGACCCGAGCTGACCAACCAGTGACTTGAAAAGAGCTGGGGACCGCGGTGGCTCAATGGCGTTCACCTCTGGTGCTTGGGACCTGGGTTCGATTCCGGCCTGCGCCAAGTGAACTTTGTGGTGGACAAACACCGTGTGCGTGGGTTTTCTCGGGGTTCTCCCGTTTCCTCCCACTTTCTTCATTCCACCATTTCATTTATCACTCATCATCACCGTCTCCTTTAGCCTAACCGGCATAAGCGTGGGACGTAAAACTAAAAGTTTTCATTTTTCATTTTTGAAAGCTGACCCGATTCGGGTCAGAATCGACTCGATTGACAGCACTACTTCTATATGCTGTCTCTAACTTATCTTGTTTTCACCTCAACTAATTTTAAAAGCATAACTCATCTAGGCTTATCATTCCTGGAGATATCTCAAGAAAAATATGCAGATTTGCAGTCACTGTAAAACTATTTCTCTTTAAAAGCAGTGGAGTACTACACAAACCTTCCAAAGGCACAGTAAATCAAGAAACCACCATTGAAAAGACTTCATAATATGTATATCCTGACCAACGAACGAGTGCGGGCGGCCGGTTTTGGAACTAAAATACAAACAACAGTGTTTCTAACCGGATTACTTGTAATTAATCTATCACAGTTGTTTTTGCCCTGTTCATAATAAACCACTTCACGCATATGTTCAAGTTAAGACAAACACAATTTCAAAAGTTATGTAAATTATTTTCAGAACATTTTAAGGGACTGCAAAAAAGTACATACACCCTCCATATTTATTTGGCAATAACTTGCGAATAAACTAACCTCAGTGTTGTACAAAGGAACACTGAGAACTTCGTAGCATTAGAGTGTAAGGAATTCCTATTTCATCTGTTAACAAAACCTCGAAGTTCATCTTTGTGAATCAAAGTTATCTTTCGCAACTGCGCTTTCATTGTTTAAAGCAAGTTTTATTATGTAGTTTTGAGATAAGGCGTTTTCGAAATTGCTACCAATTTGAACCATGTGATCGATTGATTGACAGTACCTTCAGTAAGAAACTAACATTGAGATCATTTTCGGATGTGCTGCAAAAGACTGGTGACAGAGGAACTGATAATCTAACCGCCTCCGAAGGAGATTTGGATCCGCCCCTAATTAAGATGGTAGATAAAGATAACTTTCTCTGATATCTAACCTGTCATTATTTAGCATGGTTTGGTAATTTAAAAATCCAGTATTTCTACCATATTTTGAAAAATTTATTTAAAAGAAATAAACCCAATGTTACATTGGGGGGAGTAGGAGAGCGATTAAAATTTAAATTGGGGAGCCTGACAATTGATTTCTTATAGCCCCAGTGAAATTCAGAAAAAAACGAATTTCATATTAAAAAAGAAATACAAAATACATGTTCATGGTAACTCTTACATTCATTATGTTATTATAAAGTTAATGGTACTTTTGAAATTGATTAGAGTGAATAGATATGTATTTAAGTAACAAAACCACTTGCGTAAGCTTTTCAAATTATCAAGTTAGAAGAACTAAGTTTGTCTTCCATTGCCATCTCATTGCTCAAAGATACCGGCGATGAAACAATTGGCCGGAAATCATGCGGCCGCTTCTTACATCAAATCATGAAGAAGAAGATAAGTGCCAATGTTAGGTACGTAAGTTCAGTTTTTTAAGGACCCCCTCTTGGAACTATACGTAGCAAATTTTAGTACTTACACTTGAAATAAAAACACAGCTGTTTAAAGACGATTGATTGCCTTTGTCTTTGAATTTCATATGTGTACACAGGATTTGTTAAACAAGACCGTACATCTGATATGTTTGAACTATATGCAACTTATGCTCACGGGCTAAACTCAGTCTTCTGAAGTCAAATTCTGAATTCAAAGAAATTCAGAGGAAGTTCAAAGGGAATTTCTATACTCATAAATAAAACTTGTGAATTTATTGTGTATTGAACCAATGATATTTATGCTTACATTACCCATACGCTGATGTTCTATCGATACTTTTATTTCACATTTACCAAAAGGCTGGATTACGATAATAATCCTAAAAGAAAGAAGCATTGTAATCAGGTTTTACAAGGCAATCCCGAAAGACAAGCTATCCAATCCCGTAGCCCTTTAAAAAATTAAGAAAAATTTCTTCTTCACTTTCTTTTCCCTCAAAAGGTTCACATTCATCGAAAAAATGAAATGAAATTTCTTTAGTTTAACGTCCCATGATTATGCTCTTTATGCTAGAGGAGACAGGTGATTAATGAAAGTGAAAGATTGTAAAATTAATTGTTGGGCTCTCACAGAACCACGTACAACAAAGACACATGCGCTAGCCAATAGACCAACAAAGAGAACTTCACAGTTCTCGAGTGGAAACGTATCGAAATTCTTTCTTGGCTACAACTTAAGAAAATAATTTAGTTGTCAATCGATAAACCTACATTAAAACAAATACAAGCATCGCGAGCCTTAACTTGATTTAAACTTACAGTTACAAGATATTGCACAAGTATCTAAGCTACCAACCCATAATTAATCTTTTAGTCATTAACCTCTTATTACTGAGTTTTACAGGTTTCTACTGTTTTATAATGAAATCAAATAAAACGTAATAATTTTTTTATATATAATCTGCTTAACACACGGTAGAAAATCACTTCTGTGCTATCTTGTTCTTAAATTGTTAATTTCCATGCATATGCCATTATCCACAATACATCTGCATTACTGCAAGAATAACAATTACTGCATTCAATAACAACTATACAATTTATGGAGTTCTTTATTAAGCGAAACAGATTAGGCTACTTATAACATGTAAACTGCAACTTTTGAAAATCGTTGGATACACTGCAGAGTGACGCTCTCCGTTCTCCTGTCCCACCGCGCTTACCTAGAAACTGATGTAAACACAACACTAGCGCCCTCCACGAAAAACCGCACTAATATCCTGGTCAGGTAATACAAGTGTTACAAAAATGTGTTTTTATTAGATTTCTTACAGCAATTTTGTGTATAAAATTATCATCAGTTTCAAGACAGTAGTGATTGTTTGGGGAAAACTCTGATAAGTCCGGTAAACAGACCACAGTAATTTTTATTGTTAAAAAAGTATTACTACTATATTATTTTTCATACTTTATAATATCCAATCACAATAAGATATAACTAAAATGAATGTTAACAACAATAAGCATTGCATTGTAATGACATTTTGAAAAATATATAACTTCAAACTTTAAATTTGTTGTACTGTAAAATTTGCAAAATGTGACTTATCATATTATTCCCCTGGACCCTTCATATATTAAAAGAAGAGAGGCGTATTCTTTCGAATTTTTATAATAACCGAGCACCAGATCTACTGTTGTTAGTAGTGTGAAAAAACTTTTCAAGGATCCTTCATATTTTCTTGCTTTAGTTGTTGAACGAGTTTTATTGTTCGGGACGTATATTTGAAGAGTAAACTTAATTGAAGTCAACAATGAAATAAAGAAAATACAGTATAAACAAGTCACAGATTATTCCTGATTGTTTGTTATACTTATTTTTGCATAAAGTTGGGAAGTTCATGTTTTGAATTGGATTGAATTATTTTTGATATGCTAGTTCTTCATAAATCACATTACAAAGATAGAAACACTTGAATCCATACATTGATTATTATGCATCTTTAAACTCATCTTAAGTGACGAAATATTTATCACAGAAATAGAAGAAATTATTTATCTTCTTACCTATTCAATATCGATCTGTATATTGTGGGATACGGACAAAATCTCGCGGCCGAAACATCGCCGCCCAAAATCTCGCCGGCCAAAACCTCGCGGGACAAAATCTCGCCGGGCCAAAACCTCGCGTGGCCAAAACCTCGCCGCCCAAAACCTCGAGGGACAAAATCTCGCCGGGCCAAAACCTCGCGTTGCCGAAACCTCGCCACCCAAAACCTCGCCGCGAATGAAACTTTTCTTTAAAATTTACCCAGTTCTTAATATGCAATTCCACATTACAAATAATAATAATAATAATAATAATAATAATAATAATAATAATAATAATAATAATAATAATAATAATAATAATAATAAGATACAAAACATCGTGTATGTGGGCTTTCTCGGGTTACTTCCGTTTCCTCCCACTTTCTTTATTCGATCATTTCCTTCATCCTGGTCATCTATGTCTCCTTTAACCTACAGAGCATAATCAAGGGACGTCGTAAAAACTCATATATTATTTCATACTTTCATAAATATTATTAGATTTTCGTTAAAATTTTAAGTTTTTGGATGTTCCAAAGTTCATGAAACTAACCTCGTTAGTTGTCATTACTTTCCTTATGCAGACTTTCTTTCCCTATAACCAGTTTAAAAATATCCTGTCGTCCTACATTCACATTGAAATCCTCTAATACAGAAATATAATTTTCATATGGTATCGCGGGACTTGGTCAAATACCCGTGATACTTCTTCTGAAACACCGTCTTTTATACCGTCATTCTTATTATCTGTTGGAACATTTACATTTTGGTCAGGCAAGATTTTGGGTATGGCGAGATTTTGTCCCGCGAGGTTTTGGGCGGCGAGGTTTTGGCCAGGCGAGGTTTCGGCTCGGCGAGACTTTGGGGCGCGAGGTTTTGGGCGGCGAGGTTTTGGCCAGGCGGGGTTTTGGCCAGGCGAGATTTTGCCCCGCGAGGTTTTGGGCGGCGATGTTTTGGCCAGGCGAGGTTTCGGCCCTGCGAGATTTTGGGCCGCGAGGTTTTGGGAGGCGAGGTTTTGGCCAGGGGACGTTTTGGTCCGCGAGTTTGTCGCCGCGAGGTTTTGTACCCAAACTGTATATTGTACAGTGTGAAACTATATATCAAGTAGCAGTGTCACTTTTACACCTCGTGAATTAGTTTGGATTGTATGTGGGATATTGTCTAAATTTGAAACCTGAATTGGTACTGATTTCCATTTCATTTTATGAGATGTCCATTTTACAAGGAGCATCAACACACAGAGCCCAAAACGACTCAAAACGACACAAAATGCATGTCTTCAAATTTGGACATACTTTAATGTGTACAAATGAATTGCCTTCTATTGCTAAACATAAGGAAATATGTCGATTTTTTGACATTACGAATATGTCTGCCATGAACATAAAGAATGTGAGCAAGTATATCATATCAAAATGATCTACTGCCTTGTTTTCATTAGTTTTGACGGATTAGTATGTTATGTTTTGATCACTGAAACAATGTTTGAGATGATATAATTGTACGTCAAAAATTTATACACATGCGCGGAAACGTGAGGCGGTTGTCGTTTGTCTCTTGTTATCAGTGTTACCAATGTAGCACTTTGTCTCTTGATCTAGAAATTTTTAAGGATATTTTTATCAAAGCAATTGGTTTATTTATATTGTTAGAATAGAAAATTTAGCACCTTTTAAATGTTGTCTAGGGACTAAAGTAGCATTATTTCCACTAAAATTAATATTTCTAGCGTCTTCTTGCAGTGTGTTTAGTCACAGTATTATTAACGTTGTTGACAGTGTGTTTAGTATCATTACGACATGTGTTTGTGCCCTATTACGGACAAGTTTGACATATATTTTTATGCCATACCTTGTACTTTGGGCTCTGTGTGAACGTGGACATGATATGTATTGTTTGATGATTAAAGGATGGAACAAAAACATTTCTTGTTATCTAGTATTGAATTTACTCTATACATATAAATATCACCATTAAAACCTAAAGTCAATTTCTGGCTTTAATAGGGAGATTACAGTAAAGATGGAACATATTCTTGGGACGTTTCAGGGGACACGGTGGCTTAATGGTAGAGCACTTACGTATAGTGTGTGGGGTCCCAGGTTCGATCCGCATCCAAGTAAGTTTGTGGTGGACAACATCGTGTCCGTGTGTTTCCAAGGGTTACTCCCGTTTCCTCCTACAAAATCACTACACCAATTCTTCCATCATTGTTTGCTTGTCTTAATCATCCGTTTCCCTTAATTGCGGGACGTAAACTGCAAGATTTCATATCATTTGATTTTGATACGCTTAATTGCTTGTAAAATACCCCCTGTCGCTATCAGATAGCATTTCGTTTATTGTACAACGACTACCGCTAAAACAGAAAATGTTTGATTTATGCATGTTTCGCTTTTAGTAGAAATATTAGAATACAGTAGAGATGCAAAAAAGCAGGTTTTTTTGAATCGATGGTTTCTTTCACATAAAAAGCCGGCTTTTTTTTTTAAAAAAAACGAGAATTTTGGAAATTTTGGCTTTTTTCATTTTCATAATTTTTCTATCTAAATAGCTTTCTTATAGGACATTCTATAGTTAGATAAGAATTTAATGACCTAAATGCCATATTTCGCTGTGAAATTCACCATTAAGATGGATGGAGAACATGTTTTACGAATTAAAGCTAACATGAAGAATGTACTATTTGAGGACAATTTTAGGGGCTATTTAACTTTATTTTTACTTTTTAGTTATCGACATTTTTGTCTTCTCTAGATCATTTCAGTTTGTCATCCGTGTTTCATTTCTAAGAGCTTAATACTCTAGCTTCTAGCGCAAAAGTATTTTTCAATATATCCACATTTCTCTTATACTGTAGCTGTGCAATGATGTAGCAATAATTTTCCGGATACAATTTTGAATACCAATTTATGCAAATAATAAGTAGCTGATTTAGAAAAGTACTTTGGGAGGTGTTTCTCTGATTGTTTCGTTTTCTAAAAAGTCCTAATTTTATTTGGAAGGTGCTTGAAGTTTATGAGTAGAGGCATAACTAATGTTTCGTTTCGTTTATGATTAGCAATAATCTTCCGGATACAACCTTGAAGATCATTTTATACTGAGAATCAATGGCGGATTTAGAAAAGTATTTTAGGAAGTTTTTCTCTTACTAATGTCTAGTTTTTCTAAACGTTCTTAATTTTTATTTGACGGAAGCTTAAAATTTATTAGTAAAGACATAACTAATAGATTCCGTTTGTTTTAGACATTCCGTAAATTTGGGGAACATGCTTCAGTCCGAAAGACCGCCCTCCTAACCTTCGCAAAACCGTCACTGCTGGTAATTAGTAATAATAACGATTTAAAAACAATTTAGAAAGGAAGTCGGCCAACTCACAGTACACACACTATTTCTACATTCACAGATGGAATGAAGAAAAGCTTTGTCAGAATGTTCGAATGCTGGGTTGAATCCCGGACTTCCCGATAGAAGCGCAAAAAACTAACCACTCAGTCATGTTTGTTGTGCAGTTGTATTTAGCTTAACTTAAATATATAGTCCTTTTCTTTACGGAGGGTGGGGGGGATCCGAAATGACATGTTGAATCCCTCTTCTTAAAAATTCAGAAAACGTGAGGATTGGGTAAACCGTGATGGTTGTTATTTAAAACTTAGCTGTAGAATTTCAAGATTATACAGAACCAAAATCTCTAGATGTGCAGCCTTTAAGTGTATCATATAAATCTAATTATTTCTCTTATGTTTTATTTTAACTTTATTTTGTTTCAAAAAGAGGGTATGGAATATTTTGAAGTAAAAATACTACATACAATTTTCCTAGTTATTTGTGTATTTTTTTAAAAGAAGTGTTTACTTTTAGGGTTGGCTCGTTTACACCAGCTGTTCTTTTTAAATAACTGGTTTAAGCCAAACAAATAAAAGGAACGAAAAATGCGAATTGTGTGAACTTCATGGTGACGTTTCCACATATCAAGTCATCTGCATTAGTTTTATTTCCTTTTCACCTTTTAATCAAGGTATCCCATGTTCAATTCTCTGTCGAACCACAAATCTTCTTTCATGCGTAAACCAAGTAGCAGTTTGGATGTCAGTTTAAGCAAAAGTCTTCTTGATAACCTCGGTATTAAGTAAGGATGTTAAGCCTAAACATACGAAACGAAATCAAATTGTATGTTTCTGCATGAATGAATGCTCGTTGTTTTATAAAGAAGCCAAGGTTGCTTAAATATATTGATAGAAATTGGCAAAATTTATCGACTGCCTACGTAGCTTCCAACATTAGCTTGGATTGGACTTTCAATGATATCTACAAACGAAATTTGTAATTTAATACCTCAGTTTTAGAATACTGATCTTTAAATTTTACATGCAAAGCAATAACAGGATTTCCCCGTTATTGTTTTACATTTAAAGTAATGACGGGATTTTCCTGATGGCTAGGGCGGGAGTTTCCCAATTTAAGAAATTTACTGACGGGAGTTCTATAAGCTTATGGGACCTCTTCCAACATAACCCCGTTGTTGCATAATAACATCAAGGCGAAACAAGCTTATTTCTGTGAATATGTTATATAAATACATAAAGCAAAGATATAAATAAAAAAACCTGGTTTAAACATAAAAAACCTGGTTTAAACTTCCCCCCAAAACGGGTTTTTGACATTTTCAAAAACAACCATGGTTCTTGCCAACTCTGCTTACTTTTGTATATAGGATGTTAAAGAAATTCTTATTATATAAAATACATTGGTTAATCCTTTGAAATTAATAATGTAAATATGTTGAAGAAAAATTATTTCAAATATCTTTTCGAAATTCATGGTTTATTTTCGAGGTTTTTATTATCGGTAACAACCACTAATTAAATGACTTTTTGTGTTATAGAGAAGCAAAACAAAGTCTACTTTATCAATTTAAAGCAGAAGTTTGAAAAAAGTCCAAAATTTCCCAAGCAAAAAAGGGAAGCAGAAAAAATTGAATTTTTTTAAAAAAAAGACCGTTTTCTTTCCGAGCCCTTGCATCTCTAGAGTACAGGGGAAATATATTCTTCAGGTACTTACTGGATTGCAGAAAACCGTTTCTTTGTGTCTATTACGGCTCTTATTTTCTGAAAAAATCTACGTTAAAACCGGATATACGAGTTTAACTCTCCCACTTCCGGTTTCCAAAAGAAGTTAATAAAGGTCATGGTACCTATTCTTAGAACACTAAATTGGTCCTCCATAACAAAACTTCTCCCTATATATTATTATTCTTGCTTTCTAGGTTTCAGTTTTGTGTTAAAGATGGATATTAAATGTTATTTTGGAATGCTTAGCCCATTGCAGAAAATAGCTTCTCGTTATTAGCGTTTTATTTCTATAGCAATCAACGTGAAAACCGGAAATGTTTTGTTTCTACCACTTCCGGTTTCGGCATCGCCTTTATTAAGGAAATTGTTGATTCTATATGTCGTGGTCAGATTTGGTGGTGATGCATGAATTATTTCAGGAGATTTTTTTGTCTCGCAGTTGGATAGACGAACGGTCAGAGTCAGAACACACAAAGCAGTTTTGATAGACGAAACTTCTTAGAAACAAAATTCTGCATTAATATGGGAGATTATATAAAACAAAATGTAAAAATATTGTTTCTATATTTACTGATACATCTTCTTGAGCAGAAAAAAAAAGATATAGAATACTGTATCATGTCTGTATATCGTTTTTCGTACCGCTGCCAACATCTACTCTTGCCATTTCCTAACAGTAAGGCCGTCCAAACACAGTACCAAATTCAGGCCATCATATATTTTCCTACGACGCTGCGCTTCTCCAAAAGAGGAAACATTGATCATAACGAAATAATGTTACATATTTTTTATGAGTTTTCTAAAAATTCATCATGAGTAATTCCTTTTATACATTCGAATCCAGTAACATTATGGTTTTATCAGAGAAGTGATCTCGAAGAACGGCAGCAAGTTAAAATTTAAGACTTTGAAGATGGTTATGATACTATTACCAAGGCTCTGGAAATTGTAGTATTAGCTTGAGTACTAAGATGGCTGGTTGTCTAGCGGTGACAATTGAACCATTCAAGTCTCACCACAATTCGCATTTTCATTTGCAACTAGCAGCGTTCACCCCGCTTCGCTGCGGTCACCCTGGAACGCAATAAACTTTGTTACTTAGATAATTTTTACTTTTTCGCTTTCAAGTGATATGATAAAAACCATAGAAGAATGTTAACATTATATCGCCTGTCATTTATGTTAACCCGCCGAGTGACACGGTCATGTGGGTTGCATATAAATACGGTTAGATTTAGCTATGATGAGCTAACAAAGGATTTGTACGTTATGGACACTTGAATGGTCAATTATCTCAAGACACTGGTAATTAAAAATTAAAGTGATATGATAAAAACCATCTAGGGTCCAAATCCTAATAACCACCCAAAAATAAAAGAAATTGGTTCAGCCGTATTAGCGTGATGAGGTAACAAAGGATTTGTGCGTTCTCTTTTATATATATAGATTAGCTCCTGAAAAAAATATCAAATATACTTTTTCTTCTTCTTCTGAGATTA
Organism: Thermobia domestica; assembly: GCF_964235325.1. Taxonomy (NCBI): domain Eukaryota; kingdom Metazoa; phylum Arthropoda; class Insecta; order Zygentoma; family Lepismatidae; genus Thermobia; species Thermobia domestica. Next base: position 11,846,300 of record NC_137457.1, on the reverse strand, counting down.
TAAATATATATATATCGGCAGACTGACGAACATTTTAATAATGGAAGGCTTTAGGTATTAAAGTTTATGGATATTGATCTATTTTTTGAAGCTATACAAGTCAGTGATGATTTCACGGTGTGGCAAGGGGATCAC